>NW_020954565.1:4494605-5017227 GCF_900497805.2 Vombatus ursinus | reverse complement strand
ATCTATCTATCTATCTATCTATCTATCTATCTATCTATCTATCTATCAACATGCAATGATTAAATAATTGTGATTAATCTTGTTAGGTAGAAGCAAGAATGTACTACTGATATTAAACATACATGGATACCAATACACTACTATATGAAACTCAGAGACTGAGCTGGTAAAAAATCAAATGATAAATTCTTCATTAATAAAACCAACTAAAAATTCAAGAAATATTTTCTTGTCAGGAATAGAATACAGAAATAAAAGAAAAATGATCCTTAACAACAATGACCTGAAAATAATCTTTGCTTTCTTGTAATTAAATGTACTTTCCAAACTTTCTAGATATAGCATGTCCAAATGAACAATGTTAGATTCTAACCATTAAGGCAGACCTGACCTTTCTCATATAGCAATTCCAAAGCCCTCCAGGTTTGTGCTTCAGCTTTGTGGCTACCTTTACCAGTAATCTGCACTCCAGGCCAATGAATAAAACATAGATCTAAAAGGAATAAAATACAACATTTAATATATCAACAAAGATGCTTTAATCAAAAAAAGGAAGAAGTAATTAAACTGCTCTGTAGGCAAAAAGATTACATATTTGCCCCCTTTGTTCCTTCATGAGAGCTAATCCACTGCTTCATTTATTGCAAGCTTCTGGATATTTACATAAATGTTGTAAAGACTTGTTATTGCTCATTACTGAATTCTTCAGGTTAGAATGTGCAGAAACATGATAAAAATTCATCAGTCTTTCAGCTGAAAAGGTAATCTGTACTTAATCACTTAAGAAAATATACTATGCAATAACCTCATAGAGTAAATGTAATGTGCAATAATATTACATTTAGTAAATACTTATTTTGGTTAATTTTGGCAATCAATATAACTAAAATGTAGCAATTAAAATTTTAAATCAATCATTCTGGTAATATGCAATCACACTATTTTTTCTGTTCAATATCCAGCATTTAGCAAAGTGCCTGGCACATGAAAGGCACTTAATAAATGTTTGTTGACTTGACTTGCAGTGAAATCATACCCCAAAGAAACAAGTAAAATTTGTGAGTGGTGTTTGGAGATAATTTCATATAAACTATTAAAAATATATACTAACATAATATATAATACAATATTGTTATTAATATAATATAGTAATTTAAAATTATGAGAGAGGCAGTATAACATAGAGTGGCTAGAGATCCAGCCTCAGGGACTAAAAGACCTGCATTCAAATCCTGCCACACAGGGCAGTTAGGTGGCTCAGTGGATAGAGCATCGGCCCTGGTTTCAGGGGGACCTGAGTTCAAATCCAGCCTCAGACACTTACTAGCTGTGTGACCCTGGGCAAGTCACTTAACCCCATTGCCTAACCAAAAACAAACAAGCAAAAAACAAATCCTGCCCCAGATACATATTGGCTGTGTCACTTTGGTCCAATCAATTAATCTCTCTGTCGTCCAGGTAATGTTCAAAGGTGCAGAGATGCTTTGGTAGTATTGCCTCTTGATTCAGTGGAAAGAGTACTCATTATTCCTGGAGTCAAAGGATTCCAATTCAAAATCTGTTCTTGATGCCTGCTACCTAGGTTTGGGCAAACCCCTTAACCTCCCTAGGCCTCTTCCCTAAAATGACTCAGTCAGATTAATTGACCTCTGAGATTCCCTCTAGCCCCAGATTGATGATCCTATGAACCATAGAACTGACATAGCTATATCAGAAATGTCAAACCCTCTCCGTATCTGTTGGCAGTGGCAAGTAAATCTACATTATATACTAGGTTGTTTAGTGCTTCACCCTTTAATCCTTCAATCAATTGGTGATCAGCAGAGGGATGCAGTTAGGAGCAGCTGGGTGGTGCAGCAGATAGAGCATGGATCTTCAGAAAGACCCAAGTTCAAATCCAGACTCAGGCACTTACTAGCTGTGTGTCCCTGGGCAAGTCACTTAACCCTGTTGGAACTCTGCTAAGTGTTCAGGATACAAAGAAAGGCAAAAGAGAGTAGTACTTGCCCTTGAGGAGCTCACGATCTAATGGGGAGATAATACACAAAAAGAAACTGAAAAGCAAGGGCAGGAGAGAGGTGTCTGTTACGGGATCATGATGAAGGTGGGAAATGATGGGGTAGTGCCCTAGGTCCCATCCTTAAATGGAGGATCTGGGAGGAGCTCTCTGATGTCTACCTTCCACCTTCTCCAATTAGATGGAGGGAAGAGGTTCCCAGGCCGAGGATATAGGTGTGAGTTTCAGAGTTGATGCCATCTTATGGAAATATGGGTTACTAGAGACAATGATGAAATCCAAGAGATCAGCTGAGTGGGAAATAAAGTCTGGTGAGTACAATAGGCACATCACCAACAGGATGGCCACTTGGTGATTAATTTTTCAGTGAGAGCAAGCCTAAAGAAAAGAAGGCAGAATAGTACATAGTCCTGTGAGACCTTTATCTGCTTCTGCAGTGACAGTGTCAGGATGACAAGAAAGAGAATAGAGAGTGCTAAGAATAACAGATTTACAATACACTCTACACTTAACTGTTGGTGTTTTAGGTGTGAGGTCCTTGTCCATTGACCAGTGTGTATCTGAAATACTTCTAGAGAAGCCAAAGGATGTTAAAATGATACTCTTAACTATAATTGAAACCAGAAGTTATCAGGAAATTGCACCTACTGATTAGAAGGTCCATAGACTTGTGGAATTTTAATCATAAAGCAGTTGCTATGACAAGGACAAGAAGACCCAGAAACTGCCTCAGCCAGCAAAGACTTCAACTTCTTGCCAAGTGAAGAGATGTGACAGCCAGGGGCAAAACTGGTCTAGAATATTAATATATGGAGTCACATGGAAAAGCATAGTGGCAAATTACAAACAATATTGCCTGGAGCGGGAAAAACAGGGAGAAGCAATGAAAGAGGGTGAGGGTGGGAAAGAGTGTACAGAAAGATCAGCAGGAAGGAATAAATGAATGAATGCATGCAAAGCATTTATTATGTGCTTGTTACATCCCAGGCTCTAAGCTAAGTTCTGGGGATATAGAAACAAAAATGAGACAATTCTTGCCCTCAAGAAACTTATTCCCTTATGGGAATGACAACGTATATAGGAGTGGGGGCCAAGGAAGGTAGTGTCTGGGGAGTCCCAGGCATGGTGAGTTGATCCATAAGATAGTCAGTTAACATACTCTTTCCAGGAACAATGGTAATACAGTAGTATTGGTTTATTTACTGAGTTTAGAGGAAGAAGTGGAAATAGGATTGGATTATGCATGGTGGGGTAGATAGCAATATGGCCAGGGTATGCTAGGTATAATGTGAAGCATGTTTTTTCCTGGTGATCTGGGGCCTGCCTTGTATAGAAGTGTAGTTGAACATGCGCCCAGTCAAGAGCCAAGAGCACCCAGCCCCAAAGCAGGGTCCAGGAATGAATCGCTCTTTCAGGAAATAGGGACATTTTTTCTCGTGGTCTGATCTGGAAGCAGTGGTCCAAGTAGAGAGCAGCAGAGCATCAGCAACAAGGAAGATGGCAAGATGACTAGATTGGATGGCTAGATGCCAATGTGGAACGTGATCTGAGACTCAATTAAACCAGATTATCCTGAGAGCATTTGAGGATAAAAATATGAGTACAACAAACAGATGAAAGATGAAGAAAGATCTGTTAATGTTTCAGTAACAAACTGTTTTTTCCATCACTCACACTGGAATCACCAGATTTTCACTGAGTAGAAATGTCACTAAAGAAAATAAAGATGGGAGTTGGAACTGGACCAGATCAAGTATACAATGAAGAGATGCATGCTTGAAAGGAAACAGTTTTCAGGTTATTGTGAGATATCTGAGACCCAATCAGTGCCAGACCTGAAACTAGGAATCTAGGCATCTCTGGTAAATTCAATTAGAGGGGGGGAGACTATCCCTAGAAAATCTACCCTATGCCCCCCAGAAGTTTGGTGGGGATGGGGAGCAAGACAGGTAGCCCATAGGAAAAATAACCCAACCACTAGTACAATCATAGGTTTAAAGAAGTTGGCCAATCCCCTCTTCCTCATCCTCCAATTTGCACCTCCAGTGACCTTGCTCCCCGCTCCTTTTATGGAATCACTTTCTCTCCCAATCCCCACAGGGAAGCAGACTGGCATTATTTGAATCTATTAGTTTGAGTGAATCCTAAAGCTGAGCTGGAAATGCATCCCTTGGATAGTTTTTCTATGGAACAGAAGTGAGACTAGAATCTTCAAAACCAACATCACGTGGTAGAGAGGTGTCAGTGGAAAGATGGATAGTAATAGAGTTATATGATAGCACTCCTTAAGAGATGGCCAGCTATAGTCTTTAAGAGATGGTTGGCTATAGCAGCTGAGTCTTTTAGAGTTGGAGGGGACTTCAGAAGCTACCTACTCCAGTAGGGAGTAAAAAATCTGAGAGAGGATCCCTGATAAGTCGCTCTTGTTATCATGTTTTTGACACTAGCCAATCAAACTGTTATTTTTTGCCAACATTAATGTACCCCCTCCTAACACAGTCCATAAACATTTAGTGGCTCTAACCACCTTTCACAGTCCTCTACTCCCCTCCCTTTATCTCTAGAGTGCTTCTACCTTTCAGTGTTGTTTATATTATTTTTTAATGTTGCATTTTTATATTATTAGGTGACTTGAATGAATAAAGTTTATATTTTACATGTGTGTCCAAGGTAAGATGTATATATTGGTTGCTGATCATGGGACCAGGCAAGTCAAGTTAGGTGATAGAAGAATAGCATCAATGGAATCAGTAAGGTAGATTAAATCATAGTATAGTTTGAATAAGAGCGAAGGACTTTGGTTGGAAACATGCCAAAGGAAGTATCACAATTGGGCACTCAGCCAGAGCTTTACCCCTTTTTAGGCAAGAGATTGAGGAAAGTAGTTAGAATGGTTAGATAACCAGGTATTAGTCCCCTAATTACCGGGAGAACAAATGAGTGTACAGTATTTGGGCAGGAAGCCAGGGCTCTGTCTCCTATTGGATTTTTTTTCTTCTTTTAATTAATTAATTTATTTATTTTTAGTTTTCAATATTGACTTCCACAAGATCTTGAGTTCCAAATTTTCTCCCCATCTCTCCCCTCCCCCACCCAAAGATGTGCATTCTGAATACCCCTTCCCCTGAACTGCCCTCCTTTCTATCACCTCCCCCTTCTCTTATCCCCTCCTCCTTCTATTTTCCAGTAGGGCAGGATAGATTTCTATACCCCATTGCTTGTATATCTTATTTCCCAGTTGCATGTAAAAACAATTTTTAACATTTGTTTTTAAACTTTGGATTCCAAATTCTCTCCCTTCCCTCCCTGCCTACCCACCCTCCTTGAGAAAGCAAGTAACTTGATACAGGTTATACATGTGTAGTCATGCAAAACACTTCCAAAATAGCCATGTTGTGAAAAACTAACTATATTTCCCTTCATCCTATCCAACCTCTCATTTATTCTAGTCTCTCTTTTGATCCTGTCCCTCCTCAAAAGTGTTTGCTTCTGATTACCTCCTCCCCCGATCTGCCCTTCCTTCTATCATCCTCCCCTCTTATCCCTTTCTCCCCTATTTTCCTGTAGGGTAAGATGGATTTCCATACCCAATTGAGTGTGTATGTTATTCCCTCCTTAAGCCAAATCTGATGAGAGCAAGATTCACTCATTCCCTCTCATCTTCCCCCTCTTCCCCTCCATGCTGAAAGCTTTTTCTTCCCTTTTTTATGTGAGAATTTATTCCATTCTACCTCTCCTTTTCTCCGTCTCCCTCTACAATCCTCTCACATCCCTTAATTTTATTTTTTAGATATCATCCCTTCATATTCAACTCACCCTGTGCCCTCTGTCTATACATATTCCCTCCTGCTGCCCTAATATTGAGAAAGGTCTCATGAGTCACAAATATCATCTTTCCACGTAGGTGTAAATAGTTCAACTTTAATAAGTCCTTTATGATTTCTCTTTCCTCTTTACCTTTTCATACTTCTCTTGAGTCTTGTATTTGAAAGTCATATTTTCTATTCAGCTCTGATCTTTTCATCAAGAATGTTTGAAAGTCCTCTATTTCACTGAGTGTCCATTTTTTTTTCCTCTGAAGGATTATACTCCATTTTGCTGGGTAGGTGATTTTTGGTTGTAATCCTAGTTCCTTTGTCCCTCTCCTATTGGAAAGAAAGTCAGGGAAATCAGGAAGGTAGTCAGAAGGGCTCTCTAGGGCAAGTTAACATATATATGTGTGTACATGTGTGTACATTTGTGTGGGTGTCTCTGTATGTGTGAGATCATTGGACACCCACTTATATTCCTTAGATCCATTTCTACCTTACCAACTGCTTGCTCATCTAAATACCTCATAGACATCTCAATCTCACATCTTTCCTCCTAAACCCACTCTTCTCCAAACTTCCTTATATCTATTGAGGACACCAACTGCCTTCCACTCAACCAGGTTTACTACCTCAGAGTCATTAGTGATTCGTCTCTCACTTAATCATATCTACTAGTTCAGGCCTTTATCATTTCTTAACTGATTTATTACAATAGCCTCCCGGTTGGTCTTCTGGCTTTCAGCCTCCCTCTTTTCTAGTCATCCTCCACATAATTACCAAAATACTCTTCCTAAAGCACAAGTTTGCTCAAGAAATTTAACTCTTTACCTTTATTATTCCTAATATTCTTCTTAAATACTGGACCATGCTTTTATTTTCCTCCTTTGTTACCGATTCTTGTCCATTTTCTGTAACTGTGGTATCCTGGTGAAGATACTTACTCTCTTCTTCCACCCCATCTGCTCTAGCAAATTGCCTCTTCTATCATCCCCACTCTCACTAATTGCCAATCTCTAGTCTACTGGTTGCTTCTCTACTGCTTATAAACATGCCCATGTTTCCCCCATCCTCAAAAAATCCTCACATGATCCATCCACCAAACTCCTTGAAAAGGCCTTCTACAATTAGTGCCTTCATTTCCTTCCTTCTCACTTTCTTCTTAACTTTCTGGCTGGCCCCTGACCTCATCATTCAACTGAAACTGTTGTCCACAGTCACCAATGATTTCTTTTTTGTCACATCTAGTGGCCTTTTTCAGAACTTACTGTTCTTGACTTTTCTGGGAACTCTGTTGAACACCCTCTTCTGAGTTTCTGTGACACTAGTCCTTCTGGTTCTCTTTCTACCTAACTGTTCCTTCTCTGTTTATTTTCCTGGGTTTCCACCCAGGTCTTTCCCACTAACCATGGGTATCCTCCAAAATCCTGTCCTGGGACCATTTCTCTTATTCCTCTGTACTATTTCACTTGGTGATCTCATTTGTACCCATGGACTCAATTATCATCTCTATACTGATGATTCTCAAATCTATTTATTTAGGCTCAATTTCTCCCCTGATCTCAAGTTTTGCATCTCCAAACTGCTCATTGGACAACTTGAATTGAATGTCTTGCAGACATTTAAAAAAAATTTTTTTTGTTATTTTTAGGCAATTGGGGTTAAATGACTTGCCCAGGGTCACACAGCTAGTAAGTATCAAGTGTTTGGCCTGAGGCCAGATTTGAACTCAGGTCCTCCTGACTTCAGGGCTGGTGCTCTATCCACTGTGCCACCTAGCTGCCCCTCTTGCAGACATTTTAAACTCAACAGGTGCAAAAATGAACTTCTACTGTTACTACATTTTGTCCTCCACATTATAATATGGCTGCTGCAGGCTTCCACTAGATCTATAGTCCTGGACACAATGGTTAGCACAGGGCCTGACACGTAGTAGGTGATTAATAAATGTTTATTGATTGATTGGGCAGTAGCTTGTGAATAAAATTCCCTCCCCTAGTCCCCACCTTCCATATACTCTTTTCATTTTTCAGTGTGAGTAGCACAGATTGAACAGGCAAGACAGATTATGAGCCATTATTTAGCTCTAATTACCTTAATTCTCTTCCACCAAATTCACTGTTCTTTTGAATTTCCCTATTCTCCTCAAAGATTGCACTATTCTTCCAGTTTCCCAGGTTCTCAAGTTCCTCATTATCTTTGATTCTTCACTCAACTGATATTGATACCAAAGTTACCAATGATCTCTTCATTACCAGATATGATGGGCTCTGCAGCATTTGAAACTGTTGATCATCCTCTTCTCCAGGATACTTACTTTTTCCCCTGTATGTTACTGAAGACAATATGTTGTCATCTTTAAAATAAAAACTTCATATCTACAGTGTTATTTTGTAACCTATTATAAAATCTTAGAAACAAAACACGTCTGTGTGTTTTTAGTTTCATTCGTTAAAAATATTAAAATGTATCACCTGAGTAGTTGGCAAAAATAATTGACATCAAGGAAAAATGGAAATTGACTAGTTGAATTTCAATAAAAACCTTTGTATAATTTGTGTGTTGTCTTGAAAAAATGAGTATTATGATTTAATAAACAGTCAATAGTACACTTTTTTTATCTAGATCTATACATCTTTGTGGGTTATGTTTTTCAGCTCTGACAGATACTAAAACCAAATATCAAAATAACTTAGAACCAAACCTTTGAAGATCTATATCACATAGTATTAAAATAATTTTCTAGCATTGATATTGTTTGTGCAAAAATGTTTGAATTCTATATAATCAAAACTGCCCATTTTATCTTTTGAAATTCTCTTTGACCTGTGTTTGCTTATGAGCTCTTCCCTTTTTCCTACATCTAAAAGGTATTTTTTCCTTGCTCTTCTAACTTTTTATTTTGTGTCACCCTCTATATCTAAGCCATGTATCCATTTGGAGTTTATCTTGGGGCATATTGTGAGATATTGGTTTCTAGCTATTGAGTGAGATATCAGTCTCTAGCTACTGAGTGAGATATCAATCTCTATCAGACTGCTTTCCAGTTTTCCTAGCAGTTATTGTTAAGTAGTCTCTACCCTAGTAGTTAGGGCTTGGGGGTTTATCAAACATAAAGCTACGTGTTTGCTTTTGCATGTTATGTGATTGTTAAATAGCATGTTTATGAAATTTTAAATGACATGAAACTGGCAGAGATAGCCAGTATGTGAAATAATAGAATCACAACAGATTAATAAATGAAGACATTAAGAGGAAGGGCTAAATTTTACTAGGTAAAATCTACTATGGATGTCAATAATATTAATAACTAGCATTTATACAGAGCTTTATGGTTTGCTAAATGCTTTCCACACATTAACCTATTGGATAATTATAAATTTCTGCACTTAGGTTAAAAAAAGTCAACTGCATAAGTATAAAGATGAAGAGATGATTAGTTAGCAGTTCATGTGAAAAAGGCCTAGGGATTTTGGTAAATTACTGAATCTTATGTTGTATTAATAGACTATAATGTCCACAATAGGGATGATGATCATACTCGCTATAGTGAGACTGGTCAGATGTTGTCTCATGTATTGTGGTCAGTTCTAGGCATCAAATTTTAAGAGAGACACTAACAGAGGAAGTTAAGCAAGACATCCAGGGGAAACTCAAATCCATGTCCTATGAGGACTGGTAAAAGGAACTGGGAATGGATAGCCTAGAGAAAAGAAGACCTGTTGTAGTTGGCACTATCCTTTGCCATCCCCTTCTCCTTTTGCCTTCAATATTTCTCAACACTAGGGTCTTTTCCAATAAATACTGTCTTCTCATTATATGACTGAAGTATTTAAGCTTCAGCTTCAGTATTTGTTCTTCCAGTGAGTAATTTGAATTAATTTCTTTAAGTATTGACTGATTTGATCTCCTTGTTGTCTCTCAAAAGACTCAAAAGTCTTTTCCAGCACCACAATTCAAAAGCATCATTTCTGCAGCTCTCAGTTTTCCTTATAGTCCAACTTTCCCAGACTTATGTTAATATTGAAAAAAACAAACAAACAAACATAGCTTTGACCATATAGACCTTTGTTGGCAGGTTGATGTCTTTTTTAGTATGCTGTCCAGATTTATTTTAGTATATTGTCCAGATTTGCCATACCTTTCCTTCCAAGGAGCAAGCATTTTTAAATTTCATAGCTGTAGTCACTGTGTGTAGTCATTTTTGAGCCCAAGAATATAAAATCTGACATTGCTTCCATTTCTTCTCCTTCTATTTGCTAGGAAGTGATAGGGCCAGTTGCCATGATCTTAGGTGTTTGGTTTTTTTTTTTAAAGGAAAGCTTCCAGCCAACTTTTACACTCTCCTCTTTCACCCTCATTAAGAAGCTTCTTAATTCTTCTTCACTTTCTGCTACCAGAATGATATGGTCTGCATATCTGAGATTATTAATATTTCTCCCAGCAACCTTAATTCTAGCTTTTGACTCACCCAGCTTGGCATTTTGCATGATGTGCTCTGCATGTAAGTTAAATAAATAAGGTGACAACATACAGCCTTGTTGTACTATTTTCCCAATCTTAAATCAATCAGTTGTTTCATATTCATGAAGACAGGTCCAATCTTATATGGAAGCTTCTTGAAAATCTAAATGAACATTATACATAAGAAAACTTTCATGTTTTATTTCATGGTCAAACATGTTGGACACTAAACACCACACTGAAATCCTTTTATGCTTCCATGATGAAGAATTATATTTTTGGGTCTTTGTAAATCATTTTAAAATTCCATACCTGTGCCACTTTTTAAGACAAAAACAGGAACCGGAAACAAATGATTGGGCAAGCTGTTTGTGGTTGAGTGACGCAGAACTGCATTTCCAGAAAGCTGTGTGCAGAGCTTGGTTCTCATGAAGTGCTGTCTGCCCTTTTGGATCAAAAAATCTTAATGGTTCAAAAAGAAAGGGTGCTTTAGAATAAACCACAACTAAACCTGTTGGCAGAGCCAGGGCTCCATTGAAAGGTGGGTTTTAAAATGCTGAAGTTTAAAGGTATTAACCTGTATAGGCCTTTGTGGTAAATACTGCATAATGGGACAGCAATTTGCACCATCTCCTGAAAATGGCTCCCCTCTGATTGGCAGGTCTATCACTAGTGGACATCAAAAGAATATAGTGAATTTGAATATTTATAAACTAACCATTTTGAGACAATGCAAGTCACTTAACCTCTTATTACTCCAGCCCAGGAGTGGGGAACCTGTGGCCTTGAGGCCACGTGCCCTTAAGGGCAGCCTTTTAAGGATCTAGAAGGCCACATGTGGCCTCAAGGCCACAGGTTCCCCACCCCTGCTCTAGCTAAAGCTCTAAATTTCAGAGAAGGAGCTGACCTGTATTAGTGGAAAGAGTTTCCTCATCTGATATTTCTCAATATCAATGACATCACAGGCCCTGTACTTATGCTTATGAATATAGATTGAGGAAAAGTGAAGGCTGGATGGAGATAGAAATAACGTTATTACTACTAATAATATCCAAAAATAGAATAATAGATTCCGAGTTTGCAGTGTTAGGTGTTCTGGATAAAAAGAAGAATGATTTAAATGCAGTTGAAACAAAGAGTAGGAGGTGGGCAGGTGACAAAGAATAAGATGATTAAGTGATTGAGGTATTGATTTGTTATAATAATGTTAATAGGTCACAGAGCACTTTAAAATTTGCAAAGCACTTCACTTATGTGATTTCATTTATCGCCACAACCCTATGAAATAGGTGCTTTCTTTTTTTTAAAATTTATTTATTTTTAGTTTTCAACATTCACTTCCATAAGATTTTGAGCTCCAAATTTTCTCCTCATCTCTCCCCTCCCCCTGATGAGGATGGGATCTAGGCCCCAGAAAGGAAAACCCTGGACTTTCCCACATGGCCAAATCTCTGGCTTTTGCCTGAGGCTATAATCCCATCAACTAGCCTTTCATTGGGGCTATACCCAATCTCCCTTCCATTGCTTTACCTCCCTTATGACCCCTGGCCTTTTCCCACACTTAATCCTACCTAGGCTCCATTGTCCAGGTCCCAGGAGTTCTGTTCACCCCAATTTACTGGCTACTCCCTTCCAGATCTCCTAAGACCCCTCCTCCAGTCACCCCAAACTACTTGGCCACTCCTAGATCCCTCCCACAGTCTTTCTGTATATAAGGTCCATCTTGTCTCCATTAAGATGCTCAGATTTTCACAATCTAGCCAATAGCCCATAGATGCTCAGATTCCTTAAGAGTCTGGTAATATGGTGAATCTTCAATAAACTGTGTTTTTGGCTGAAAGAAGGCTTGGGTCGAATTCTTTTGGGCAGGACCCACATGTCATGATTTTGGGATTCCAGGACCCCTAATCTCTAGACCTCATCATATGGTTCCCTGACCGGGAAAAACTGCCTGTACCAAGCTCTTCACCAGAGGGGACTGGAAGGTGTGTAAGCCTTCCCTCCTCCCCTACTCCCTTTTTTTTTGACCTGCAATAGGGTGGATTTCCAAGCAACTAGAAAGACTTGGCTTGGAAGTGCTTTTCAGGCCTGACCTCTCAGGTCCCATTGGGTCAGACAGCTATGAGGTTGTCTTGAGCTCAGCCTGACGCTCTCAGGCTCTTGGTCCAGTGGTTCTGTTCAAGACCATGGACGTGGGCAGAACTTCCGACTCCCTGTCTGGAAGTGTAGGCCCAATCCTCTCAATTCTCTCAGTGCCAGGGACTTGGGAAAACTTAACGTACTTCTTTGGGCTTTTGACTTTTTTGTCTGTTTCCCGAGTCTTATTCCTAAATCTTCCTTTAAGGAGGGAGGGACTTCCAGTCCCCACGCCCTCAAAGGGTCAATCTTCTTCAATTCCTGAAGATTCCCCTTTGGGCTATCTTTTATGAAATTGGGAAAAATTTAGTCTCTCTAAAGAACTAAAAAAGACAAGGCTGGTGTTCTTTTTCAACACCACTTGGCCTCAGTATCACCTGGAAAATTATGAGGCATGGCCCATTTTTGGGACATTACAGCAAAATATGCTCTTAGAGTTAAAACGATATTGTAGCAGAGAAGGAAAATGGGTGGAGATTGCCTACTTTTGTCAAACTTTCTTGGGACCCCATTCTCAGAGATATAGGATGCTCATAGCTAGAGCCACCCCACACATGGGGAATGGGGATCAACTAGACTTTTTGGACAACCCTCTTTTTATGGCTCCCAGGGCTATAGCATCTCCCCAGTCCCTACCCCCTCCCTATTCTCCTCATTCTCCCTCGGCCCCCCCTGTTTCCCATCCCCCTCCCTCTTTGCCTAACCCCTCTTTCCCTTGCTTTTCCTCCCCTTTTCCTCCATCCCAACCCCCTTCCCATCCTACAATTTCTCCTCAGACCCCTGCTCAGGAGGCAACCCCTGCTCACGTTTTGGAGACACTTCCTCCACAGGCCTTTCACCCTGAGGCAAGGACCACCCAGACCTTGGCCTCAGCCCCAGCCTCAGTGGTAGCTCCTCCCTTGACCCCTCCCCCTCCTCCAATGTCCCTTTGCCAGCCAGCATTCCCCGGTCCCTCATTTACAAGAAGTGGGACTTCCTATCTCCCTTCCTCCCCAGCCCCTGTTCCTACAGAGCCTTCAGGGTTCCTTCCTCTAAGGGAAGTTCCTGCCTCCCCTAATGGGACAATTAGGGTACATGTTACATTCTCCATTTCAGATATCAATCAGGTAAAAGAAAAACTGGGTCGATACTCTGAGGATCCCACCAAATTTACTGAGGGCTTCAAGGATATGTCCCTACAATTTGAGCTTTCTTGGGGTGATTTGCATATCCTCTTCTCCACCTGTTGTACCACTGAAGAGGAGAATTTGGGAACAAGTCCAAAAATTTGGGGATCATTTTGCTACCAATGCCCCTACAAAATACCCCCCAGGAACAACTGCTGTTCCCACTACTGACCCAGGATGGGATTATCAGAAGAGTGAGGATAGGGTAAAAAGAGACCACATGGTAATTTGCCTGTTAGAAGGACTAAGAACTGCATTTCAAAAGCAAGTAAATTTTCAAAAAATTAAGGAAATTACTCAGGAAGAAAAGGAAAACCCTGCCCTTATCCAAGACAGGCTAGTAGAAGCTATTAAAAAGTATATGAATTTAGATCCTGACTCTATAGAAGGGGTAACAATCCTTAGCATGTATTTCATTAATCAATCTGCCCCAGATATTAGGAGGAAACTGCAGAAATTGGCAATGGGACCCCAAACATCTCAGGCCCAATTACCGGAGATGGCCTTGGGAGCCTTTAACAACAGAAACCTAGTTGCAGCAGAGAAGGAAGAATGCAGAGACAGAGCTAGAGACAGAGAACATGCCCAATTCCTGGCTGCTGCTGATGAGGTCTAGAGGTTAGGGGTCCTGGAATCCCAAAATCATGACATGTGGGTCCTGCCTGAAAGAATTCGACCCAAGCCTTCTTGCAGCCAAAAACAAGGTTTATTGAAGATTCACCATATTACCAGACTCTTAAGGAATCTGAGCATCTATGGGCCATTGGCTAGATTGTGAAAATCTGCACAGTGGCTAGATTCTAAGAATCAGAGCAGTGGCTAGATTAAGAATCTGAGCATCTTAATGGAGACAAGATGGACCTTATATACAGAAAGACTGTGGGAGGGGTCTAGGAGGGGCCAAGTAGTAATAGAATTCCAGGGACCTGGACCACAATGGCCAAGGGAGAATGGAGAATTGGCCTGGGGCCATAGGGAGGTCCACAATGAAAGGCCAGTTAAAGGGATTATAGCCTCAGGGGAATGCCAGATTTGGCCATGTGGGAAAGTCCAGAGTTTTTCCTTTCTGGGGCCCAGATCCCAACCCCATCACTGCCATGGCCAAGAAAAGACACGAGGGTGCTCCTGGCACCTCGGGCAGTTGGGAAACTTGCTTTTGATGCCGCAAAGAGGGCCACTGATCCAAGGAGTGCCCTTCTAGGGCACCCCCCCCCAGAGGGAGCCCCCAGGACCTCCTCTAGAACCATGACCAATGTGTGACTGGGACAGACATCAGAGGAAGGACTGTCATAGAAGTTGGAGAAGTGATGGAGCCACCTCCCAGTACCCTGTCCTCCAGTCCTCTCAGGACTAGGAACGGTGGGAGGGCCTGGGCTTGGTAGTGCTCCCATTTTCCCCATCTGTCTTGCTGAGCCCTGGGCAAAAATCGAGGCCGAAGGTAAGGTTACCCGATTTATAATATTCACGGGGCCCATGTTCTCTATTTTAACTGATCACTCTGGCCCTACTCGCCCCTCAACCCATCAGGTCATGGGTATTGAAGGAAGAACTAGGGGATATCTTAAGATATACCTTCTCCCTTTTGAGGATCTGTTGTTTGAATACTTCTTCCTTATTATCTCCTCTTGTCCCGCCCCCTTGTTGGGAAGGAACCTGATGGTGAAATTGGGAAGCCAGTTTTCTCTAGTTAAGCCACCCATCTCCCTAAAGTATTTTTCCATAGCCGCATTTGTAGACCCACCCAGGAGGCTTCTTTGGCTGCTGCCTCAGGAGAGCTTAATTTCTTGAGAACTCAAGGCTATAGTGTCTCTTTGAACAACGTCCAGATAGCATGCCAGTTTGTAAAGTTTCTGGGCCAGAGAGTCCGCCTCCCCAGGGTGACTTTCTCAGAAGTTTATGCCACCCTATTTATGCTTGCCACTTCTCTATGGGCCACTCTCTCAATATCAACACCTTGTTTCTCCACAGGCGAATATTCCAAGGCAACTAGACAAGTTAACACTTGTGGAGGGAGGGCTTGTAAGAGTTTCTGCTAATCTTTTGACCTGTACTACCTGTGCAGATAACACTAGTGACAAGAATTTGGGGGAAAAGGTGAAATGAAGTGCCAACACATGGCAAGGCCCCAGAACTACTGTCTTGGTCACCCAATGTTTGACACCCTACAAGGACTTTGGGGTGTGCACCCTCAGATTTTTAGCACCCCGCTTTTCCATTTTCAATGTCACACAGCCCACAGTCTCTAAATTAGACCCACAGTTTCAAAATCCAAAGCATGGATTTTGGGGAAATGTTCTCTGGTATCTTAAAAAGGGAGCAGAGTATCTCATGCCCTGGTATTGATGGGGGTTGGGATTTGGGCCCCAGAAAGGAAAAACCCTGGACTTTCCCACATGGCCAAATCTCTGGCATTCCTCTGAGGCTATAATTCCATCAACTGGCCTTTCATTGTGGACCTCCCTATGGCCCCAGGCCATTTTTCCATTCTTCCTTGGCCATGTGGTCCAGGTCCCTGGAATTCTATTACCTCGTAGACTATTTGGCCATTCCTAGATCCCTCCCATAGTCTTTCTGTATATAAGGTCCATCTTGTCTCCATTAAGATGCTCAGATTCTTAAAATCTAGCCACTGCTGAAATTCTTATAATCTAGCCACTGCTTAGATTCTTAAATTCTAGCCACTGCTTATTCATGTTCAGACTCCTTAAGAGTCTGCCCAATATGATGGACATTCTCATAAACCTTGTCTTTGACTTAAAGAATGCTTGGGTCGAATTCTTTCGGGCAGGACCCATGTGTTGTAATTTTGGGGTCCCAGCACCCCTGAACCCCTAAACCACATCATTTTGGTGTGTATGGGGAAACTGCCTAACCCCAAGTTCTTCTCCAGTAAAGACTGGAAGGTATGTAAGCCTCCCCCCTCCCTTCCTTTCTTGCTCTGCAGTTGGAGTTGCTCTCCAAGCATGAAGGCTTGGAGTTGCTTTTTGGGCAGACATTTATGAGGCTATCTCACTTGGCCTGATGCTCTCAGGCTCTCGGTCCACTGGGTCGGTTGAAGGCCATGGACCTGGGTACACCTTCTACAGCATAGAGGACAAGGATGTATGCCCTATCTGGAAGTGTATGGTTAATTCCCTTGGAGCTAGGGAACTGGGGAAAACTGCAGTTGCTTTTTGGTTCCTTGAGGCTTACTTACTCCCTTCCCTCTACACCCCTGAATTCTCCTTCATGGAGGTTACAGGGGAAAGTTAGAACACCTGAAAATATCTTGGCAGATTCTGGAAGTTTTGTGATTGATCATTAGGGAGTTTGAAACACCTTTGATTTCACCCTCCCCCACCTGGGAAAGGAAGAAGGGGGGAGGGGCAGCAGTTACAGCACGGGTGGGGGGGGGGGTTGGGGCCAGCAATGGTCTTGGGCTCTACAGCAACCTTTGCCTGAAAGCATCACCCAGGTTCAGCACATCCTGCTCAAGGTAAAGAAGTTGGCCTCTGAACTTGGGTACGCATGCTCTTTTAAATTTGTAGTTTTAACTGTTAATGATGAGATGTTGATTCTCTGTATAAAGTAATTTGGAAGTGCATTTAACAAAACTGAAGTCACCTGATTGGTAATGGGTTTGTTTCAAGCTTCAAATTGGTGAACTTTCTGTATCAGTTATGTCAAGCAACTTTTCATAGTTTGGTCACCACTAAAATAAGTTAGCTATTGTTGGTTATTATTTTTAATGTGTATTCTAGCTAAAAAGCTTGTTTGGGTTATGTATGGCTTGCTGAGAATTTGCAAGTGTATAGAAATCTCTAATGATTGGCTTTTTACATTAAGATAAATTTAAGTTTGAGATGTGAATCTTGGAAAAGTTTTTCCTAAGCTATGATTGGTAAAACTTGCTCTTTGAGGTAAAAGTTCATAGGATTTTATTTTGAGTTGTCTGATGGGTCATAATCCATCGATAATCAATAATCCACCATCTGAGAGGAGTGCCACAAGCTAGGTGGTGATACCGGTGGGAAGTCAGCATTGGGAAAAGCTGAGAGGACAATTTTAGCCTCAGTCTAAGATGGGTTCCTCCTGACTCAGTTTCCCCATTATGTTCCTTTGAAAAGGAATGTTACCCACCTGGCTATTCCTGAGTCTGGTTATGAAGTGAATTTGATACTGCATGGTTGGAAAACTGAATTATCTGAATCTAAACAGAGCTAAGGATGTTTTATCCTGTCTTTTCTGGGCCCTGCAGTCTTTTCTGTCAGATTTGTGTCTTCCAGACTACTGGCCATTCATCTACAGTTGGTAGCAAATAGTGAGTGCCAGCCAATGTCCCCCCAGTGTTCCCTGGATGCAGCCTGTGCTCGGTTCCAGTCAACTTCCTCTTTGGGACACCCTCCAGGCAGGGACAGCTCTATGCCCCTTGCCAGCAGGAAGTAGTTTCAGAAGCCAAGACCTTTGTCCCTTACCCCAAAAGAATTTGGGTTTGTATTTGTTTGAGGGGGGAATCAGCACCCCTGAACCCCTAAACCGCATCAGTATGATCATCTATAACATGAACATATTCTCTCTAACCTTACAGAGACTATTCACCAGTTGGCAAATGAGACAGTTTATGGTCTTTGAAAAATCCAGCAATCTCTGGATTCCTTAGCAAAAGTGGTTCTAGATAACAGAATAGCCCTAGACTACTTGCTTGCCTCCAGTGGGGGTGCATGTGCTTTAGAAAATGCATCTTGTTGCATGTACATTAACAACTCTGGGCAGGTAGAGCTCCGCACTGAATGTGTTTTGGAAAACGCTAGTTGGATGCAAGAAATTCACAATAACCTCAGTGCTCCAAAATCACCTTTTTCCCGGAAGTCCTGGCTTCTTTCTATACTGGCCCCTATTCTTATTCCCCTACTGCTTATATTTCTCTTGTGGTTGTTTGGTCCATGTTTACTAAATATTCTTGCCAGGTTCCTTAAACGAAATGGGACCCCACAAAGCAGGGACAGCTCTACGCCCTTTGTCAGCAGAAAGCACTTTCAGAAGCCAAGACCGTTGCCCTTTACCCCAAAAGAATTTGGGTCCCATTTGTTTGAGGGGTGAATGATGAGGATGGGATCTAGGACCCAGAAAGGAAAAACCCTGGACTTTCCCACGTGACCAAATCAACTGACCTTTCATTGTGGCTACACCCTATCTCCCCTCCATTGTTTTACCTCCATATGGCCCGTGGCCATTTCCCACACTTAATCCTAGCTAGGCTCCATGGATCCCAGGTCCCAGGAGTTCTGTGCACCCCAGCTTACTGGCCACTCCCATCCAGATCTCCTTAGACCCCTCCTCCAGTCACCCCAAACTACTTGGCCACTCCTAGATCCCTCCCACAGTCTTTCTGTATGTAGGGTCCATCTTGTCTCCCTTAAGATGCTCAGATTTTCACAATCTAGCCAATAGCCTATAGATGCTCAGATTCCTTAAGAGTCTGGTAATATGGCGAATCTTCAAGGAACTGTGTTTTTGGCTGAAAGAAGGCTTGGGTCGAATTCTTTTGGGCAGGACCCGTGAGTCGTGATTTTGGGATTCCAGGACCCCTAACCTCTAGACCCCAAGACAGCATGCAATTTGATATAGGCTCTGCATATACATTCATATTAAACCTATTTTCACATTATTCATGTTGTGAAGAAGAATTAGAAGCAATGGGAGAAACCACAAGAAAGAAGAAACAAAAAGAAAAAAAGAGAAAGAGCAAATAATATGCTCCAATCTGCGTTCAGACTCCATAGTTCTTTTTCTGGATGTGGATAGCATTTTCTGCCATGAGTGCTTTGGAGTTGTCTTAGATCTTTGCATTGCTAAGAAGAGATCAGTCTATCAAAGTTAGTCATCATACATTGTGGCTGTTACTGTGTACAATGATCTCCTGGTTCTGCTCACTTCACTCAGTATCAGTTCATTTAAGTCTTTCCAGGTTTTTCTGCTGTCTGCCTGCTCATCATTTCTTACAGCACAATAGTATTCCATTACATTCATATACAGTAGGTATTTTCTTTATCCACTTTTTATATATAAGGAAATTGAGGTTCTGAGCAGGTAAATGACTTGCCCGTGGGGTGACACCAGTAGTACTAAGTTTAGAAAGCAAGAGCTGAACTCTGGTTCTCTCACTCCAAATCTAGCACTTTTAACGCTGCCTCCCTTTGTCGTTGTTTAGTTCTTTCAGTTGTGTCTGACTCTTCATGACCCCATCAGGGGTTTTCTTGGCAGAGATACTAGAGTGGTTTGCCATTTCCTTCTCCAGCTCATTTTACAGATGAGGAAACTGAGGCCAAGCACATGGTAGGCACATAATAAATATTTATGGACTGACTTATTAGGTTTGTCATCAGAAAGTGGATACAGTCTGTCATGAGTATGATACTTGAAGTTTTCTTACTTAATTTGACTTGCCATAGCTTGTGCTTCACTGGGATAGACACTGAGAACTCAGGATCACCCCAAGGCCACAGTGAGGCATCACAGAGAAGGGCTCTTGTAGAGGAAAAAAAATAAAATTTAATAGAAATAAATGTAAAATATTGCACTTAGGTTAAAAAAATGTCACAGATACAAGATGGAGCTAGACAATGGTTTATGTGGAAAAAAGATGAGGGGATTTAGATGAATTGTAGTCAGTTCAATAAAGTCAATATTGTAGTATGTCATCTCAAAAAACTTAATGTAATCTTAGGCTACATTGAGAGAGGCGTAGTATCCAGAAATTAAAAGTTGTGCTCCAGCTATACTCTGTCCTGCTCAAACCACATCTGGAATGTTGTCTTTACCTATGGGTACCACATTTTTAGGAAGGATATTAAAAAGCTGAAAAACATACAGAAAGGCATAGGATAGAATGCTAGATTTGACATCCAAGGACTTAGATTAAAATCACACTTTCACCATTTATTATATGACCTTGTGCAAGTCTATTAACCTCTCTAGGTCTCAGTTTTTATCAATAAAATGAGGAGTTCAGAATAGATAAATTTTAAAGTACCTTTCAGCTCTAACTATAAGATCCTATAAATGCAATGAACTAGATGTTCTTTGAGATCCCTTACAATTCTGTGATTTTTAGGCCAAAGAAGATCATGCGATAGCTGAAGCAAAAGCCCTTTTAAGACAGACTGAAAGAAGAAGAAATCTAGGCTATCAATAGGCACATTAAAAAGTGCTCTAAATCACTATTAATTAGAGAAATGCAAATTCAAATACATCTGAGGTACCACTTCACACCCATCAGATTGGCTAACATGACAGAAAAGAAAAATGATGAAGGCTAGAGGGGATATGGAAAAATAAGTATATTAATGCATTGTTGTTGGAGTTGTGAATTGATCCAACCATTCTGAAGAATAATTTGAAACTATGCCCAAAGGATTGTCAAACTGTGCATACTCTTTGACCCAGCAATACCACTACTAGGTCTGTATCCCAAAAAGAGACCCCAAAAAAGAGGAAAGGACCTATATATGCAAAAATATTTATGGCATATCTTTTTGAGGTGGCAAGGGATTGTAAATTGAGAGAATGGTCATCAACTGGGGAATGGCTGAACAAGTTGTGGTACAGGATTTTAATGGGATACAATTGTAGCATAAGAAATGATGACCATAATGGTTTCAGAAAAACCTAGGAAGACTTATGTGAACTGATGCAAAGTAGTGAGCAAAATCAAGAAATATTGTATATAATAATAGCAATATTGTAACAACGGTACTATGAACAAGACAATGATCTAAGAAAATTCCAAAGGACCCATGATGAAAAATGTTATCTACCTCCATAGATGAACTGTGATGAACTCTGAGTACAGATGGAAGCATACTTTTACTTTTTTCTTGTTTTTTTTTTACAATATGGCTAATGTTTTTCATGACTTTATATGTATAATTGATACCAGATTGCTTGCCTTATCAATGGGTGGGGGAGGGGTAGGAAAGAGGGAGAGAATTTGAAACTCAAAATTTTTAAAAAGTGTTAAAAAATAAATTTTTTAAAAGACAGACTGAAATAAGTGGGAACATTTAGACTACAAAGTGGAAGACATGATTTTATATATATATATATAGATAGATAGATATAGATATAGATATATAGATATATATACACAAATATTTTAAGAAAGGTCAGTTATGTGAAATATGAATTATACTTCTTCTCTTTTGGGTCAGAAGCCATAATAATTAAGGACAACTCATTCATTAACATGCATTTAGTAAGCACCTATTATATGTTAGGCACTGTGCTAGATGTGCATGATACAAATATAAAATGATGGTTAGAAAATAGAAACAGATTTTGGCTTGATCTAAGGGAAAATGTTTTAACGATTAGGTCTATTGAAAAACAGAATTTGCATGGGTTTGGTGTTTACTGGGTTTTCCCATCTACCTTCTTCAAAAGACTAGATGACTTCTTGTTGGTGATGTAGTGGTAATTATTGTTTTGATATTTAATGGATAAATGGCTTCTGATGCCATTTTTTTTTTCATTTCTGAGATACTATGATCCTGAGTGGATAAGATCTCAATAAAGAGTATAGAAAGAAGAGAATGGAGAATTGACTTTTGGGATACACTAATTTTTAAGGACTATGTATCAAAGACAATGACTTCTGTTGCAAGTGTGCCCTTAAAAATTAAAATTGGCCTTGAAAGAGAAGAATCAAACAAGCAACCATCAGTTGTGCTTGATCAATCAGCTTAATATCAGCCAAATTCTTACTGGTGCCTGATCTCCTGAGCTCTTTGTCACCATCAGCACAGACAGAGAGAAGTGGACTAAAGAACACAAATAAGGCTACTGTCTCAGCACTTCTTCTAACCAAGGGATAATGCAAGAGTTAAATGGATACAAAACAATGGGCACTCATGGAATCCTGAAATGTTGTCACCACATTGTATTCAAAATCATCACTCAATTGTTCGTATTTCCACCCCACTATTCACTTTCCTCCCACAGAATGATATGAGCACCCTAGGATCACCATCAACTGACTTATCTGTTCTTTTTCTTTTTTTTCTTTTTAAAGAAAGTGAATTAATTATAGTCTTATAATTATTTTTCCTAATAATTTAATAACCAATAATGATTTTATGATTTGTACTCTACTCCACACTAATAACTGATAATCTTCCCAATATACTACTATGATCACATAACTCTTTTACAAACAACAACCACATCTACAACAGCAACCTTCAGTTGATTCCTTTTACCAGAATCAATAAAACAAAAAACTTCTCCTCTTGGTATTTAAGGCCTTACAAAATCTAACTTAAGTCTAACTAGCCTTATTTCAAATTTCTTTTCATATATTCTACATGCCAGCCAAACTGGGCTCTCTTGACTCTGCTTTTGCTCATGCCTGAAATGGACTTCCCTTACTCTCAACATCCTCAGCCATTGACGTCCCCTTTCCTTCAAGGGTCACCTCCAATGCTACTTCCTCCAAGAAGGAGTATCTTGACTCTCTTCACTAATTTCTCATAGAATTGTGCCTGAATTTCATCTTTTCACTTACTTCACTCTTCTTTATATCAAATTTGATAACATGTAAAATGCTTTTTCAAAATTTAAAGCATTATACAAGTGTTGGCTATTTTTTATTGTTTGAAAACTATAGTTTCATTGTTTTTATTGTTTATCATGGTTTTTCATCTACTTGTCCTTCCTCTCATTAAACTGTAAGTTCTCTGAGATCATGAGCTAGGTCATATCTATTTTTGTCTCCTGGCATAGTTCCTGGAATAATGCCATAAAATAAGCACCTTATAATTGTTGCTTGAATTGAATTTTGTTGACTGTGAACTGTATGTTAGTGGGCAGTCCATTATGTCTAAATGGCTATTGTGGCCAGAGTCATTACGCTGAAAGCTGAAAAATGCTCATCTTAATTCAAAACCCTTCCTTGAGAGTTTAGCACAGTACTTGGCAAACAAAAAGCACTTAATAAAAGCTTATGATTGATCGATTAGCTTCTTAAAAGCTAAGATTAAACTTTTAAATGGTATAAAGTTTAGTTATTTAATATCAACTAAGCCTTGAAAACATTATAAATAGCAGAAAAAAATCATCTTCTAAAACTTACAAGACACATTTTTTAAATATTTTGGTTCTCATAATAGTATTAAGAATAAGAGTAGGATTTTCTTCTACAGTAAATTCTATATCATTAGAAGAACTGGTATAAATCTTTTTCTTCCCCCTTCTCCTATAGAAAGTACATAAGAAAAAAATCTTAACTAGAAATAAAAAAGGATTAAATTTTTAGAATGCAATTAATAAAGTATCTTTTTAACCACTGCACACAAATAACACATATTTCCTACTTCTCAGGGATATGTAATCCACTGACTTAAAAGGAAAGAATAAACAAATGGATACTGGTATAATTTAATAACATTTCCCAACATGTCTTTTATTAAATATTTAAAAGTCAACCATGTTTTCTTTTTTTTAATAGTAGTCACTGATTAATATTAGCAATACATGAATTCTTTAGTCTATCCTTATAGAATATCTAGGATTGTTTTTAAGTATCTTTCCATCATGTCCCTTTTACCAACACCCAACTACCCTCATGACATAAAAATTCTGGAAACAATGGCCCATTTATTGTTATAAAAAGCAAAATGTGTAAAACCTTTGGTGGAAAAGATGATCTGAAGCTTTGTAAATATATTCAAAAAAAAAAATTAATCAGAATTGTAAAGAATCAAGAGCTTCCAAGCTACTCATTTAAAAACAAGCCACCAACCTAAACAAACTGGATACATACAGCGTTAGAGCACTTTCCTCATTGACTACAATGTTCTTATTCATTTCAATGTACTCTACCCAGGCGAATGGAACAGAAGAACTGAGTGCAAATGGTATAAAGTGCAGGTGCATATCCACGAACTGAAACCAATTTCACATGTCTAATTTTAGATTTGACAACCAAGACTCTTGAAATAACCTTTCAGAGTAGCTAAAAGGAGCGTGAGAAACTTTAAGTGTGAAAAAAATTGCATTTTGATAAATATTCATTCTGTAACTGGCAAATCTCACCATCTGCCATCTTGACTGCTGCATAATACTATCAGAAGAAGTCACAGAACCATGCTGCTTGGGTACATGACAAATTCATGCTATGAAACATCAGCTCACCTCTCCCTGAATCCTGTTATTCACCTTTGACTGATTCTCTATCATACTCCCCATTGCGGTTTTTCCAAACCCATTCTTCCTCTTTCCCTTAGAAGTCATCAAGACTCCTTTAAACACTCCTTTACTTTACTTTACTCCTCTTTACTGAAAAGAATGAGATCATTTGTGGTGACCTCCTTCATCTTCCCTCTTCAATACTTCAGCATTTCTCTTGTCCTATCTATCCTCAGAAGATAAAGTACTCCTCCTTGTTGAAGGTAACCCCTCCACTCATGCCTTTGATCCTAGTAACTCCTGCATTCTCTAGGACCTTGCTTCATTAATCATTACTTCTCTTTCATCTTCAATATCTTTCTACCTACCATCTGCTATCTACTTTTTATATCTGCTCATATCTCCTCCACTACAAAAACAAACAAAAAAAGCATGCATTCTTAATTTTTCTCTCCAAGCATATATCCTGCTCTGTATCATACTCAAACCCTGCACAACTTTTCAACTTGTACAATTTTTTTCTAGATTTTTATGTAAATCCTCCATAAAGTATCCCCCTGACACCCTCTTCTGCTGCTTTTAATATTTTATAGGTGCTAGTGCTATACTCAACATGTTTATATTTTTTTTATGCTTTTAAGCACCATGCTTCTCATGGTGGACTGTTTTTAGTAATATGTTACAGTCTTCTGAAAACACATCATTCATGTTTGTATTATCCTTTTGGTCAGTTACAATTCTGATTAATGAGAATTCATGGAGTTCCATGAGTCAAGGTCATATAACTGTGAATATTGGTATTAAAAACGTGAGCTACTGTGGTAAACAGCTTAGAATCACTAAAAGCACAATGAAATCCCTCAAATGTGATCCATCTATATATCCTCATCCTATTTTTTGTCAAGTTCATTGTCTATCTATGGTATTTGTTGAAGAAATTGATTGGCTTACTCAATGAGGGTATCTGTACTTTCACATGTTAATTAGAGGAAATAAATAATTTTAATCAACATTTTTGTGGCTAGAAGGATAAAAACCAACATCAGGTTAGAAAAATTAATGACAAGAAGACACTGAACAATTTTAATAAATGCAACCTTACCACTCAAACCAGCTGCCAATTTTGAAAATCAGGAAATGGAAAAAAGTCAAGATATTCTTTAGCACCATCTCCTACAAAAGTTGAACCAATGTAAACTAGCTGCTATGAAAAAAATGGCCAAATGTGACCAAAAATCATCTTAGCCAGAAAATAAGCTCCTTACCAAGCAGAGAGAGATCAATATCCCTTTAGAATGCAAATTCATTTGTAAAACATTAGAGAAGAAGATGACAAAAGATTATGAACATTACTGTTTCATAAGACAGTGAAAAGAGGTGGAGACAAAGACCAAATATACGGAAGGCTTGGCAGGAGACCCAATTAAGCAACATCATCCCAACGACATTCAAAGATGAAGTTAGCAGTAGGTCAGATGAAAACAGATGACAAATGGAACAAATATATCAAGGCAATAAACATTTAATGATTTGAGCTGATAGACTATGGAGCAAGCAATTTTCATCATCAGTGGCAGTAGAACCAACAGATTTAGATTCTCACATCTCAGTTTACTATGTTTTTATTTTTGCTAATTTCTTGATTTTCAAATTGATAGTTTGTTGGTAAAGTTAAAACTGTTGTAGTCGCACATCATGCTTTCTTCTCATTATGTTAAGGGTAGGATCAAAATCACCTCACACTATTTTGGCCTTGATACCTTAGCTAGGTAAAAGTATGTCTCAACCAAGCAATCTTGAATAGGTCTTAGACCAAGTGTTAAGTCTTTTAACTCTGCACAAGAATTGTGAAAGAATAATCCTGAGGAAATTGGGTCACATTCCAGGGATCATCTGTAAACTGTTGAGCAAATTGAGAAGGGATTATTTAAAGGGGAGGAGAGGACTTGGTATCAGTCTTGGCAGGGTGTGTTTTCTCCTCCCTAACCTTTTTGACCAAAGGAGGACTTTTAGCTTTGAATGGCTCTAAAGGATGTTTGATTTCCCATCTTTGCCATCCCTGCAGCTGTTAGCAGTGTCTGTATCATCAGCATTCAAACATAGACTAGAGTCCAATAAAGAGATTTCACCATGCCTAAAGGGAAACTTTCTGATCATCCCATGCATGGAAGAAAAGGACTTACAGCCACAAGTATTTGTTGTAAATTATCCCTTCATCACACATGATCTCTAAGCTTGAGTCCATTTTCTATTGGATTCAGTATGTGCATGAGGGAGAGTGTGTCACAAACTTTTGGTGGGATGTTTTGTACCAACTTGGGAAATACATCTTTCTAAAAAAATATTTAAGACTGACTAAATGATTCTCAACCGATAATCTTGGGAAGAAGTACACTGGCAAAGGCTCAAACCAACTGCATTACAGAATTACCTGTTACCCACCGGGTGACCCCTCAAAATCTGAAGGACAGATGCAGCTAGCCAATCGGATTCTAGAGACTCAACAATGAGAATGAGAGTTAAGGTAATTATACCTCAGGGTTAACATGGACTACATATGTTTTCTCCTACTTTGGTATTGACTTTGACCTTTGCTCTAAACAGTCAATCAGAGTACATAGAAGACAGCTGATCCTGAAATGACTACCACATGGATAATCAGTCATATCCTTTCCTTTAATAACCAATTTCTTGTGTGTGTGTGTGTGTGTGTGTGTGTGTAGTATCATCAAGTGTTTATTATATCCAGTGCCTTATTCTTGATGTGTAGATGGGAAGCTTCTGAGAAACCTACAAACCTTTGATCTCTTACATTTATTGATCCTGGACAGTATTTTTCAAAATGCTTTTTACTATTCCTCCCAGTAACTTACCTTTGCAGCAAAAGGAAACTATATTTTGACCTTGTTTGGAGGATTTTATCAAATTTTTCAAAGATTTTACCTTCATTATCTACAACAGCTGTTGGGACAAAATCTGAAATTCTCTTTATGGTTGGTTGTTTGTTTGGGATCATTGTGACTCATGATAAACCATTGCAAGGTGAGAAGGCCAAATCTCATAAAATATCTTTTTGCCTTTGTTCACATAATGAAACGAACTCCTCTATTTGCAGGAATTCCTTGTGAAAAACCTGTAAGTTGCCCCTTCATCTGTACATTCTTTATTCAATTCAATAAATATTCATTAAGCATTTGTGTCTTCTGTCTTCATTTAGAACAAAATGTGAACATAGATTTGGTTAACTTCCTCTAGAGGTATATCAACATAATGGTCACTGACATTGCACATTAAAGGACTCAACAGTTAAATTAATGTTTTGGAGAACCTATGAGCTATCAGATTCTTAACATCTCATGTGCCCCATCCTTTAAAAAAAAAACTCATTTGATTCTACCCTCTTTTCTACCTTTATCTCTTCTCTTCTAAGCTAAAAAACGTTTAGAAAGCCATTAATACAGGTTGCCTCGAATCACTTTTAAACCCTTTGATGTCATCATTTAATCGCTCTCTCCAAAGTCACCAATGATCTCTTAATTGCCAAATCCAATTGTCTTTTCTTGATCCTCATCCTTCTCAATCTCTTTTTTATTCTTTGACATTGTGAGTCCACTTCTCCTGGATACCATCTCCTCTCCAGGTTTTCATGACATTGCTCTCTCCTGGTTCTCCTGTTTCCCCTTACTATCTGACTGTTCCTTCTCAATCTTCTCTGTTGAATCTTCTTCCAAGTAGTGCCCTTAATTGTGGGTGTCTCCCAAGGCTTTATTCTGAGCCCTCTTCTTCCATCCCTGAAAAATACTACAGATATTCAGAAAAGAGAATGATAATTGTGATCTAAGAGAGTAAGGAAAGGCTTAATGAATGAATTGGGATTTTCCAGATAGGAAAATATGGAAATCATGGCAATGCAGAGAAGGGCATTGTTAGCTGTGAGATCTTCTACAAGTGTTTTATTTTGTTCCAGTAAAAAGCTGAAGTACCAGCTTGACCTGATTAACCTTGGCCTGCAAAAGATAGGATGCCATGGATTAAAATTTACAAAGGAAGTAAGCCCAGGTTGGATGGAAAGCTCTCAAGAACTATATTTTTAAGAAATCCAAGAGAAATGGAGAGGAGAAAAAAAGCATTTGTCTGAAGAGACTGATGTGGACACATGGAATTTATTCCATGGGAAGCTTGAAGAGAGATTAGAAATTTTGGAACAGTTATTGCGGAGAATGGAATTGTGAATCAATTAGGGAGGAACAGAAGAATGCCTTGCTGTAATAAGGATCCGGTTGAGGTGAGATAACATAAATTTATAATGAACCAACATCAGCACAGATCTGGGATTTTCTCTAGTTCTTTTTAGCAGCATGTAAATCCAGAATTGGGGTTTGCAAACCCCAATCATCAAAAGAACAAAGGGAAAAGGTATTCGAGGGTAGAGGACAGAACAAAGGAGAATTTAGAGGTGAACTAGTTCATCAAGGGAAAGGGAGAAAAATATAACCATTGCATGATGATCTGGGGGGAAAGCACAGTGCTTGGCATGCAGTAAACACTTAAAAAAATCATCCTAGAATGTTAAATCTCCGAATGAGTTGAGACTGGTGAGGAAAGCAAAGTACAAAAAAATATATTTTTTTAGCTACATTGGGGAAAAGTGGATTGCCAAAGAAGAAATAAGACTGCTTGCTGCAGGTGGGTGGGATAATGATAATTAATTCAGAGAGAAAGCAAAACTGTTCACCTCTTATCTTGCTCCTGTTTTCTCTGCCAATGAGAATAATCTTTGAGCTGGAAGGGCCAGAATAAGTAGGACTAATAGAGAGTTGATACCCAGGGTAAGTAAGGACATAGTAAGAAAGAATCTAACTGCTTATAAAGAATTCAAGTTGCCTGTCCTAGATGAACTACATGGGCAGTTATGATTACTAAGTCACTGTCAATGCTCTCTTAAAGTTTGTGTAAAATGGGAGAAGTACCATAGCTGTTGTCCTGATTTTGAAAAAGAGGAAGAAAGTGAATAGGCTTATGAGCTTGACTTTGTTTCCTGGCAAATTTCTAGGATGTATTCTTAAAGGGATCATTAACAAATATGTAAAAAGGGAAAAATGTGATCAAAAGAGCCAGAATAGCTTCATTAAGAACAAGTCAGGCCAGACTAACTTTATTTCTTCTTTTTGGGGGATTATTAGACTCATATATCCTCAACAAAGGAACGCTTTAGAGCATTTACCTAAAGCTATTTTATAAATAGGTTGGAGAGATATGATGTACAAAACAATGTAGTTAGAGGGATCTAGAACCAGTTGAATGAAATAATAATCATTAATAGTTCAGTATTAGTTTGGAATTATATCTACAGTAGAATCTTCTAGCAATCTGCTTGGATCTGTATGTTTTCATATTTTTATCACTAACTTGGATAAGAGCATAAATGGCATGCTTATTTACACATTTAAAGATGGCACAAAGTTGAGGATGGCCAACATACTGAATGATTGAGTCAAGATTCAAATCAGTCTTTACAGGTTAGAACAATGAACCAAATTTAATAAGATGAAATTTACAAGGATAAATATAACATTTTGCACTTGCTTTCAAAATATCAGTTTCAAGATAGAGGGGATATGGTTTGACAGCTTTTCTTTAAATGAGATTTGGGGTTTTCAACAGTACAAAATGGAAGCCAAGATAGCTAATGCAAAATTAGAGACCATTATGAAAGGCATGCTGCCCAGGACGAAGGAGATGATAATTCCATGATTTTATTCTGCTCTGGGCTAAGATTACTGGAGTATTGTTAAATTCTAGGCACATTTATTTCCTATCAAAGGGGTAATGAAATTAAAAGGCAGGAAGAGACACATTTTCTGACATAGCTACTGTGTAAATTTGGCTGGACTGTGCAGCTATGTATTGAGCGTTTGATTTCTTTGTTTTATTTTGTTTTTATTTGCTGACTAGGAGAGAGATTAAGATGTTTGTTAATTGAAAAAATATCAATAAACTCTAAAAATGAATTCCAGGGACCCCATTTTGGGAAGGACGTTAATAAAGTTGAGCACATCCCAGGGGAGGGCAATTAGAATGCTACTGAAAGAGAATGGAGCCCAGATTATGTGAAGATTGAATGACCTGGGGATATTTTGTTTAGAACAGGAAATTTAGAGGAAATATGATAGCTGTTTTCAAGTATTTAAAAGAATATATGTGGAAGAAGAATTGTTTTTACTCTGGCCTCAGGGGGCATTTTTATTGTTCAGTTGTTTCAGTTGTGTCTAATTTTTTGTGACTCCATTTGGGTTTTTTTTTGGCAGACACTAGAATGGTTTGCCATTTCCTTCTCCAGCTTACTTTACAGATGAGGAAACTGAGGCAAACAGGGTTAAGTGACTTTCCCAGGGTCACCCAGCTGCTAAGTGTCTGAGACTGGATTTGAACTCAGGTCTTCCTGACTCCAGGCCCAGTTTTGGCTACACTGGGCCACCTAACTGCCCTCAGAGAGCAAAGATAAAAGCCATGGGTAGAAGTTGCAAAGAGGTAAATTTAGATCTTGCACTTCCTAACAAATAAAGTTTCCCAAAAATGGAATGAGATGATTTGGGAAATAGTGGGTTACCTTCATTAGAGTTCACCAAGCAAAGATTGGATGCCCTTGACAACTAAGTTGTACAACAGTGGTGTAAAATTAAAATAGAAACAGATCCCTGTGGGAAGCTTCTTGACTTAGAAAACCACAAAATAGCATTATCTATGTTGTATTATATTTTTGTTAACCATTAACCAATTCCATTTTAATATGGTTTAGGCCTTACTTGGGAGTTTTGCCAGTTGCATGGAACTCAGTTTGACACTACTATTTTAGAGGGAACTCTTTCAGGTCTGGGTTGGACTAGGTGATCACTAAGGTCTCTTCTAACTGTGAAATAATGAGAGTCTCTTTTCCAGCTTTATTTTGCACTAACCCCCTTTGCATACCCTAAATTCCAGTCAATCTGGACTATTACCTGTTCCCTAATTTTTCTGTTTGTCATTATTCACACAGGTTGTTTCAGTGTTTGGATTATACTATCTGCTCTTTTTCACCTATCAGAATCCTTATCTTCCTTCATAGCTTGGCCCAGTCATATAGCCTCTATCCTCACTTATTTCTAAAATACTTACTTTGGATCCCTCCTTTGTCTCCATTACTCCCTGCATTACACTTATTGTCCCCCTCCCCACCACTCTACCTGTGTCTGCCAGCTTCCTTTAATAGAATGTAAGGTCCATGAGGTTAGGAACTGGTTAGTTTTTGCCTTCATACCAACTAATCAATAATCAATAAACTTTTACTAGGCACCTACTATGTGCCAAGCACTGGTACCTACCACTATGGTTATATACCGTAGGTGTTTGATAAGTATTTGTTGAACTGAATGACTACCATAATTTCTGTTACCCTGATAATCATACCCCTCCCTTTTTTCCCCTTCTAATCAGTTATTAAATCTTATTGTTTTTATCTTGGGAATATCTTTCACATTTCTCCTCTAGGACCTTATTATACTTCCCATGGACTAATTTGCAGTCTTACAATTCAATTCAATTCGATAATCACCTAAATATGCAGAGTATTGAGGAAACAAGGAAGAAAAAAAATCCATTTACAAAAAGCCCATAAAACAATTTAGCCTGTGCATACCTCCATTGATTCATGGCATCATAGGATTTAAAGCTGGAAAGGAGTTAAGATTAAAGGAGCCCCTTGATTTTATTTATTTACATTTTTACTAGTAAAAATTTTGTTAATCTTTGTTGCAAACTTTAATTACAGGCTCATTCAGTTTAGTTAGACTACAAAGAATGAATTGTGTATTAGCAATAAATAAAAAAGCTGCAACAAGCAAGGAGCTAAAAATATTAGATTTGTACCTCTTGAGATCAATGAACAAGAGAAAAAAAGTAGTCACACAATAGAAAATAGTATCTCTGTATAACTTTGCAATTCTTAACTTTGAGAAGTTGATAATTCAGTTGGCATCATTATTAGAAGCCTTATCAAAATTCTCAATGAAATATGGCACTTCATCTAATCATCCTTCCCATGGATGTTCTTCCACTAACAGGCTGTTTGGGCAGAGCTCTGCCAGTCTTTTAAAGCTAGTTAGACTGTCAGCTCCAATTGAATTTAAAATGTCAGAGAGAATAGGCTGATTTATCTCAGCATGGTTTGTAATAATGAAAGAATTTTCATCCAACAATGCCTGAACATTAGAGCTATTAAAATAGATCAGTTATCAGATCAATTAATATGACAAAAAAGAAAAATGATAAATGTTGGAAGGGATGTGGGAAAACTGGAACAGTAATGCACTTTTGGTGGAGTTGTGAACTGATCTAACCATTTTGGAGAGCAATTTGAAACTATACCCAAAGGGCTATAAAATGGTGCACACCCTTTGAATCAGCAATACCACTGCTAGGTCTGAATCCCAAAGATATTAAACAAAAGGGAAAAGGACCTATTTGTACAAAAATATTTATAGCAGCTCTTTTTGTAGTGGCTATAAACTGAAACTCGAGAGAATGCCCATCAATTGGGGAATGGATAAATAAGCTGTGGTATGTGACTGTGAGGGAATATTATTGTGCTATAAGAAATGATAAGCAGAAGGATTTCAGAAAAACCTGGAAAGACTTACATGAGCTGATGCAACGTAAAGTGAGCAGAACCAGGATAATGTTATGCACAAGAATAGCAACATTGTATGATGAAGAACTGTGAATGATTTAGCTATTCTCAGCAAGACAGTGATCCAAGATAATCCCAAAGGACTCATGAGGAAGCCTGTTATCTGCCTCCAGAGAAAGAATTGATACTGTCTGAATACAGACTGAAGCATGCTATTTTTCACTTTTTTCTTTCATTCTTTTTTTTTTAAATTCATCGTCAAATACAAAATGATTTATATGGAAATGTTTTACACGATTGTATGTGTATAAACTATATTGAATTGCTTACCATCTCAGCGATGGGGAAGGAGAGGTAAGGACGGAGGGATAGAATTTGGAACTCAAAATTTTTTTTTTAATGTTTAAAAAATTGTTTTAACATGTAATTGGGGAAAAATAAAATATTATTTTAAAAAATGGATCAGTGTTCCCAGGTTGGCAAACACATTCACTTCTTAAATATCAGAGGTATTCTTGTTTACTCCATTTTCTTTCTTTCTTTCTTTGAAGAAATTGGGGTAAAGTGACTTGCCCAAGGTCACACAGCTAGTAAGTGTCTGAGGCCAGATTGAAACTCAGGTTCTCTTGACTCCAGGACTGGTACTCTATCCATTGTTCCACCTAGCTGGCCCTACTCCAGTTTCTTTAAGAAAAAATGAAGTTCTTTTCATCTACTATGAAGTCTTTCCTAAGAAACACTTTCTTGGGAAGTTCCTTCTCTACCAATGCACACCTGTGCCTGCAGCTTAGTCAGTTTCTTTTGACTCATAATTGTCTTTTATCTTGACACAGATAAATTGAGAACTGGAGAAAGAACTGACAATGGGAACACATTTGCAGGGTACCAAGATGGCAGCCAGAAAGAAGCTTGACCTCTCCGTTTTATAGATTAAGAAAGTGAGTCTAATGAGGGAAAATGACTTGTCCAAAGTTGAAGACAGCTTCAAATTCAGGTCCAAATCTATTGCTACACCATAGGATATACTACCTACTGAGTAAAATGCATAATTCTTGGCTTAACATTCAAGGGCCTTTGCCATTTGGCCATAACTGCCCTTTTCAACTTTATTTTCCATTATTCCCTCTAACATTCACTTAACCTAAATATATCCTGTGCTGGCCCTCCCTCATGCCTTTGCTAACAATTCAAGTAAGTTCAATTTAAGGAACATTCATATACCACATGCACTTCTGTGCTAGGTTCTGGAAATATTAAAAAAAAAAATGAACAAAATAATCCCTGCCCTCAAAGAGTTTACATTCTACTGAGGTTACAACATGCAGACAGAAAAATACAAGATTATTTGAGGAGGGGTAGAGAGCACTGAGCAGGGACAGGGAAAGGCCTTCTGTAAGAAATAATAACACTTCAGCTAACCAGAGATGGGGAACCTGTGGCCAGGAGGCCACATGTGGCCTTCTAGGTTCTCAAGTGCTGCCCTTTGACTAAATCCAAACTTTGAAGAACAAATGCCCTTAATTAAAGGATTTGTTCTGTAAAACTTGGACGCAGACAAAAGGCCACACCCAAGGACCTAGAAGGCCATGTTTGGCCTCAAGGTTGCAAATTCCCCACCCCTGAGCTAAGACTTTAAGGAAGTTAAGCTTTCTAAGGGACAAAAAAGGGTTTTACAAGCCTGTGTTAAGACATGGAGATGGGAGATAGAATTCTGACTTAGGCAAAGATTCAGTAGGCCACTTGGACTAAAAAGTAGTGTGCATGGAGGTAAGAGAGTTTTGAATGCTGCAGAGAAGTCAAGAAGGATGGAGGGTGAAAAAAAAATCGATTAAATCTGGGGATTAAAAGAACACTACTTCACTTTGGAGAGAGCCATTTCAGTAAGTGATTAGATCAGAATACAAATTGTAGAACCTTGGCCTTTCAAGAAACTTTCTAAGATAGTTATAGACAGATTGAGATTTACATTGATGATAAGAGTCTCACACCCTACAATATCAAGAACCCTTGATCTATTACCTATATTAGTGCATTATTTGACAATCAGAGACATTAACTAAGAACTTGACACTATAATAATACTCTATTCTATCTATCTCACAAAGGTATTAGAAATTACACTCTGAAAAATACCTTGTATTAGTTATAGAAAATGCATCAAATAAACATAAAGATAATGCTAGCTTAGAACTTGTTATAATAGTTAGTTACAGAATGGGGGGGGGAAGAGGATCCTTCATTCCCTTTAACTTCAGACTTTATAAATTAGAGATATCCTAATTATGAGTGTCCTGTTCATTTGTATCAGGGTGGGGAACCTGTGACCTTGAGGCCACATGCAGCCTTTTAACTGAGTCTAAGTTTTACAAAACAAATCCTTTTATTAAAGGGATTTGTTATGTGAAGTTTGGATTTAGTCAAAAAGCCACACTTGAGGACCTAGAAGGCCACATGTGGCCTCAAGGCCGCAGGTTCCCCACCCCTAAGTACCATTCAATAGTCTCTTGATCTCTTCTGTCATATTCCTCATTTGAAATATATATATACATATATATAAAATTTTATATACATACGTAATTTTTATAGATGGGAAAGCATACTATCTGACTTTCCCAAGGTTGCTTAGTGGGTCAGTAATATAGTCAGTAATGGAAACCAGCACTTCTTAACTTTCATTCCAGAGCTTTACCACACTCAAATTATCTTGGCAACATTATACATCCATAAATTGGACAATGATAAAATATAGACAGCCAAATTTAAAAAGACTGTAGAAAAACATTTATAAGGTACTATATCTCTATAACATCTATAAGTATACTAAACTCCTTAAAACTGATTATCAAGGAAAATATTTATGTACCAATAACTTGAATTCTATACTTGTCATGACACAACCTTCCAAGGAAAATACTCCCAGTTGAGAAGGGAAAAATGAAAGGAATGCCAAAAAAAAGGGCTATAATATGAACAATTTTTATATATGCATTCATCTACTGATGAGAATTCAAAACAATAGCCTTAGTAGAAAAGTTTCTCTAAAAAAAATGCAGAGGAGAGATTGATTTGATTTTATCTAACAGTCTTCCTGCCCATAACTATGCCTACTCAGAAACTCTAAGCAGCTCAATTTCTCCAAAAAACAGCTCCCACCTAAGGACAAAAAAATGAAAGAACCAAAAAATGTTGTGCAATAGGAAAAGGAGGAAGAGGAGAAAACTCAGTTTCATTGTTAAGGTTCTTATTGAGAAACAGGGTAGGAGAGTGGATTAAATGATCTCTAAAGACCTAGTGCTAAAATACCAGCATTGCAAGATTCTAATTCTACAGTATTTCAAAGATCTGTCATCTTATCTATGTGAATAGTCCATTTACTGCAGAGGACTGCAACCTGCGTACAACTTAAAAGACAGTTTTTGAGAATTGCCCTGGCCAAAACATTTAATCACTCTATTGCCAAGTTGGTGATAAACCTTTCAGGATTTAGCTGGGCTACTCCTCAGATTATACACATACACTTTGATATGATGATATTTAAAGCCTCTCCAGTTTGCTAGGACCCACCAGTCCTTGCTTTAATGACACAGCTGTCAAGAATCCAAGGACAACATCTACAGCCATAATGAAAGAAGACTGTCTTTATTCTAATCTGCTAAAAAACAAGTGCCTGGCAAAACCTTGAGGTTTAGATGATCAATATTCCGTATCTTTGCCGCAACAAGAAGTATAAGGGAACAAAACACAAAAGGAGAAAATTAGATGAATTTTTAAGAGTAATGAGAGAGACAGGGAAAAGAAAATTCTTACTTCTTCAAAGGAGGGAGAGAAAAGCTGGTAGACCCTTGTTTATTTAGATATTGTCCTTGTAAGCCATGTATGGAGCATATGAAGCCAAAAAGCAACACAGAGCTAAATGTAAGAGATTCCCAATACACTAATCACCATGCAGGCGGCAGGTAAAACAGAAACAAAACCCCCCAAACCCACAATGTTTACTGAAGTCATCTGTGTTTGGGTTCTCTAGAAAGCAGAACCAAGCCAAAATTTTGCTGCATAGGAGGAGTATGAGCCCAGAGTCATGGTGAATCCTGACAGTTTCAGCTTGACAGTCCAGGTACCTCAATCCGCATTAGCTCTTGGTATGTTTCCACATGTGGATTTCTTAATTAGGTGCACACCCTGGACAAGTTTAGAGGTTCCATGATTTCGCCAGAAGGGAAGCAACAAAGGAGACGAGGGCCAAGGGCCTAGTGAAAGCTAATTTACCCTGCGAATGCTACAGCTGAGAGACCAGAAAGGAAAGCTATTACGTCAGGGTTCGACTCTTTACCCTTGTGTGAATTGGTATTTTCCTTAGTCCTGGACAAAGTTATTGGGTTTTTATATGTAATGTCTGCTTTATTCCAAGCAGGAGTTTTCCTGGCAATTTTTTCTTTTTTTTTTGGACTGGGAAACCAGCTGAGCATCATAAGCTGCTGCCTCAATGTAGCTGTTTCTTTGCCATACCTCGTACTTTATCAGCTGAGATATCTCATATTTAAATTCTTCTATCTGGTTGTCAAATCCCTGTTTAACTATTGTTTCAAATCTCTTTTCTGAATTTTCAAATCTTTCCGCAAAACTTCATCATCTTGCTTCAATTCTTGAAGGCAAACATGGGGCATCATAACATATCTTGTTTCTCAATACTGATTCCCGAAGCATCAGCTTCCTCTGAACTTCTTGAATGCATTTAAAGTATTTATCACCATCTAGATCACATTTAACACAGAAAATATTCCCGTTTCTTTGTGTCTTAATGATGCATTTATTACAGTGCCTAGCACATAGTAGGTGTTTAATAAATGTGTATTGATTTATTTGATTCTTGTATCAAATTGTAGAGACTAACTGATGATGTCATTTAAATTGGGAGCACCTGGAGGGCAGGGACTGTCTTTAGCCTCTTTTTGTATCTCCAGTGCTTTAGCACAGTGTCTGGCACATAGTAGATACTTAATAAATGTTTATTGATTGATTGATCTTAATGTCTGGGGAAATCCAGGAAGACCTTTATCCCTAGCTCCCTCTTTGTTTCCTAAAATCAATTCTTTAGCCCTCAGCTTCTGAGGTATCAAAACTGAATTCTCTTCATGGGCACAGTCAGCAATACTCTGACCATATGGGCCACAGCTTCTTTCCTTGTGCTATGCTGGTGACACTCTTATATCAGACATCTGAGACTTTTGCTGTCTTGGTTTTCCATTTTCACAAATAAATTATCCCTTTCTATCACAGAGGGCCTAGCTGTGGGTATCTCCCTAGTAAGAGGCTCCTTTCTGACTCAAATAATCCCTTTAAAATCCTTGCTTTTAGCACCCCCTCTCTCCTTTCTCATTAAGACCTCCATTTTCCCGACCAATACTCCTCCTCAACAGGGAGTGCATAAATTAGTTCCCAGGTATTGCTCTCTTTTACTTATGTAGATGGTATTCCTGAATGATCCAATAGATGGGTAACTCAAGGAAAACTGACTCTATGAATGCATCAGGCCTGATCATACTATCAATTACTTTGCAATTTCCCAATCCTTCGCCCTTTCTCTCAATATTCTAAAAATGTCCTTATTTTTATTCTTTCTATCTGTTCCTAAAATCAGCAATCCCTTAGGAGTTTCTAGTTCAAAGACATTATATAATATACTAAACATATTAATCCTTATCCTTAAAATTGTGATAATATGAATTTAGATTTAGCAAACTAATAAGAGCTAGGTGGCGTAGTGGATAGAACACTAGGCTTGGAATCCAGAAAAGTCATCTTCATGAGTTCAAATCTGGTCTCAGACACTTACTGGCTATGTGACCCTGGGCAAATCACTTAACCCTTTTTGCCTCAGTTTATTCAATTTGCAAAAATGAGCTGGAGAAGGAAACAGCAAACCACTGTAGTATGTTTGCCAAGAAAACCCCAAATGGGGTCACAAAGACACAACTGAACTACAACAAGTCAGTAGACACGCAAATTATCGGCATTATCAGCATCCTATCAGACACTTCCCATGTAGATTCTATGAGGACATACTTAGGTGAAAGAACAACAACAACAACAAAACTTCTTAAATATCCTAGACATAAACACTTTAATATAAAATATATTATACTTCTAGAAGACTCTACTATATCCTACCACAACAGGAGTTGGGCCTCACTGACCTGAGACAAAAAAGCATTTCAATACATAGAAGAAATCAGAGTTTCACCCTGTAAAAGTACTGAAACACTGGCTTGATAATTCATCTTTATATAGTGTTACAGATGTGTTTCAACTAGTTTAAAAATACAAAAAGGATAGCTGATTATAGCAAAATATTAATAGCTGGAGGACATCTAAAATCATACCTCAGTTTTCTAAACCAAGCCTTCTGTAGATCCTCACTCCCTACTCCTCTCCTTGATGACTTCTCCCAAAACAGATCCACAACCACACCATCTGGCTGTGTCAGTGAGATGAATACCACGTTCTTTTAGGGCATATACCACAGCATTATGGGAATAGCCAACAATATGTGAGGTGCCTACAATTAAAAAGGAAAAAGGAAAAGAAAAAGGCTGATTATCAATTATTTTTTTCCAAGATATATTTATAAAATGTTCTTGTTGTTTTGGGATCCTACATGGGTCAAATTAATGCCTTATTTGTATAACTGTGTAAGAGTTTTTGTGCTTGAGCTAATAGTGCTCTCATCATGAAGTCATTTTCTATAATAATTTGGACACTGTTGCATTACGGCACAGGTAGACTCGAACTTCCGTATCAGTCTAGGTATAGGCTATTCTTTCACCGAAAACTTTGATTGGCACAAAAGATGAGTGTAGCCTATAATTGGGATGATTTTCCAGTGTATACGTACATACATATGTATGGATAAATAGATAGAAATATAGATATGCATATAAATTGCAAATATATGCCTACACATTTGTATTTATATGTGCACACACATATATGTGTGTGTACATATGTATGTGTATGTATATGTATACATATACATATACATACACATACACATATATTTTTAAAGAGATCTAATTTTAGAGAATATTTTACTTCCCATTTTCATGCTTTTGCACAGGTTGATTCCCCAATCAAAGAATGTCCTTCTTCCTTATCTCTGCTTCCTGGAAGCCCTAGCTCCCTTTTACTGCTCAACTCAAGAACCACTTCTTTCGGAAGGCCTTTCCTAATTTCCCCTACTTGTTTGTTCCCTTCCCCCCCAATAATTTAGTATTTCCTATTTGATAGATATCACAGGACCATGTTGTATTGCCATAGCTAAATGTAAGTTGCATAAGAGTGGAGGCTGCTTCCCTTTTGAATTTGTAGTCTTAGCGTTTCAAACACCACAAAGTACATGAATGCAAGTTGATTGATATTCAGACCAAAATTATAATGTATTCAAATATCTGGTAATTTTACAACAAATTAGGAAACTAGGAAAAACACTAATCAGCAAATCTGTTTCTCTTTTTAAATAGATGAATAAAAAAAAAACATTCATTAAACTCTAACTATACACCAAGCATTATACTAAGGACTAGAGATGCAAATGCAAAAGACTCCCTACTGTGGAGCCTGTCTGTAGGATAATAGCAATCTGGAGACTGTCTCGTTTTCTTAACATGGGGCACTAATTCAGATATTGGACTTAGGCAACTTGTATCTTAGAGCAGTCATTTCCAAACTTTTAAATTATGAACTTGACAATAAACATGAACATTTCTATATACAAAGATGCTTGAATATAAAGTCATGAATATCATATACTACTTGTTTTCTTAAATTATTATGCTGGATAAGTTTGACACGAATACCTCCTTATGCCAAGAACAGAAAAAAAATTGTATATAATTCCATAGCCTCCAATATCCTAAACATAAACACTTCAATATAAAATACAGTATACTTACAAAGGACTCTACTATATCCTACCACAAGAAGAGTTGGGTCTGACTGACCTGAGGTTGACTGACCCTGAAGCTCCATTAATAACTAGATGATTTAAAATTTTATATTAAAACAATGATCACAAGCAGTATCATCTTATAAAGGAGAATCATGGGAGGATAAAACCAATTTTTAAAAATCTTAGCAATATATTCTACTAAGTAAAATCATTCCAAAGACATTCAATGATAAGAACAGAAGGAGGACTACAAACAGAAGAAAAATGAAAAAATTTGCAAAAAAGAATTGAAAAAAATAAAGAAGAGTAGTCTAGACTGCTTTGGGGAATTTACTACGTTCCTTTATTGACCCCAAGCATCCCAAAAAACAAAGGGCCATATTTTATATATTAACATTTTACCATTATTGATATACAGAAGCAAGACATGGAACATTATTGCCTCTGAAGAATGAAAGATGACTACCACATAGAGGGCGATGGCAAGGCACATGACAGGTGTGAGCAGGCTGCAACATACAACCAAAGAGAAACTCCTAAAAGTACGAGGATGAAAAGATGTTATCAAGGAATTGAATGACAGTGAAAATGGTCTGGTCATGTGGTAAAAGCAAGGAGTGACAGGTGAACAGACAGAGTGTGTCACTGGTACCCTCCCTATGTGGGGAGAAAACGAAGAAGACCCTGGCGATTAGGTGGATCTTCTACAGTGAAATTTTAGGATACTGTGGGGAAGACTCACCAACACTGCCCTGCTTATCTCTGCTCCCTTCTGAATTTCTTTCTGCTCTCTTTTGTGTATTTACTAAATATTTCATTGACATTGCTTTTTCTTCTTTTTTTTTTTGCATTATTATTGCCACCCAACCACACCCAAATAATAGCTATCTTTTGTAACAAATAAGTATGGTCAAGTAAAACAAATTCACACATTGGGCATTTCAGAAAATGTATGTCTCATCCTGTACTTATTGTCTACCATTTTTTCTCACAAGGGGTGAAAAGCATGCTTCATCATCACTAGTCTTCTCGAGTCCTGATTACTCACTGCACTGATCAGAGTTCTTATGTCATGCAAAGTCGTTTCTCTTTACAATACTGTAGACATTGTATAAATTGCTCTCATGTTTCTACTCACTTCACTCTGCATCAGTGCATACAATTCTTTACTTATTTTCCTGAATCTATTCCTTTCACAATTTCTTAATAAATGAAAACATACCATTAGATTAGCAAACTATAATTTGATTAGTCATTCTCCATTCATGTGCAACCTCTTTTTTTACATTTCTTGTGAATGGTAAATACTGCTGTAAAGATTTTGTTGGGCCTTCCCTTCTGTCTCTGTCTTCTTTGGGGTAAATGTCTAGTAATGGTATCACTGGGTCAAAGGACATAACAATCTGATGACTTCTTAAGTATAGTTCCAAGCTGCTTTATAAAATGACTGGACAAATGCATGGCTCTATCAACAGTGCATCGGTGTGCTCATCGAGTAAATAAGCATTTATCAAGCACCTACTATGTGCCAGGCACTGTGCTAAGCATCAGCAATACCAAGAAAGGTTAAAAAAAAGTCTCTGCTTTCACGGAGCTCATAGGCTAATGGGAGAGACAACATGCATAAAACTATGTACAGCTAATATATATAGGATAAACTGAAGAGAATCTCTGAAAGAAAGCCCCTAAGATTAAACAAAACCAGAAAACACTTTTCTATAGAAGACTGGACATCCATTAAGATGAGTTAAAGAAACCAGGCAAGCTAGGAGGCAGGGATGAGGAGGAAGAGAGTTCTCCCCATAGGGGTCAGCCAGTGAAAATGCCTGAAATCAGGTGATGGAGTGTCTTGTGTGAAGAACAGAAAGGAGGCCAGGATCAGCAAATCAAACAATACAGGAAGGAATGTAAGGTATTAGAAGACAGGAAAGGTAGGAAGGGACCAGGTTATGGAGGGTATTAAAAGCCAAAGGGAGGATATTGTATTTGAGCCTGAAGGTAACAAAGACCACTCCAATGACTCTCCATTTTTGTCATCTTTGCCATTCTGATAACCGTAAGGTGGAACGTTAGAATTATTTTAATTTGCATTTCTCTTACTATTACTAATTTGTAGCATGTTACATATATGTTTATAACTTGCATTTTTTTTCTGTTGAGAACTGCCTGTTCATATCCTTTGACCATTTACCTACTGGGCAACAGCTCCTATGCTTAGATATTAGTACTAATTCCTGCTATATCCTAAATACATGTTTATAAGATACATTTTCTGCAAAGATTTTCGGGTAAGATCACTGTTCGCTTCAAAGTCTAATTACACTGATTTATTTGTGCATTTTTTTTTCTTATACGATCAGAATTTTCCACTTAAACTTTTATGCTTATCTAGATCTCTTGTTTAAGAACTTTCCCTCATCCTTAGCTGTGAAAGGTGTTCTTTCTCTATTCCTTTAACTTCTTTATGGAACTTATTATATGATGTGAGATGTTGGTTGAAGGCCAAATTTCTCCCAGAATATTTCCCAATTTTCCTGGAAATTTTTGGGCCAATAGTGAATCCTTACCGAGTAGATTATATACCCTTAAGTTTATGAAATGTTATGTGGATCAACTTTTCTATTTTTTAACCAGTACCAAATACCTGTGATGATTACCACTTTGTAGTATAATTGATGATATGGCACTGCCAAGTTCCCTTCCTTTTCTTTTTTTTTTCATTATTTCCCTTGAGAATTTTGACCTTTTGTTCTCTCCAGATGAATTTTGTTATTATTTGTTGAGTTCTATAAAATAATCCTTTGGTAATGTCATTGGTATGGTATTGAATCTGTAAGGTGATTTAGGTCATTTTTATCGTATTAAAATCGATGGCCACGAGGATTCTAAATAATTTTATATGTATCTTAATAAGTAGATTTACAAATATCTTATATATTCTGGGCCCCCCTTTGTTGGGGGAATGTTCTATGGCAAATCTTCTTACTATGCTATTTTATTATATGCCATTGCTTTGAACTAATTGTATCTGGCTATCAAGAAAAAAAAAATGGAGACGCATAGATGGGGCCTGTGAGCTATCATTTTAAGTGGATACAGATCATAAAATTCCTTAATACTGGAGTGGTAATTCTGAGATACCACAGATACCATATGCGAATAAGTCAAAATAACAATAATTTTCTAGTTGTTCATTTATAGAGAAGTTTCAGGACAGTGTTAATCAGATGGAAGGGATTAGAACACTGGCTCCCCTCTTAGTTTAGTCCTCTAGTAATTAGAACATTATGCCAAATATGTCAAAAATGGGTGACACCTAGTTTCTTTCAAATTAATTTAATACTTTAAACAAAGTACAAAAGCCTTTTGGTGCTGAGCACATCAGTTGAAATTTAGTGATTATAATATTTAACTCCATTAATAATAACTCATTTGTATAATATATTTTATTTAATATATTTTAACTAAAAGTTATGTGTGTGTGTGTGTGTGTGTATGTGTTTTGTGTGTGTATATAAAATCTCATTTTGGCCTCACAACATTTCTGAGAAATAGGTTGTATAAGTATTACAATCCACATTTTTCAGATGATTTTCCTGGCCCCAGAGGTTAAATAACTTGTCCAAGGTCACACTGCTGGTAATTGTCAGAGCAAGAACTCAGATTTCTAACTCTGAGTTCAAAGATGAGTTCAATGATCTCAGCATTATTATGTATTAAGTATAATGTAACTTCTTACTGGAGATTTTTCGGTAAAGGTTTAAACAGCATGATGAATATAAAGATAAAGAGTGTCAAGGGACCTAAATTCGAACCTTTTTTGTTGTTTTCAGTCACGTCTGACTCTTTATGACCCTCTTTGGAGGATTTTCTTGACAGAGATACTGGAGTGGTTTGCCATTTTCTTCTCCAGCTCATTGTACAGATGAGGAAACTGAGGCAAATAAGATTAAGTGACACAGGGCCACACAGTTAGTAAGTGTCTGAGGGCAGATTTTAACTCAAGGAGATGAATTTTCCTGACTTCAGGCCTGGCACTCTAGCCACTGTGCCCTGTAGCACCACTTGCTATTTATTACCTCTATGGTATTAGGCAAATCACTTAACTTCTCTGGGCCTCAGTTTCCTCATCTGTAAATGAGGGAGTCAGACTAGAAGATTTCTGAATGTTCTTCCAGCTCTAAATTAATGTTCCTGTGACCAGGAGTATTTTACAGCAGGTTCAGGAACAAACTGGACTACATGGATTCTGTCAGTATCTATTGGCTGATTACTATTTTGTACTTTATTTCAAGGTTTATATGGTTTTAAATTTATAAAATGCAATTTAAATTTATAAAATGCAACAATTTACATGATTACAATACAAGTAACTTTGGAAGAATTCTTTTCACATAAATTCAAATATTCTAAAAACTGTACTATTACAAGGAAGGAAAAAACTACTTTGGGCCATTTTCAAATGGATTCCACGAAAGTGTTAAAACTTTATATACATACACATATACAGATATATAAAACACTGCTAAATCATTGAAGTGTATTATATTCATCTAAAATTTTCTTAGATAATTTTATATTGATATGATTAAATAATAAAAATGTAGAATTATGCAATCATTAGGCTAAAGTTACTATGGTTTTTCATAACAACCATTTAGCTTTTCCTCTGCTGGTAATGACGCCAAAAGAAATTAGGTTGTGACTATTGTTGCTCTTTGAGGCTGAATAGACATTTCCAAGTACAGAATGAATGAAGTTCATTCAGAGGTCTTGCGAATGGACTGTGGTCCCTTTTTCATGCATAATGATTCCAGTAACAATATTTAGGGCAACACCAAGTTTCACTTTTTTATTTTAACCCTTTTAATGGTGAACTGGTGAAGACAGCCTTTAACTTTTTGTTTGTTTGTTTAATAATAAGAGAACTATGAGCTAGAATTACCTCTAAATTTATGCCTCCCCTTTCCTTGCACCCAACTTCCATACATCTAGGAAGATCAGCCTTGATACGTATTGTCAAGGTATCTAATTTACTATATACAACCTAAATCATAGAGGATTTGGACAAAGGATAATCTACACTTAAATAAATGATGCATAGTACTACCAGACAGACATTTTAGAAATGGAGCAATGTGAAAATGCTGGTCAGACATTTCTTTAAATCCGCTTTTTTTTTCAATTGTATTTGAATACATACGGTGGTGTGCTTTTTTTTTTTTTTTTTTTTTTTTTTTTTTTTGTTAAGGCAAGATTTCTACAGTTAGGGGAAAAAAAAAAAAGATCTGTCAACCACTTCCCCCACACCCTCTTGCCCTGACACTGGTGTTTGTGGTCTTTTAATCTTTCAATAGCCTGGTTCATTATGACTAGACTATTAAGAGGCAGGCAACTGCCATTAACACATTATCAGAGTGAATACATTTTATTTTATAAAATTTGCCTATTTCATTTTCCCTTCTCACCCCCTTAGTTTCTTTTAAGGCACCAATAATACTGCAAAAGTGGTTGATTTCACAGTTGATGGGCTGATAAAGCAGTAAACAATGCTCCAATTCTATAATCTTTGCACAATGGAGGTAGATTGCACTATTAGAAGTCTTAAAGGTCAACTAGTCAAAATGACTCATTTTACAAATGAGGAAACTGAGACCCATAGAGATGAATCTATCCACTGTACCACCTACCTGCCCCTGAGAAGAAATGACTTGCCAAAAGTCACACATGGTTGATAGAAGAGACGGTATTAAAAGGCGAGTCTCCTGACTCAGGTTATATTCCTATGCAAAAGAGGAAAAGGCTTTTAAAATTAAAATATATTTGATTCAAGGGTCTCAACCCTGAAAAAAAAAGTAAAGGTGCTGATAGAGTGTTTTGTCTATAGCTAAGATTATCATGGATCTCTAAGTCATCTGATTTGCCCAGGGTCACACAACTAATAAGTGTCTCAGGCCAGATTTGAACTCAGGTCTCCCTGATTCCAGGTCCAACACTCTATCTATATGCCACCTAGCTATCCATTGGCACATAGGAATGATGTGATTGGAGGGATTCAGGGACCCCCCAAAGACCAAAGTACAGGACAGAGTCATCTGGAATGAATTCACAGATTCAAGCATTCTTTAAGTCAAATTGGCAAAGGTTTTTTTTTTATAATGCTAATATGGGGGGCAGAGCTCCTTAAGGGATTCTGCAACCTAACAGGAATGATGCTAAAGCTTATATAGGAAAAGTAGCGGATTATGTAGCAAGTATGCTAATTAGGTGATAACATACAACCTTGGTCACAGGTATCATTCACTACTGGAAACCGGCAGGGGAGAGAGTTTCTAAGGGGCATAGGTATGTATTTTTGGTCTGTTATGTCTGTAACAAGATAGCTTCAGGAGTTGATGTCTATAATTTGTCTTCTGGACCACATACGACAACTGTGAGAATCAGTACATGATAATTTTGTTAATACAAGAGAGTCTCATTCATACAAGGACAATTCTATAGAGGTCAGCTTGTTCTTGTAACAGGGAGAGACAATGATATAGTTTGCCTCACTGGGCCCACTCATGAGTTATTGCCAGTGATAGGGTCTTTGAGCTGGGGAGAAAATTGTCAGGAATAGTGTTTTGAGGCTAGGGAAAAATACGATCTTGGAATTGGGGTCCAAGTACAGGCACCAAAGCACCCCATCAGTAAGTCTTGACAAGTATTTATTGAAATTGAAATTGGAACACACACCCCAAGACTTCATCATTGAGAATACTTACTCTACTAATATAGACCTAGACCCATCAATAACTTCATAGATGGGTTGTCGTAGCCAAAAAACTCATCACCCGGCAAGACCCTCTGTCCTTAGCTAGGTTGTTGTTGTTCATTCTTCATTTTCAAAGACCAATGACATCACAAATGAGTGATGTCTTAACTTGTGCATGAATTGAATTTAAATGAAGTGGAGTTATGCAAATCATCAGCCTCACTCTCTCTTCCAGAGTCATCAAAGTCCGGTGGCAAAACAAAGTCAGGAGCAAAAGTCAACAATGGCCCAGGATGCAGTGGATGACCTTGGCATCTTTGCTGTCTTACTGAGCTCTAAGCACTCTATACCACTTGCTTCAGCCACCTTCATGGCCAACAGAACAAATTGTTCTTGTCTACCTATTCTACCAGGAGAAGTCTTCACATGCTTGGTGTAGGCATCCCCCTAACTTACCAATGGGTTTAAAAGCCTGTTGTCTAGCTTCAACTTGGTTTAGGTCCATTGCTGAGCTTGTCTTCAGAACTTTTCCAATTAGGGAGAATCTATCAAAGCTTATGGTCAATTCTGCTAGCACAGCCCTCCAGAACCCAGGTGCATCTCCGAGGCCAGAATGAGGCATCAGTTTAGGGCTTCATACTCTGCTTATAGAACACAAAAGAACAAAGCAAATTGTGCTCAGCCTATTCTATCAAAATGTGCCTTTCACATTATTTCTTACTGCACCATTTTGATATGATAGGAACTCATTTTTAATGAAGTTACTAGAGACTAAAGAAGTTGTGTTCGTCCTTTGTTCTAGAAGAGGAGCATGACATCAGGGAGGTGATGACATGACTTGCAAGTGACTTTAATTTGAGTGAGGGAGGGCTGTGCAAGGTCACCAGCCTCACTTTCTTCTCCAGAGCCATCTGGGTCCAGTGGCCAGATATTGACTGGAGATGGCTCAGGATACAATGGGAGACCTTGGCCCTTTTAAGCTAAGATCTGTTCAGATTCTCACTTTGAGTGAGGAAACGCCCTTTCAGTGAATGAGCCTCTTTAAGAAGTGAGTCAAGGGATGGCCCTTTAACAAAAGAAAAAAAAAATCAAACTGGAAGGGGAAGACCCTCAGGGTTGCTGGCCAAAAGAGAAACAGTTACTATTTACATTCACTCTGAGCCAGGAGGGCCCAAAAAATAGCCATTAAGTAGTGCTTAGGCAAGGCCCTACTATTGAGAGACTAAAATACATTTCAAGGAAGGTAGAGCCTTCTCACCTCAATTAGCCTTCTTAAAATCATCCTTCCCTGAAGTTTTGCTTTGAAGATATGTGGACATTTTTTTTCCATATGCCATCCCAGGAGAGAAGATGGAGGGAATTGAAAGACTAAGTCCTTTCTTTTTGAAGAGTCAAAGATGGAGCAGGAGCTTCATGGAATTTCCACTTCCATCCTAGCAAGAAGCAGTAAGTGGTCTTCCTATGTTAACTATTATCAAGATAATAGTATGCCTTTTGAAAGAATATCAGCAACTAAATTCTTATTAGTAGTGCTGACTCACTGTGTGGTTAATTTCTTCACCTTTAGGTTTTCTCATATGAAAAATGGCAATATTGACCTTTCCTTCACTTGGGTGTTGTGAGAATGAATAGATCACAAAATGGTCTTTAATCTGTAATCTACTTTATCTTTCTAACTATGATTAAGAAGGTACCTAAACAATGAGTTTATAGATCCTCGGGACTGGAAACCGCTTCTGTAAGCTATCCTAACAAAAACCCTTGTAGGACCAATGGCCACTAACTAATCAGAATCCTTCTTGTTGCAGTTTATACCCTGATCTTTCTTCTGTTGTTACTCAATGCAGAAAGAACGGGGAGAAAACTTGTTGATCTTTCTACATGTTTAGTAAACATATCATCTAAGACAATCAGGAAATAGAAGTGTTCTATTTAAACCAGAATTTAGCTTAATGAAGAAATACTACATATGGATTATCAATTTTAAATACTTAAAGTAAAATAAATATGCTTGAAATTCAACTTATAGTTACAATTTAATCTTTGATGGCATTTGGGGATCCTACAGCATTTTAGTAGTATTATTGTGAACATAAATTATCATATTAAGGAAGTATAAAATTGTCTATTAATAGAAATTTCCAGTTGACAGGATGTTAAATGAGCCAATTTTACTTGTGTAATACTTCTATAACCATGAGGCATATTAAGCTACTTTCAACTTCATTTTCAAACTAAATACACAGGACCATCTAATCTGCTGTCACCAAATCCAGGGTGCACCAAACTGATAATTATTTGGGGTTATAGATACTGTATTCCTGTTGTTCTTTTGTGGTGCCACAGGAGTAGGCCACAAAGTAAAGAAAAATGTTCTATTTTTTCCATTGCTGTTATTTTCTGGATATGACTAACTTAAATCCAATTAACAAGCATCTGTTAAGCACTTACTATGTGCCAAGGATCATGCTAAATCCTAGGGTTACAAAAAAAAAAAAAGGCAAAAACAGGCCTTGTCCTCTAGGAATTCACAATCTTTTTTTTTTTTTTTTAAGGCAATTGGGGTTAAGTAACTTGCCCAGGTCACACAGCTATTAAGTGTCAAATGTTTGGTCTGAGGCCAGATTTGAACTCAGGTCCTTCCTGACTTCAGGACCCGTGCTCTATCCACTTCACCACCTAGCCACCCCAGGAGTTCACAGTCTTAATGAGGGAGATGACATGTAAACAAGCTATGTAGAGCAAATAGAAGATAATTTCAGAGTGAAGGCACTAACTGTAGGGGGACCAAGGAAAGGACTTCTGCAGAAAGTGGGATTTTACCTGAGATCTGAAAGAAACAGGGGAAGGGAGACCGGGAAAGGGAGATTTGAAGGACATCAGGAAGGCAGAGACGAGGAGGGACAGAATCCAGGCCTTCCAGACAGCCAGTGAAAATTCCTGGAGTCGGGACATGAACACTGTCATGTGAACAGCAAGGAAGCCAATCCATGGATCACCAAGAACATGGAGAAGAGTTTAAAATGCAACAAAACCAGAAAGGTAGGAAGGGGGACAAGATAACAAGGGCTTTAAAAAACGAACTACAATCTTTGTGAGATGGGAGGAAGATGAGGGATAAAAGAAAAAAGTGAAGACTCACACCTTTTTATTTGCCATTGTCATTGGGAAGATCATAAAATCACAGATTTAGAGCTTGAAGGGACTTTAGAAGCCATCTGACCCAAACCCCTTATTTTGCAGGTGAAGTTGAGGCCTAGAGAGGTTAAGTGACTTGGTATTTAAATCCAGGTCCCCTGACTCCAAATCCATTGCTCTGTACATTGTACCATTCTGCTGTGAAGATCAAACATGATGTCATCTATGAATATCAAGGGTTTTTCACATAAAATAAATGATCAAATCTCTTTCTTATTATTAGGTTCTAATTTTTGTACCAGGGACCATTATGCATCAAGGCTTACTTATTCTTCCTTCAGTACATTAAAAGAGTTAATCTAGCTACATAAATGGAACATTTATTTCTTTTTTCCACTAATAGATTCAGTCCTAGATTTTATGATGCATGTTAAGCGATCAGTTTACCAAGTAAGAGCAATTCCATTGTCATTATTACAGTTCAGCGAGTAAAAATAAACTGAATACTGTTCCCAACTTGCTTAACTACTCAAACCAATGTTCCCAGCCTCCATGTCGCTTGATTTCACTGTCACCTTTTCCTTCTCTGGAGTATTCTCTTCTCTCTTCTCTATCCTGATTGCCTTCTTACTTCTCTGATCACTCGTCAGTCAGTCTTCTTTGCTGGTTTACCTATATTCTACCCCTTAATCTAAGTTCTTCTTCTCTTTATATTCTCTCAGGTGATTTCATCAGCTCCCATGGGTTCAATTATTATGTCTATGAAGTTGAATTCCAAATTTATATATCCAGTCTTGATCTCTTTCCTAAGATCTGTATTTCTATATTATAATCCTTTATTACCAGTTGTTTGTTGGAGAGCTCTACTTAGACGTCCCATAGGCATTTCAAACTCAACACTTTCAAAAGGAACTTAGCCCTCTTTCAAACTTTCCTATCCCTATTGAAGGCACCGAATTCAGTTCAATTCGGTGAGCATTTATTAAGTTCATTCATCCATGTATACAACTTACATTTATTAAAATTACATTTATTAAATACATTCACTCATGTTACAATTTCTGAGTCATCTTTGACTTCCCTTTCCCTCACCACTCATATCCAACCACCTATCAAGTTTTATCAATTCCAGCTACATAACATGACTAGTATGTGACTCCTGCTCAGAAGGCTACTACCACCCTAATGCAAACCCTCATTACCTATCATCTGAACTATTGTAATAGTCTGACTATTGGTGTTTCTGATTCCAGATACTCCCCCATTCAAACTAAATTCCAAACAACAGCCAAAAGAATCTTTGAAAATCATATATCTGACCATGTCTTCCTTCTTCTTAAACCTTCAGCAATTTCTAAATGCCTCAAGGATAAAATTCAAAAAACAAAAACCCTTCAGTATAGCATTTAAAGTCCCATATGATCTGGCTCCCACTTACTTTTCCAGACATTTCATTTCACTTCCCTTTGTAAGTTCCAGACAAAATGCCCTGAACTCAATTAAGCACAAGTTACGTTCCTCACCTGGAATGTATTCTGTAATGACATCCTTCAACTCTAGCTGTTCTCTGAGATTCTCTATTTGTTATGTGTTACAACCTGCTCACAATCACCATGCACCTCTCTCCCTTGTTCTTTGTATGATAGTCATTTTTTTAATTCCTCTGAGCAGCCATAAAACACCACAAGTCAAATACTATTGTTAGAAAGTTGGCCTTTGTTTCTGGAAGAAATTTGGGGTCATTGAAGAAACGAATTCCTAAAGGCAATCAGTTACTCTCTTTCTCCTGATTAATTTTAGGTCTCATACATTTATACTGCCTGTCCTTCTTACACATACACATGAACACACACACACACACATACACTATAGGTTGTCCATCTAACTGCATGTCATGTCCTTTGTAAGTTTTGCATGTGTAAGCAATATGATTAAGTGAGGATTTAAAAAACATTTTATTTCTTTTTAAATCAGCAAAAGTCTGCCATCTTTCATTCCTCCCTCAATGGAAAATGAAAGAAAAATTAAATCCCTGCTACAAACATGTATAGTTAACTAAAACAACTTTCCATATTGACCATGTCCAAAAAAATATGTCTCATTCTACACTGTTTTTCATCTCTCTATTAGGAGGTGGATAGTATGTTTCATCAATAGTCCTCTGGAAGCATCATTCGTGATTAGACTGATCCAAGTTCCTAATTCTTACAAAGTTCTTTGTCTTTACCATATTGATGTCATATAAACCATATTCCTGGTTCTGTTCACTACAACTAATATCAAACCACATCTGCCCAAATAATGGCACAATACTATTTTTTAAGCTTTTCCCTAAAGTTGATACTGAAGTAATCCTTCATCACATTTGTTGTTCAGTTGTTTCAGCTGTGTCCAATTCTTTGTGACCCCATTTGGATTTTTCTTGGTAAAGATACTGGAGTGGTTTGCCATATCCTTCTCCAGCTCATTTTCCAGATGAGGAAAATGAGGTAAATAGGGTTAAGTGACTTGCCCAGGGTCACACAGCTAATAAGTGTCAGATTTTAACTCAGGAGGATGAGTCGTCCTAACTTCAGGTCTAGCACTCTATCCACTGTGCCACCTAGCTGCCCTTATACACATACAAAATCTATGAAATTGTTTGCAACAATTAACTCAAGTACACACTTAATCTAAGATTATTTCAGAGTAGTTAGATTGTCTTACATCTTTGTTTAATCTTTTTTTCCCCAGCTTTTCATTCTCATTCTTTGGTTCTTCCCCATTCCACTGCCACCCTGTTGCTAATCCTCTGCCCCCGGAGTTATAGAGATTTGGGTCTTTAGCCTAAGTAAACTCTTGGAAAAGAGGACTGTGCTTAGTTTGGTTTCAATCCTGTCTTCTTCCAGATGCTCTTTTCCCCTCTAGCTAGCTCTGCCTTGCACAGTCCTCTAATTGTGATTTCCATACCAATGTCCTCTATTCCCTCCTTATTCCCTGTAGTCGGACAGAATCACTGTCTCCTGATTTTTGTGGGTTGAGATGGAGTTCAGACAGAGTCATTGCTAGGCAAGGGGAGTTGGCAGAGATCCCCACATCTAGACCCTGAAACACAAAACTACAAGTTTGTAAAGATTTCAGATAGATATAAATATATGTATGTATGTGTATATGTGTATGTATATGTATATATATTTATATAATGTGTGTATGTATATTATTCCATTTGTGTCTCACAAAGTCCCATAAAATAGATACAACAAATATCATCCCCATTTTGAAGATGTGGTTAAGTAACTTGCCTATGGTTATACAGCCAGTAAGTATCAGACAAGGGAGTTGCATCCAGGACTTGCTGACCAGTAGAACTGACCATTTCTGTTGTACCATGATGCTTTGTGTGCTACACACACTAAGCACTTTGAAAATCTCTTTGAATTAAAATTCAAATCCTCTGCAAATATCTTTATTATCTAAAGGTTCATACTGCTAAATATCCAACACCATAAGAACTCTGGTTTTTTTCAAGCTGATGACCAAAGTCTTGGTATCACGCAGGAAGAAGATGGGTTAAAACTCTGTTCTGGAAGAGATGAATACTGTGATTGAACTTTACAATTCCACAGGTTTATGATCAGTCATCCTAGCCCTAACCCCTAAAAATGAAGTCAGAAAAGATTTTAGGATACTATCAGGAATAGTTACACCAAAAGAGAAAAACTTCCAACAGTTATTACTGTAATTACTACTGTAATTAGAACAATAAGAAAGGACAGGGAAGAGTTCACACTTACACAAAACTTTACAGTTAAAAATATTCCCCTTACAACAATTCTGTGAGGTAGATAATACAAATCTCCACGTTTTACAAAGAAGCTGATGCTCACATGCAAATATACCCAAGTCAACCAATGACACAGTCTGGTCTTGAAAAGATTGTCTTCTCTAACTCAACACATGCCACATGAATGCTAAAAGGATCAGATTAAAAAATGGTGGTTGGCTGAGCAAAGATCTTATTCAAAGGCGGGGGAGGAGACAGAGGGGCAAGAGAGAAACTAGAAAGAATAAATCAGTTTAAACATTATGAGTACCAAAAAAGTATACCACTTGACCATAGAGATTATGGCTATAAATCCATAAGCAACAAGGAAGATACACATTGATACTATATGAAGAAATAAACTCAAAATCCCCCCCAAATAAGAGGAGATATAGCATGAAATTTTTCTTCGCATTAATTTCTCAAATTGTATCTCGGGTCAAAAATTTTCTGGAAATGGAAACCACATCTGATTTTTAGATAAGATAATATCTGGGAACCAAATCTGGTTCCCTGATCTCTTCCCCCACCCTAACCCCTTTTCAAGTATGATAGTTGACAAATCTGGTTTAATTTCTGTCCTTGAAAGTCTGATCCTGGTAATAGAGATGAGCACCAAGCAATAGGCAAGCAAAGTAATGAATTCACTTTGTCAGTTTCTATATACAGTGTTCGTTAGTACAAGGTGCTAAGGAAGTGATGCATGTAAAGACAAATAGTCTGTGGTAATTTATATTCAGGAATCTGGAGCCATCTAATTAAGTTGCTGAGTTGACTGGAGAGCCATCCTGTGGTACTATAGAGACAGTGAGAAAAAAAGGAGGAAGAAAAGAAGAGGCCAGTTAATGTTGCTGAGGCAGGAATATTATTTTTGTTTTTATTGTGTCATGTAGGAACTAAAGAAAACAGGACTTCTTGACAACTTGTCACCAAAAGTGTAAACAAGTAACATCCTTTCCCTTTTCTTAGTCCATCAAGGGAGTGCTGATAACTTCAATCAGGGAAAGTAAGAATGTTGGTACTTATTTGCTCGAGTTTCAAATTCAACATGCTCTTTCAGGAGTCTGTATTTAGTGTTAGAAGGTGATCCGTGAACCAAACTAGAACTTCTAAAAAAAACTAACAACTTCCTCAAAGCACATTGAATGACCTTGCCCACATGGTTCACTGCATGTGCCACACACACAAGTTTAATAAGCAGTCTCTCTGTTCTCTAAATGTATTACAAATTTCCTCCTAACCTCTGAAGAGCATCACATTAGAAAATGTTTTTAGCAGGAGTCTAATTTATATTGAAAAGAATAAAATAATTTTGTGACTTTTATGTTGTAATCCTTCTCTGTATCCCAGTATCATGAATGTTTTCTTGCTAAGTGTTACGGTGGCATTATCTTTCTGGAATCTTTGTGGAGTGGCTGCCATGTTCAACCTGTGTGCATGGTGACATCTAGGTCTTTTTTTTTTCTTTCTTTCTTTTTTTAAGATGGGAAAGAAGGGACAGGAAGAGAAAGGCCACCATATTCTCTCTGTCTTGTCTGTCTCTGTCTTGTCTGTCTCTGTTTCTTTGTGTCTCTGTCTCTGTCTCTCTCTCTCAACACACAGACACACACATACACACTTTTGTCTCTCTGTCCATTTCTTTCTCTCTCGCCGTCTATCCCTGACCTAAAAAAGTAAATAAATAAAAGGAAAAGAAATTCCCTCACTCTGTAGTAGAACAAGTTTATAGAAGTCAGTGCAGGATACTGAGTGAGTGAACAAATACACAATTGCCAGTGTCAGCTATTCAGGTCCTTTGGAATACTACAAAGACTTTCTTTGTTTGCCGGGTTTTTGATGGGAGCAGAGAGGGCTCACAGTCACTGATCTCTTGGTCTGGAAGGATCTCTGGTCCTGTCAGCCCCAGATTGCTCTTCAGCCTTCATCTCCACCCAGGAGGTAGCAAGATCCACAGAGAGCACAGCTGCAGCACGTGCTATACAAGCGTAACCCTGCTTGTTCTCTTCTCTTTCCTATTTTCATTGGCAGTGTTTTTCTGCCCAAAGCAGAGTTCCAAATGGAAGCAGCTGCCCAACTAGGAGGAAGTATCAAAACCCAAGAAGAAAGGAGAGGGAGGTCAAATAAGGAGAACAGCTGGTGCCAAAACTTCAAGAGGACTCCTGGCAGGTCTGACTGAGGAAAGGTCTCCAGAAGAATAAATACAGTGGTTGGGATGGGTGGCAAGAATGTAAAAGGTGATGCACAAGCAAGACTTTAAACTGCTTTACCAATTTGAGAATGAAAATTTCAAACTGAATAGTCAATCCCAAATTATGCCCAGGGAAAGAGAATGTTTAATACAAAATTAGTAATGTCTCTTGCATCTTCTGCAACGAACTTTTATTTACACGTCTCTATCACATATAACGTCACCTACTTCAATGATGTCTGAATTCTGTATAGAATGGAATTTTATTTACGAGAGTTGGTCTCAGTAACTTTAGTCTAAGAAGGTTTGTAGGTTTTCTTTCTTGTTTGTTTTTTTTTCCCTAAGGATTTTTATTTAGAGCTTCCATTTCAATAGATGTACTTAGGGGATTCAAAATCAAAGAATGTCCAATTCTAACACTGCAACTATGTTTATTTGGAAGATAGCTTAGAAAAAAATTCTTAAAACTTTCTTCTGCCTTAGGGGAAAAAACCTCAACCTTATTAGATTTAAAATGGAAATTTCATGGAATATATCAGTATGAATTCTGATAAGGATAATTTGAGATTTATAGACATCTATGTAGCTACCATGAGAACTTCATGGTATACAATACAGGCTAGCATGTAACAATTCCATGTACACAGTGAAAAGCATAATAGACCCTGTAAAGATTTTCTATTGGGCTTGGAAATACTAAATCATTCACATATCTACATTTTAAATACAAATACTTATTTTTCCATTACCATGGCCTTAAATTTTTACTTATAAGTTAGTTGAAACCTGCAACCAGACCTGCAAATCAAAAAGGCAGCTACAAATGTTTATCTCTGTAGAAATTTCATAAACTAAATTGTACAGCAGTTATTTAAACACTTTTGTGGAGAGGCTGCCAAATCTTGAAGCCTTTCCTTTCAGACAACACTTTCCCACCATCGTAAGAACTATTTCTCATTAACAACCAAATTGTTTTCAGATGCTCTGCTGTAAGAGGTTTCCTTAGAAACCATTTGGTAAAAGACTGTGGCTTTCTTCCATTGAAATCTCAAGCAGTGAAAAGGCAGATTTTCTGGCATAAATCAAACCCAATTTCTAGGGTTCACTAAATCTTTTCTCTCTAAAATAATGTTTTGTGACTTGATCTTAGCAGTTAATAGTACAAGGAGGATAGCTGGTGTGAACCAGTTTTAAGTGATTTTCGTTCCATTTCTTTTGTTATTCAGTTGAAAGCAGTTCCAACACTTGTTACACCTTGCTATAGCTTTAAGAGCACAACTAACCAACATCACAATAAATTTAACTGTGTGTAGTAATTTGTTTTAGGAAAACTATTTTCAAAGTTGTATGGTAACACTTAAAAGAGTTTCTTTTTTTCTATAAGTTTTGACTAAATTAACAAATTCTTGTATTGACAAGATAATACTATTTGTGACCGTTGCTGCCAACAATAATAATCAAATGTCACACCTGCACAGATGTGGATAAATCTTTTTTTTTTTAAATTGCAATAATGTGGCTCAGATTCTTAGAATCTAGCCAATAGCTCACCAACGTTCAGACTCCTTAAAAGTCTGCGCAAAATGACGGATGTTCTCATAAACCTTGTCTTTGGCTGAAAAAAAAATTGCAATAATGCTAGGATTAAGCATTACCAGTTCACTCTAAGGGGGGAGTGGGGCTGTATATGACTAGGGGAATATTTTCAATTCAACAAACACATGTGTATATGTATAATGTCACATGTATAATGTCACCTGCCTTTGTCTTAATTCTACTATAGATTAAATTCTTATGTACAAGAGTTGGATAACCTCTTATCTAGGTTCTACTAATTCCAGTTTAAGAAGGATATGAGGTTTTTTTTTATCCAAGTATAATTATATTAGAATCCTATTTCAAGGTCTATGCTTGGAGAACTCTAAATCCTTGATGTTCAGAAATCACTTTGCTAAATAAATGAGTGTGGGGAGAAGGGCAGAGATACAAAGATCAATAAGCATAAATCTAAGAATATTAGATAGAGGTTAATAACAAACTAAAAATCACGGCCAACTGGCCAACCATTTAGTTACTTGGCAAATACTAATAGGGAAAAAATACCTATTTCACTTAATAAAAATGTCAACAATCAATGAACATTTATTACATGCTTTACTATGTGTCAAGCACTGTGCTAAGATCTGGGTGACTAAATGTCACTTTACAAAAAAAAAATACACAGTTCCCTCAGAGGAGTGAAGTTTGAAAAAAAAAAAGAAAAATGAAACATGAGGATATTAAAATGAAGTTAATTATCATATTGGTAGTTAGTATGTTTTTGCATAGGATAGTTGTATATCTAAAAGTACTATAGTTTCTACCATGTTTTAGCAAAAAATACAGGAGGTGATGCTTCTAAGCACCTACCATATTATCAAGAGATTTCTTTTCCAACAAGAGATTGTTATATTTAGTCACTAGGCCCTTTGGTACTTTAATATGTTTAAAACCAATTCATCTAAGTTTTTAGAGCAGAAAAATCATGATTTTAGGTACCTTCTCAAATACAGAATTGGTTCTTTTCATATAACATAGGTCTTGTGCCAATCTAGTTTGAGAATCTGTATTCTAAAATATTCAGATTTGGTTAATCCATAAAATATAGCATCTGCAATGTGCTAGGCAGTCAGTCAATAAACAGTTATTAAGTGCTTACTATGTGTTAGGCACTGTGCCTCCCCTGTGCTGGGGAGGAGGTTGCATCTAGGATTTCTACCTCTCAACTAATCTCAAGGAACCTGGTACATATTTTCTTTGAATAAAAAGTTTGGGGATCCCTAACTTAGAATAATGGCATTCAGTTCACTGCTACCAGCTATATATACTGTACTAACCCCTTTCACAAGGGCAGTTAGGTGGTACAGTGGATAGAGCACCAGGCCTGGAGTCAGGAAGGCTCATCTTCCTGAGTTCAAATCTGGCCCCAGACCCTTAATAGCTCTGTGAGACTGGGCAAATCATTTAACCCTGTTTGCCTCAGTTCTCCATCTGTAAAATGAGCTAGAGAAGGAAATGGGAAACGACTCCAGTATCTTTGCCAAGAAAACTCCAAATCTGTTCACAGAGTCAGATGCAAGTGAAATGACCGAACAACAAAATTTTTTTCACTGGTCTAATGAGTTGGCCCTGAGAAAATGGGTAGGAAGTGGCCCATATACTTGACTGAATATATGTGCATAGAGCATCCTTTACCCCCCAGCCCCTCACTCATCTCCCCCAGAAAACCCACAAACACTGGGAATGAGGACTTGAGAATATAACAGAACCAGAAGCAAATGATACCTAGAAAGAGATATGATGATATACGTTTTTATGGGTATCCTTGACCCGCCTCCCACTCCCCACAACACTCCCACCCCTATTTAGCCTTGCTTTTACTACTTCTATTACCCATGCTAACTCCTTATACTAAGCCCCATACCATACTTATACCACAGTATTTTCCTTTCCTTTTCTCCCTTTGAATCCTGAATATATTTTAATCAAGAGATCCATAATAGGCTCTTCTTCAATGTTCCCCAACCTGATTCTCTAAACCCATTTCCTATCCACTCCCATATTCAGGTGGGAACAGAAGAGGTAGAGATTCATCATCGTCTCCTTTGAGGAGCGGTGACCCATGGAATACAGGCCTCTCTTCTTTGTCTCTCTTGGTGTTTGTTTTTTCATTTTAGGCAAAGGAAGTTGGGGCTACAATTGTGTGAGTTCTGAAAGATCAGAAGAGGAAGCCAACCAGGAGTTGGGAATCAAGTTCATGAAGACTCATTTGATATCAAAGTTGTATTTGGATCTGAACTTTGTAGGATTAATCACATGTAGAAACTGTGTTAAGTTTGAGCCCCCTCTTTCCAGAGACAAAGGTGGTATAGGAAAGAGTATGTCTGTAAGGTAATGCTGGAAAAATGTTCCTACTTCTTTTCTTGCTAGATTTTCAAAGTAAATATCCCTTTGAAAAATCCAATTGATGTTAATTGGTTATATGGAACTAGACTGCTAGTTACTGACACCTAACAGTGGTAAGGAAGATGCAAGCCATTGGCATTAGAAAAAAAAATCCCAATCCCTACAGGGACCCCCTAGATCTTTGGAGGATGGATATTGCAGCTTGTCTCTTGGATAGTGAGCCTCGAGAATTTCACTACAGGTTTATTAAGAAAGGCTTCAGAAGGCTTTTGAGTCAGATTGTGAAGGAAGGGAGAAACACCGATGAGTGAAGATTCACTGACTAAGACTCACAGAATTAACAGTGAAGCTTTCCTGGCTAGTACAAGTCTTTACATATCTCCTACTTCATGACAATAGCTCTTAACACAAAGCCCATATTTTTCCTTATTGTCTCATGGGTGTTTGTCTTTCCTCCCCAAGACTCTAAGTTCCCTGAAGGCAAGGACAGTGTGTTCTTATATTTAGTTGGCATGACCTGAAATATTCTCTACGTCATAAACCTTTCTGTAAACACTGGTGTATTGATGGAACAACTGACTTGGCTACTGTGTATTCCAAGCAAGCAGGCAAGATGCTGTCAATGCCCTTCGGCCAGGGAGAGTTGGGAAGAGATAAAATGAAGACAAGAAGAGGTCTGAGTTCCTCCTCACATTTAGTGTTTGAAGGCATCTTAGTCCAGCAGTAAATAACCTGGGAGCCACCAGAACCTAGTGGGACCACTGCATGATTGAAAGGGGTCTATCCCATTAGGTAATTCAGTATTACAAATCTTAAACCGAAAAAGGCAACTAGTCAGGAAGACCTGGGTTCAAGTCTCATTTCTTAAACAAACTGGCTGTGTAAATCTTGGCAACTCATTTACCTTTCAGTGTCCCATGCAACTCTCTAAGACTGCAAATCATAGAGACCATGTTGACCTGTAATGGGAGAGTGTGAGAAGATTTTGAATGAGGTTCCAAAAGGAACAATAAGCACTCAAAGAATCAGAAGTGAGGCAGTTTATTACTCATAGACATAAGCATGTGGTTCCTCAGTCTCATGGGCAAGCATAGGAGGTGGTGGTATGGCTATAGACAGGGTGGGATGCATACCTCCACCTAGTGGACTTCTGTCTTGTGGACAGATTCACAGGGATTGAGTGGGAGAATGACCTTAAGGGGAGTCAATCGGCTACTTTGCATTTCAACACCTCCTCTTCCCCTTATCAATCACAGGGCACTGTGATTAGGAAAGTATGCTAATCTTGCACGTGGGGGATACATGGAGTTTGTTAAAATGATTACAATCAGGAGAATCTTGTATTCCTTGCCTAAATAAAGTTTACTAAACCAGTTATTGGGTACGTAGGAAATTCCTGGTACATAGACAGGTCAATCGGTGATCAAATAGGAGTCACTTCTGTCAACTAGGCCTAGCAACAGGTCAGTCCTCCCATAGAGGAAGTTACTCACATGTCCTACCCTTGCTGATGAAATCATAGGTACTGTGGGAAAAAAAGAAGCATATACAGAAAACTTACTTTGTAAAAACTGAATAAATAATGTGCTGCATGCATATGTATTTGCAAGTTTGAATGTAGATATTATGGTTAATAAAATATGAATTTTAAAACTAAAACAAAAAAAGAAGAAACAGCTTAAGCCAATTATGAGTAAATAACAATGCCACAAACCTAACAATAGCTGTATATGTTAATGACAAGGACCATAATTGCATCCTCTTTCAATATTCATGAACATACTTAGTCATTCTTTTTACTAGTATGGCAAGAATACTACATTTGGAATCAAGAGACTTGGTTGTATTCCCAGTTCTGCTTTCCACTTACTTTGTGACTTTGAGCAAGTCATTGACCACTCTGTATCTCAGTTTCCATATCAGTAAAATAAGTGGATCCCTGCCAACACTAAATCTAAGAATCTGTGATCTTTAATTAAGTCCAACAAACTCTGACTGCAGTTACGTGAGCTCCGAAACTAGCCTCCATTTCTTTCACTAAACAAAGGCAATGTGATCTTACGAAAAGAACATTTGGCAAAGCAAGAGACAGGGAATCTGGGTTCTGATCTCAGCTCTGTTACTCAATGATTTATGTGACTGTGGTGTGCTTCTATGCCCTCGAATGTCAAATACAAATAATCCAACAGCTAGAAAGTGACTTGATAATATCTTCCACAGGTAATGTAAATGCCAAGGAATATTTACCCATCTGAGTTGGCTTCCTGTATGTAGTGAGCAGATACAAAAGTCCCCAAATGGCACATTACTAGTGCAGACCTCAAACATATAGAGTGTGAGAGTCCTCTGAGGGGGTAGCAACTTCTTGCACTCCAAGGAAGGATATCCACAGATGGCATCAGGAAAAAGGGTATCTATTAAGGGTAAGAGGAAGATAAGATGGTAGAAAAGCAGATTATTCCCTGCTCAGGGATACCAAGGTGATCTTTTATCAACCTAGCATGAACAATAAAGAGGTTAGTTTTCTTCCCAGGACACAAATCAAGAATGTGACAAAGAGTCTTTTATGCCTAAAGAACACAATCTGCTCCTGGTGAGTCACTTTTTTTTCTACCCCAAAATTATTTATTTTAAATTTTGAGTTTCAAATTCTTTCTTTCCCTCCAGCCCCTCCCCTACCCATTGAGAAGACAAGCAATATAAGTTATACATGTGAAGTCATTTAAAACATATTTACATATTAGCCATGTTGCAAAAAAAAAAAAAATCAAAAGAGACACAAAGTGAAAAGAAAAAAGTATGCTTCAATCTTCCCTCAGAGTTCATCAATTCTCTCTCTGGAGGTAAATAGCATTTGTCATCAAGGGTCCTTTGGAGTTGTCTTGGATCACTGTCTTGATCAGAGTAGTTAAGTCTTTCACAGTTGATCATTGTTATAATATTGCTGTTACTATGTATAATGTTCTCCTGGTTCTGCTCACTTCACTTTGTGTCAGTTCATGTAAGTCTTCCCAGGGTTATCCTGAAACTATCCTGCAGGTCATTTCTTATAGCACAAGATATTCTAGGTGATTCACTTGTTTAGAAGGTTGTGATCCAAGTAGCAATGGAGATATTGCATGGACAGGAAAATAGATCGTAGCACATTTCCATTGGTGACCTAACCCAAGAAGTGATGTAAGGTATACCATTCAGGAAATCTACGACCAGGAAAGGAGGTGGTGTGGTCATGAGGTAAGATAGAGAGACAACAAGGAGATAACTACTATAACACATGAAATGGAGAAAGATATAGAAAAAGCCTCTATCATGTTGGGTGGATCCCCTCGGAAGGATATGTGGAAAAATATGACGAAGAACTGCCCAAGATAAGAAGATGGACTGCATCTTGCACCAGTAGAAGGCAAGAATACATTGATAATATCAGAGATTGACTCATAGTAAAAGTAACACAAACTTATACAAAACAGAATAGTATAAGTGAATCACACGGATCCAAAGTGCTAGGTGAGAGATGATAGTTTAGTTTCAACTAGGGATATCAGCATTTAAACACCTGGAGGAGGTGGCATTGAAACTGGGCCTTAAAGAATAGCCAAGATTTCAATAACTGGAGAAAGATGAAAAAGGAGAAGTTCATTCCAGCAACAGGCAATGAAACATGAAAGGCCTAGAGCCAGGGAAAGGCAGAACAAGTTAAGAAATGAATGGTGAGTTTTTGAGTTAGATTAGGGGATGATATATAAATAAACACTATGAGATAAGATTGGCAAAGTAGGCTAGAGATGAATTGGTGAAGACTTGGCTAAAAATGTGGATTTTATTTGAAAAGCAATGGAAAATCACTGAAGATTTTTCAGTGGAGAGAGGCATGTCTAGTTATACATTAGGAAGAGAACCTTGGCAGTGATGTGTAGGAGGGATTACAATGGAGAAAGGGTAGAGGTATGGAGACCAATTAGAAGATTATTACAATAATCTAGCCAAGAGTACAAGAGGTCCCAAATTAAGATGGTAGCAGTGAAAATGGTGGTGATTGCAAGAGATATCAGAGAGTACTCACAAAGATTATTCATACTTTGCATTCCTTACAATACTCCTATTCTTTGTTCCAATTCCCTTTTCCTAGAGTTAGACCCTTGTCTATGATGGTCTCTGAACCTAAAGCAAACCTATGTTATCAGATTTCCTACACTTGCATCTCTAATGCTGTGAAACAGCAGCTTGAGTTTACAGTATCACCAAGCTTATTGAAAACGTTTTCTCCCTTTTCAACATAATTTTTACTTTGTATACATTGCAAATTACATTATGAAATACAAAGACATTACTTTGTATGCAGGCTAGATTCCTCTGGTAGAATGGGAGCTCCTGAAAGTCAAGCGGCTAATTTCACTGTTATTGGTATATATGCCCGGGGCCTCAAAGGAGGCCCTTAAAAATGTTTATTGAATTGACAGCATCTTATACAGGTTTGCTTATTTTCTCCTAATATGCTGTCTGCTAGTTTTTGTATATGTCTTATTCTCACTCTACCCTTATTAGATTTTAAGTTCTTTGAGAACAAAGACTATGTATCTTTTCACCTTTATAGCTTCCCTAACATTTAGTACAGTAGCTTATAAACACAGTACAAGCTTAATAAATGTTTAAATGAATTGAATCAGTCAAATACAAACCTAGTAAATAAGAACTTGGTAATGACAAAACATCTTTCTCAGTATAGTTAATAAAAACTCTATTAAAGCTAAAGGAATGTTTTTCATCTTTAAAATGCTATTACATGCTGTTAACACAAAAGTGCTAATGGCATATAACAGGTTGAGGTTAAAGAACCTCAACAATTAACATACACCATTGACATTTAAAATGCAGGAACTTTAAGTCTGATGGAGAGGATGCTAGGGAGAGCATAAAAGACCTGAATATCTGGTGGTTGTTTTTTTAATCACTTTTTCACAAACAATTTAAGATGAAATAATTAATTTCTCTGTGTGTGTCTCACTCTCTTTCTTTCTCTTTATATATACATATATGTATATGTATATATTTCCCCAGATGCAACTAAACTAAATGTACATATGGAGAAAGAACATATATACAAAGAGAGAAATAGAACATATAGTCACATATAGAGAACATATATTCATATATACACATGTAAGTTACATAACTGATTTCTGAATATTTGATTTTTACATGTCTTACACAAACGTAGCAAAAGGTTATCTCCCAAACCCAACTCACATTGGGCAGGCTAGGTCCCCATAGAGTATCTAACACATCTTCCTTGGGGCCACAGGGGTAGCACTGAAGGATTAGAGGGTAGTTTTACCAATGCTATATGTATTGCTCATGAGTCCCTACCAGCATGCATCCCTCTATGATTATCTTTGCTATCAATTAGTTGGCAAGACTTAATTAGCTTTTTCAAAACAGATATTGACTAAAGTGGTATAAGAAGAATGAAGAATAGTTGGTACAAAACATCCTGCCAAAAGTCTTATGCCACACCTCGCAACAGAACATGCAAAGTCCAGGGTAAAGTGGGCTCCAGTTTATAGAGCACATGTGGCAAAGGAGTAATGCAAAGCTCTTGGCCACAGAAAATCCTTTCTTCCCTTTGTAGGGTATGTACTAAGTTCCTCTTAAACATGGAGTAGCTCTTCTGCTTGGCTCCTTGTCAGGCCCTTGAAGCCGCATTTCCTGAGCGTATGTAGTTTATTCTTGGCTCCTGGTGAAGACACTGATGCCAACCATTGCTGTCCGAGGGACATTTTAGGATGCTGATGAAAAATCCCCAACCCTGCTGGTCCTCTGAGGTTCAGAAGGTCCTCTTCCAGCAAAGTGTGGCTGTGCGAGTAAGGGAGGAGGGGGGCCAGAAATACAAGACAGAGGCCAAAGCCAAAATTCTTTTCCTACACCCTCAAGTAATTCCTTCTCAAGGGTATAGCTGGAGGCTTCCACCACTAAGCTGCCAGATATTCAAATCCTCAATTCCAGACTAGCTTTCTGATTTTGTACTGGCCCCAAAGGGCGTAACCAACTACCTCATCAATCTGAACAGACTTTTCATTGCAAGATAAAGTCTTGATGGACCAGAGATGTGTAGGCCTTATCTATATCTAGTTTATACCTCTAATCAATCCAATTGAGATGTATTCTCACCTAACAGAGATATCAAGGAATAGCATCTTGTGGTTAAATTAAATAAGGTGAGGTGGAGTAATTTGACTGAGTGACTCAATCAACCCTCCACTACTTATACATATAAGTGTATATACTTAAGGGTGGATATATACATATACATATTTAAAGTCTAAGTTTTTTGCAAGACCTATACTGTTTTGTTTTTGTCTTTGTCTCCTCAGTGCTTAGGTTCCTGATTTAACTAATCAATCAGTAAACATGTATTAATCACCTACTGTTGTTGTTATTGTTTGGCCTTCATTTTCTAAGAGGACCAATGACATCACAGGGTGATGTCTTTACTCCTGCATGAATTAGATTTAAGTGATTGCACAAAGTCATCAGCCACACTTCTTCCAGAGTCATTGAAGTCCAGTGACAAGACAAAAGTCAAAATGACTGGTGATGGCCCAGGATGCAGTGGATGATCTTGGCATCTTTGATGTCTGACCAAGCTCTAAGCACTTCACAATGCCTACTTCAGCTGCCTCCATGGCTATTGGAACAAATTGTTCTCATCTACCCATTCCACTGGGGGCAGACTTGTGGTAGACACCCCCTTAACTCACCAACAGGTTTGTAGACTGTTCGTTACACTCAACATGGTTTAGTCTGTCTGCCAAAATAGTTTACGGGGGGTCTGGTCACTGCAGATGACACAGCTTCTTGGAGCAACAGGTGAGAGTTGAGTGCCAGGTGGGCACCAAAAGGTAGTGAGCAGTTCTGAAAAGGGCTCAGCAAGCCCTCACAACAGAGGTGCTAGTACTCCTTGAACACCCATACACCTCAGTCATATACTACATACCAGGTAAGGCAACTAGGTAGCATGGCAAATAGTGTACTGGGCTTGGAATTAGGAGTACCTGAATTCAAATCTGGCCTCAGATACTTATTAGCTGTGACCAGCTGGCAAGTCACTTAATCCTGTTTGCCTCAGTTTCCTCATCTGTAAAATGAGCTAGAGAAGGAAATAGCAAACCATCCCACAGCATCTTTGCCAAGAAAACCCCAAATGGGGTCACAAAGAATCAGACGTTGCTGAAATAACTGAAAAATCAAAATGTACCAAGCACAGTGCTAAGCAGAGGAAACAAGAAGAGGCAAAACACAGTCCCTGCCCTCAAGGAGTTCACTATCTAATGAGGGAGATAACATGCAAACAAATATATACAAAGCAAATTATATAAAGGATATATAGGAAATAATTAACAGAGGAAGGCATAAAAATTGAGAAGATTTAGGAAAGGCTTCCATGGAGACAGTGGGATTTTAGTTGGAACTTAAAGGAAGCCAGAGAAGCCAATGGGCAGAGTTGAGAAGGAAGAACATTCCAGGCGTGGGGACAGTCAGACAAAATGCCTGTAGCTGAGATGGAGTGTCTTGTTTATGTAATAGCCAGAAGACCAGTGTCACTGGGTCCAAAGAGTACATGGCAGGGACTAAGGTATAGGAAGAGTAGAAAGGTACAAAGGGGCAGGTTATGAAGGGCTTTGAATGCTGAACAGAGAATTTTGTATTTGATCCTGGAGGTAATTGAAAACTACTGGAGATTATTGAATGGGAAGGGGGGGAGAGGGTGAAGTCATCAGGTTTGCACTTTAGGAAAATCACTTTGGTGACTGAATGGAGAATGGAATGGAGTCTGGAGAGGCAGGCAGAACCACCAGCAGGCTATTGCAATAGTCCAGGTATGAGGTGATGAGGGCCTGCACTAGAGTGGTGGCAATGTCAGAGGAGACAAGGGGGTGTATTCGATGCAAGTGAAACCAATTTGTATGTTCTCTATCACAGTGCAGATCATGACCCTGCCAACATTCTGGCAATTTACTATATGGCAGTAAAACATAGAATGTAACAGTCTCCAAGGAATTAAAAATGTATATTACACTGAGGTATGAGAGAGGAACATGGAAGATGTGATCAGACTGCAACATAAAACCAATGGGGAACACTAAAGAAAAACAGGAGTAAAAGATTGTGAGGAAACCATAGGTGAGGTGGTAAGAAGGAACACGAGTGATCAAAAGATCACCTTAACAATATATTGTATGTGCAGGATGAAAGCAAGTAAAGAGTCAAGGATGACACCAGGTTGTGAGCCTCAGAAACTGGGAGGATGGTTCTGCTGTCTACAGTAATAGGGAAGATAGAATCTTTGTTGGTTGAATCCCATCAAAGAAAATTTAAGAGATGCATAAACTCTCTATGAAAATGCTATTCCTCAGAGGAAACACATTACATAAAAGTTACAGCAGATGACATTAATATAGAATTTTACAGCTTCCTTACCTAAAAAACAGTTCTACACAGAATGAGGTATAAATCTTAGCCATATTTTACACATATGGAAACTGCATCTCAGAGAAGGTGATTTGATAAAAGTCATATGGTTAATGGATGGCATATCAGAACTTGTATTGGAGCCTTCTAACTCCAACTCCATTCTGCTTTCTGCTATTCCATCCAGCCTCTTCCTAACATCCGCAACCACTAGTGACTCCTCCCAAAGCTTGTTTTTGTATTTCTTTTCTATTACATACATGTTGATTCCTCTGATGGAATGAAAACTCTTTGAGAACACATTATTTCCTATGCTCTTCTTCTTTGTATTCCAATACCTACCATAGTGTCTGGCACATTGCAGGTGCTTAATAATTGCTTGTCGATTGATTGATTGATTGATTATAAAAAATAGTGGTCTTTGACTCTCATCTATGTCCTCCCTTAAGTTTGGGAGGTTGCCTTACTTTCTCCTAACATCACAAAAACATCAGTGGAATACCTTGGCTGCTTGCCTGTTGACCCTTGCCTTCATCCTGCATCTCTGACTATGACTAGTTAGTCTATGTTCTCTTCCTACCATATGTTTCCTGAACATTTTTGTGAGGATTGGCCTACTGCAGGGCCCTAGCTAACAGATGTGATTTCATGTTTCATCACAGATTGACCCACATATATTCTGGAAAGTTCCTGTGTACCCAGTGATTAATTTAGTCAGCTTTATCTAGGCAAGGAATGGGAGGTTCTCCTAAATATAATAAGCTTAGCAGATTTATAATTCAAGTCTACAAGGTTAGAAAACTTTCCTAGTTACAATGCCCTTAAGATCAATGAGGGAGGTGAAGGGTCATGGTCTAGGCCACCATTGATTAGCTCCCAGTAAAGTCCCCCTTCTATTCAGTCTCAGTGATTTCCCAACAACAACAACAATCAGATATAAGGACAGAGAATGTGAGCTCTGGGTTCTTAATTGGGGTATGAATCCCACTAAAAATCTATGTTACTTCTTGTGCTTGCTCATAGGATAAAAGGGCTAGGGAGGCATATGCTTGCATGTGAGTAATAAACTGCTTCACTTGTGAGCTTTTGAGCACTGGTGTTCCTTCTCACCACCTCACCTATGGTCTCCTCACAATCTTTTACTCCTGTTTTTCTTCATTGGTTTTATGTTGCAGCCTGATTGCATCCACCATGTTCCTCTCCAGGACCCCAATGTGATATGCATTTTTAATTCTTTGGAAACTGTTATATTCTATGTTTTACTGCCATATAGTAAATTGCCAGAACGTTGGTAGGGTCATGATCTGCACTGTGATAGAGAACATAGAAACCTATGAACTCACAAATTATTTGAGTATTTGTTAATAATACTCTCATTGGTGGTAGGAGGAAAAATTAGTGTGTTGGATGACAGGATCCAAAAAAGATCTCCATGTGATAGAGTGTTGGACTGGATCTACTTAGATAAAATTTCTTAGGAATAAATGTAACAACTTTCACTTGGGTTTAAAAAATCAATATCACAAATACAACATGGAGGAGGTGGGACTAGATAGCAGTTTGTCTGAAAGAGGTTTAGGGGTTTTAGTGGACTGGCAATTGAATATAACTCAACAGTATAATCTGCTAACCAAGAAATTTAATTCAATTTTGTCCTACATTAAGACAGGCATAGGGCCCAGGACTAGAGAGGAGATAGTTCTATTTGGTCAGACCACATACATACCACATATATTGTGCTCAGTTCTGCACTCCATACTTTAGAAATGACATTGATGAGCTTGAGACAATCCACAGGAATAAAATAAAGATGATGAGGGTCTCAAGATCATACTGTGAAAATTGGCTGAAGAAACCAGGAGTCACCGACCTGGAGAAGAGTTATGGGAAACAGGAAACTATGTTCAAGTATTTGAAGGAGTGTACATTGGAAGAGGGATGATCTGTTCTTTTCTGCTAAGCTCTGGAGGACAGAACTAGGAGCAATCAGTAGAAGTTGAAGAGGGGAAGAGTTTCTAACAATTAGAGTTACCCATAAGAGAAATGGGCTACTTAGAAAATTAAGGGGTTTCCCTTCATTAAAGAGCAGGTCTTATAGTAAGAGCTGTATAACTGCTTTATATGAGATCATTTTTAAAATATGATTTCATCTAGATGGCCTTTTAGGTGCCATCTAACTTTGAGAACTAAATGAGTCAGACCATAGCCTATGTGTGTCTTCTTTCTCTGTGTGATGTCTGTTCCTTGCACTTTGATCCTTAAATCCTTTACAGAAAATCTGTTACTGGAAATCCCATGAAACAGATAATTATTTAATTAAATAAATGCCTATATTTTTGGTGAGAACATTCTGATGGTTATTAATGATGTTAGAGATGACTTCTTATTATAAAAGGGTCACATATAGTACACCTCTTACAAGAATTGAGATGAAAATAGTAAAATGAAAATATTTTCTGTTCACCAGTTTCAAGGAAGTTATTGAAAGACTTTTATTAGGAATGAACTAATATTCTAACTTTTAAAGTTAGCCTTACTTTGGTTCAGTAGTCCTAAATTCTTAAGGAAATGAGTCACTGCCTGAATCAACTGACCCACTGTTTTACTTATGGTATATCTTTGTACCTTCCACAAAGCTTAACAAACTGCCTAGTAGAGTAGATGCTCAATAAACATTTGTTTCATTAGTAAGGGAATTTTCATTCTTAATAACTAATAAACTACAAAATTAGCTTTATTAAACTGTTAATTTTTACTATCATGTTATCATTTAGTATTGCTAGATGCATCTATTTAGACATACATTTTTGTGACTAATTCAAAGAGCACAGTTCTCAAAAAAATTATGTGCTATAAAACCTATATAAGAAACCACACATACTAATATATCACCTACATTAACAATCACTTATGGAACTAAAATGAAAATTTAGGTGAGTTTTCTAGATGTCTTCAAAGGACTAGAAATCAATCCTTCCTCTGAAAACAGTTCTTTGCTTCAACAAAATACCTCCATCAAAGGGTGCTTTTGGTGAAAGGCATGAAAGTAAAGTTTGCTAGAATTAAATTAAGCAAATTAAATGCTATAAATGTCTGTTTATGCTGTTTTTAAATCATTTGATTCAAATTCTTTGCCCACACAACAGATCAAAAGGCTGCTTCAATTTCCTCTCAAGTCATTTTTATTGGAATTTGGTAATGACAGAACTTAGGTTTCTACTTGGTCAACTCAATTAACATAAAATGGTCTACTGAGTGACAGCATTGCCCTTTCCAGAAATTAGAAGGAAAGAATATATTTTACAACTCCCTAGAACATGTGTCACAAAGGAAGAAAAGCTATGTCTGTACTATAAGCCTTATCACTTAGTAGCTCTAACACTGTCTAGTAAAGACAAGGTCATAACTCTTGCAGAAAATCAGTCAGTCTTAATGGAAACATTATAACTAGCACTTGAGAGTTTTATGAAAGACAACATAAAAGAAGTTAAATGAAAGATTCAGGGTTACATAACTGTTTTCTTTTAAAAACCAGCTTCTAATAGGCAGCTGGTGGTACAGTGGATAGAGCACTGGGCCTGGAGTCAGAAAGACATGAGTTCAAATACGGCCTCTAACACTAACTTGCTATGTGACCCTGGACAAGTCACTTAACCCTGCTTGCCTCAGTTTCCTCATCTGTCAAATGAGCTGGAGAAGGAAATGTATCTTTGCCAAGAAAACCCCAAACGGGGTCATGAAGAGTTGGACAGAACTGAAAGCCCTGACAACAGTAACAATAGGCTTTCAAGAAGGCATCAGATTGAAACCTAACCAGCCTATGTAACAGAGATAAAGCCAGCTATAGCTCTAAGAGGTATCCAGTGTAATTTTGAACCAAACTAAACCAATAAATGAAAAAATCACCGAGATTATTTGGAAAGGGGAACAAGTATAGACATTTGCTGTGCTTCTAGACAGACTGTCATTACTACAAAATGATATGAATAGTCTAGACACTGCTTTCCTGAAGGGCTATAGGAATGTGCTTTCTTATGTGAAAATTCCCTGCCTTCAGAAAGAATAATGGAAGTGTTCATGTACATTGATGTAATCAGTCAACCATTAAGATTTTGCACATTTCTCAGAATATTTTAAAACCCCCCACAAAGTTGCCAAAACTTACTGACTCTCCTAGCTTCATATACTCTTATCAGTCTTCTAACTTTGATTTCTCTGCATTTTCAAAATGTTATAATTCTTCAGCTATACTTGGGATTGAAAAGCTTGGCTATGAAATCAGTTGGTTTATCAATAGGGTCTGTTTCTCCCCTTATGGCTATATGTAATAAAGAACAATATCTTGACTAAGCAAGAAAGTAAGTTAGTTCTTCAGCAAAGGTGAGGAAACTGAGATACAGAGAGATTAAATGATTTTCCCAAAATCATATAAATAGTAAGTAGAAATGTAGGTACTTGAACCTGTCTCTTCTGACTCTGATTCTAATGTCATTTTCATTACACCATGATCCTGAGAATCATCGAATTAATGAAGATTTAAGGGATCTCAGAAGTCACTTAATTTAATCTACACAAACCATGGATCCTATCTTCAGCATACTGGATTCAATTTAATTCAATTAAGCTTGTTGTGGTTCAATCATTTTCAGTCATGTCTGATTCTTCTGGCAAAGATACTGGAGTGGTGTGCCATTTCCTTGTTCAGCTCATTTGACAAATGAGGAAAATGAGGCAAACACGGTTAAGTGACTTGCCCAGGGTCACACAGCAAGTAAGTGTCTCAGGCTGGATTTGAACTCAGGTCTTCCTGATTTCAGACTTTACTACTCTATCCACTACTGTATCTAGCTATCGTACATTTGTCCCTCAGTGCCTGAATCACCTGCTGTATAATAGGTAAAAAATCCAAAACAAAACAGTCCCTTCTCTTGAGGAGATTATAATCAACTAGAGGTAAAATAAGTTATACACAGAGAAATAAGTACAAAATACATATGAAATAAATACAAAGTAATTTCTGAGAGAGAACTAACATTTGGGAAAATCAGGAAATGGTTTTTGTAGGATGTGAGATTTGAGCTGAGCCTTGATGGGAGCTAGAGATTCCAAGGGGTGAACAAGTGGGGAGGGCATATTCTTGTATGCAAAGGAGAGATGGAATGTCATACATTAGATGTAGCAAGTAAGCACATTCTCTGCATGAGGGAGTGTAATGGATGGATCCTCAGATGTCTGCTGATTTTGCTGTTCATCGTACCAAATAAGGAGGAAATAAATTGTAAACACACATAAACACTATCTAGATAGTTTTTGGACATTAAAAGATAACTTAATCCCTCATAAAATATATGAGGATAGCCCTAAAGGATAAAACTGGGGCTTTTTCTTCATTGTTTTCTTCAGTAGACTCACTCAGTACACTGCCCCTCAGGAGTTAATAACATAATGAATTCTATTCTTGCTCCAAGAATTAGAAATGAATAAGGGCAGCTGTAACATTTCTTGACTTGAAACCTAAGGTCATAAGGACTCTTCAGGGTGTGAGTTACATGCTAGAGATAATTGAAATATATTATTCCAAAACTCTTAACGTTCTGAGGCTTCATTGATGTGGGTATTCACTTCAAGTACTGAGTTCACAACCCATCCATACTTACTCACTGAGTTCACAACACACCCATACTTACCAATCTAAGTGCCTCTTGTCCAAAGTCCTGCCAGAAATTTTCCACTGAGGATCTTCTGAATGAGCTGGGTGCCTTTCTTGAATTCTCTTCACATTGTGTGAAACCAATGGCGTACAAGGTCAGCCTCTCATTCCCACTAGTGACCAAGTCCATGATTTTTCCCAGTCATATATTTCTTCAATAATACCATTTACATGACTTCTCCTGAATAATTCTTCATTTGTAATGTACTGCAGCCTGCTCGTTCATACCATATTTCTTTCCCACAACTTAAATGCTGTGCTGTTCAGCATTTTCATGAATTAGAAAAAATATAATCTACAACTTCAATATTTCAAAGATTTATGTCCACAATTCACAGCTATACAATATGCCTGGAATGATCTGTAAATTCATTATTAAACTAGCCTGTGCAAAGGCACAAAGAATGAATAAATCATTTAAATCCAGTTTTGTAAAGCCCAAATAAATGGCAAAGGCTTATGGGACCCTTAAAAGGTTTGTTCCACCGAGTAGTTGCTAGCAGAATGATACTATTTGTATTTAGTATTCCACTACATCTGCATATTAAAAGTAAAATTACAAAGGTCATCAGATTTCATATTCAAAGTGTGTAGGGGCTATTGCAAGGAGACGTAGATCAAGAAAAAATGCCTTGCTGGTGCTATGTTCCACAACTTCTGAAGAGTATAAATGTAGTTGTTTGTTTTTTTCATCTTTCCTCCTGTGAGTATCCATTGTAATCTACTATATGCATTAAAACTCAGATTGAATGTTTTCTATGCCATTATGATTTAAATAATTTAAAATAACCTAATAAAACTAAGAAATGAAGGCTTTCCTCCAAAGGAGATAACAAACTATAATAACTCTTTGGAATGACTACCATAAAGAGATTAATAATTTAGATTTAAACTTTTGAAAGCATTTTCACATAACAGTACTTTATCCTTACAGTATAAATGTTGTAACTTAACAAATGAGAAAATTAAGATGTAGAGAGTTTTTAGTGGCAATGATGGCACTAGAGCTTAACCAATTCATCAATCAAGCATTAGTTAAATGACAGCTACAGTGCTAGGCACTGTGCCAGGCACTGGAGATACAAAAGCAAAAGCAAAATGGTCCTGGTGCTCTGGGAACTTTACACTCTAACATGGCAGATAGCAGGTACATATATAGGTTTATACAAAATACATAAGCGTTAGCTACAAATGTGATGGGGCACAAGGAGGATTGGCTAATGAAGGTTCAGTCTGAACATAAGCAGAAATTCCTTGCCTACCTTGCTTATTTGTCAGTCATCTTGCTTTAAGTCACCAGGCAAGGTCTCTTGTGGATAAGAGAGACTAGATGACAGTACAGCTGTGTGGATTCAGAAGAGGTAAAATACCAGGATTCAAAGGCCAAAGGCAATGGCATCTGTAGTGGAGTGTCATGGGGATCTGGGCTTTCTTCCCTGCTGTTCAGCATATTTAGGAATGATTTTGGATGAAGAAGCAGATGGCATACTTATCAAATGTGAAATGGAAACAAAGTCAGGATAACTGACAAACTGGATGACAGAATTATGGTCCAAAAAAGATCTCAAAGGGCTAGAACAATGGACTGAAACTAATAAAAATGAATTTTAACAGGAATCAACGTAAACTCCTACACTTAGATTTAAAAAAATTACTTCATAAACACAAAAGGGTAGGGCAGAGTGTAGAGGGACCTGGGTTCTTGCAGGCTTTGTTAGTAAATTCTGGCAAGTTCCACCAAGCTGGAAATACTGAGTATATACCTGGTGACTCTTCTGTTACTGTCATCTTAGGATGAGCCCAGTCAGGTTCCAAGAGGCTTATCATCAGAAGGTAGGCTAAAAGGTAATGACTTTTTTGGCCAAAGAGGCAGTTAGGGGCCTCAGTGGACAGATCACTCGATCAAGAAGACCTGGGTTCAGATCCTGCCTCAGACACTTACTAGCTGTGTGAACCTGGCCTCACTTAACCCGTCTGCCTCAGTTTCATCAACCCTAAAATTCAATAATAGTGGCACCTACTTCTCAGGGTTGTTGTGAGGATCAAATGAGGTAATATTTATAAAGTGCTTAGCACAGTGCCTGGCACATAGCGGTATATAAATGCTTATTCCTTTATTCCCTTCCCACTACTCAGTAGCAGAAGCAGATAAAGAATAAGCTTTTTTATGTATATTTTTACTGCTGTCCCATATGCTTCAAAGGCTCTCCCTCCTCACCTTTCTGACTCCTGGTTTCCTGGCTCCCTTCAAATTCCACTATAATAATATATAATATTCTATAATAAATCTTTTCAAATTCCACTTAATGCTAGCACTTTCCCTCTGTTGACCATCTCCAATACATGCCGTTCATATCTTGTTTTGTTTTGTTTTGTTTTGTTTTGTTTTGTTTTGTTTTGGTGAGGCAAATGTGGTTAAATGACTTGCCCGTAGCTAATAAGTATCAAGTGTCTGAGGCCAGATTTGAACTCAGGTCCTTCTGACTCCAAGGATGGAGCTTTATCCACTGCGCTACCTAGCTGCCCCCATATCTTGTTTTAACATGGTTGTTTGCATATTATCTCTCCCCCATTAGACTGTGAGCTCCTTGAGAGGAAGGATTATTTTCTGTCTTTCTTTCCTGTTAGCCCCAGTTTTATCCTTTAGGGCTATCCTCATATATTTTATGAGGGATAGAGCAGTTAAGCTCTAACTGCTTAATAACTGACTCTTCTCCCTCTTCCCCTTTGTCTTTTAGCTTTTTTCAAGACTCAGTTCAAATTCTACCTTCTGTAGGCCTTTCACAGTTCCCTCCCCCTGCCAGCAACTCGCCACCTTCCATTTACACTGTATGTATCTTTTATGTGTAATTTTTTGCATGTTGTCTTCCCCATAAGGATGTGAGCTTCTGGGGGCAGCTAGATGGTGCAGTGGATAGAGCACTGAGCCTGGAGTCAGGAAGACCTGAGTTCAAATCTGGCCTCAGACACTTGGATACTTACTAGCTATGTGACCCTGGGCAAGTCACTTAACCCTGATTCCCTTGCCAAAAAAAAAAAAAAAGAATATGAGCTCCTTGAGGTTATATTTTTGCCTCTCTTTATACCCCCAGCACTAAGCACAATGCCTGGCACTTACAAAGTACTGAAGAAATCATTGTTGATTGATTTATTGATTATTGATCAATCCTCACTTTGGGCCTTCAAGAAGCCTGACATAGGCAGCACGAAAGGGGAAAAAGAAAAAGCAAAGTACAGACACAGCAAAAACAAAACTAGACACTGTAATGCCTGTGCTCTCCCCCAACTCCTGAAGGAGCAATTGAACATGAAACAACAAAGACAGATATCCAAGCCTTCACCTTTCCCTGCTTTGAAAGGACTAAGTCCCAGATCCATGAAGTAAGTGATGCCAAATCCCCTGGTAGTGCATATTGGACATTAGAATGAGACACTTGGAGGGCAGTCAACAGTTGACAAAAGAAGATTTACTTAGCCATGGCAGAAAAATATTCAACAAGGTCATGTATAGAGGACTTACTTAGCTGATTGAGCTGAGCAAAGCTCCTCCATCTCTAATTGGTCCATCATGGTCCTTTAGTCAAGCATCAGATTATGCCTGGAGTTCCATTTTTTTTAACTTTGGCAATCAGGAAGTCATGAGCCTTTGGTTCCCTGAGTCAATTAAGTCTCAAGAATAGTTTTAAAAACTTTTAGGGAGAAACCTGTCTTAACTTGCAAGGAGGCAGATGGTTGGGATATTGCTCACATCACACCCCTACAGGCCACCACTTCACAGGTAGTAGAGTCTCCCTTGACTGGAGAGCAAAGATTGTCTTTACTTCTGTATTTGTATCCCAAGAGCTTAGCACATATTGGCACTGTGAAGGTGAATGGAATGAATTCACCTATAAAATGAAAGCTGATAGAAGAATGGATTTGAAACCAGGATTCAACAATATATTGTTTACAAGAGGTACATTTGGAATAGAAAGACACACACAGAGTTAAAATAAGGGGCCAGAATAGAATCTATAATGCTTTAGCTGAAGTTAAAAAAAAGTAAAAAAAGCTGAAGAGGTAGCAATTATGATCTCAGCAAAAGCAAAACTAAAAATAGACCTAATTAAAAAAGATAGGGAAACCACATTTTGTTAAAAAGTGCCATAAAATACGTTTTGCATGACTAGTCAGGGTATATGCCAGGAATGCAGAGGTGCCTTCATATTAGGAAAACTTTAAGAATAATTGGCTATATCAATAAAAAAAATAATATGATTATCTCAATAGATGCAGAAAAAGACTTTTTACAAAATACAACACCCATTCCTATTAAAAACACTAGAAAGCATAGCAACAAATGGAGCTTTTTTTAAAATGGTAAGTAGTATCTATATAAAGATAAGAGCAAACATTATCTTCAAAAGGGATCAACTAGAAGCCCATCCAATAAGATCAGGGGTAAAGCAAAGATGTCCATTATCACTATTATTATTCAGTATTGTATTAGAAATGCTAACCATAGCAATAAGCATTGTAATGGACATAGTAAGAACTTATTAAATGCTTTTTCAGTCAGTCAACCATCCTTCCATCCATTCTTCCTCCTTTCTCCAAAGTGCTTAATACCTTTATGTTTTTCTATTCTCTTGGTCAAAATTTTTTCTTAGTCTTTCTTCACAGTAAGGTATGAACATGAATAAAACACACACACACACACACACACACACACACACACAACCCAAGGAGTGGGAGCAAATCATCAGAATTTTCCCAGCCCCACTTAAAACCTATACAACACCCCTGGCTTCCTATTCTGACTGCACATAAGGATGACACTGGCAAAGCCAAAATAATAAGCTTCTTTTGACAATACAGTTTCAAAATATGTTCTGATAGTTGGCCAGTTTGAGACCAGGTGCTTTCACTTATTGGAAGTGAATCATTTACTTTCTATAAATCACAGCTCTTAACATCTTTTATAATAAAGAGAAAGCTGAAAAAACACAGCTGCTGTTGTCATGCTAAGAGACGAAACAGTCTTTTAACACTCATTAGCATCTATGTTATCTCTTGGCTTGTAGTCAAGCCAAGACTGTTTCCTTCACTGATTTGGTCCTTTTCCTCTATGTTCTTTTTCTGCAGCTGATCAAAATCAAAACCTAGCATTCCAATGAACTACTGCTAACAGCCTAAATAAAATTTCACTGGAAGACAAAAAAGTGTTATTGTAGCAAGAGTTACAAAAATACTAAAATTATCATATCTCCTTCTGAGACTCTGGGAACTGAGTGAATTGAAAACCAAAAAAGAGGGTTTAAAAAATTCAAATTTATATCCATAGGCACAGATAGATACTTATTTCTAGACTGCATATAGGTAAAACAAGGGTGCATTGAATCAAGCCCATTCAAACATCAGGAAACTTCAAATATTAAAATCTCTTGTTTTTTACAAAGACTTCTTGATAAAAGGAGATGTCACACTGAATTTAACAATACACAGAAAGAGAAAGACCTTGAGAAAATATTATAACATTGTTAAAACTTTCAAAACAATGCCCCTTCCTCCCCAAAACAACAGCAGCAGCAACAGAAGCTTGCTACAGGTTGGAATCCAACTGCTTCAGTTACTTTATTCAAATGAAACTTTTATCATAAAAATATAAAAATCTTTCTGAAGAATTGGAATCAATTGTTTCTAGAACAGGACCCCCCAATTTGTATTCAAATATAATTGTTTAAAAATCTAGGAATGACAAAAACAATCAATAATTGAAATAGTCTTGCTCTATGTTGTTACTGTGTTGTTGAAATTCTTCAGATTTGTTTGAGAAAGACAATTTTCTACAGAAATTTATATTGAATGAAATCTTCCCATCAGGGAGAAACTTCTACCTCAGAGCCCTACTTTCATGGGCTATGCCCATGAGGTGCTGCTGATCAAGACTACTACTTCAGGACGGATTCCAGACATGTTTCACTTCATTCTCCTTACTTTTCCTCCTCCTTGACAGCCACCTTGTCCTTACTGTAGAGTCAATTCTCTTCACACACACCCCTTCCAATTTTACTTTCTCCCCTCCCTTCTAGTTTTCCTTTATGTACTGCCTTCCATTAAAATGTAAGCTACTTGATGGTATGTGTGTGTATGTGAATGTATCTGATTGTGCTTAGAACAGTACATTATGTATACTAAGTGCTTAATAATGTTTTCTCTTCCTCTCCTGCTTCCTTTCTCTTTCTTTTTTTCTTTCTCTTTTCTCTCTCTCTCTGTAAAGAAAAGATACACATTTCACATACTAGAGGATATTCTGAATTACAGATCATTTTGTACAATTGTATTTTTCACTACATAGTTTTAATAGGATTCAAAGTCAAGCCTGCCAGCCTATAGCTTACAGACTTCATTCTCTTTTCTTTCTTGAAAATAGGGACAAAATTTGTGCATCTCTAATCCCAAAGTACCTTTCTCATTTTTCATGAATTTTGTCTATGGCTCAGTAATCACATTTTCCAGTTTTTTGTTTTTTGTTTTTTTTCCAGTTGTCTGGGATGTAGTTCATCTGGGCCAGGTGACTTGAACTCATAGAAGATACTAAGTGATCTCTTACTAGTTTCCTAATTATTATCTTTTATATTAGTTCTATATTAGCCATTTTCTTCTAACTATTCCACTATAAAGATTATTCTCTTTGGTAGAAAAAAATGGGAGCAAAATAAGTTGAACACCTCCATCTTCTCCCAGTAATCAATTAAAATAGGCCCCCAGTACCAAACAGCAATCTTATACCTTCTTAAATCTTCTTTCTCTAAAAGAACTTTTAAAAAAAATTTTGGTTATTTATTATCTGTCCTTATTTCCATCTTCTGTACATGTGTTTTTAAAGTCTAAGCTGGTTGATGAGTTATCTGTGAATCCACATTGTGAATCCTTTTAAGCAACCCTCCCTTGTCTTCCTCATCTGATTTATTCTGAGGACAAAAGTCCTCCAATTTCAGTCTTGAAAATTTAGCGTCTATCCTGAACTATTTCCCCTGCCAATTCTGCCTTATGAGGAGCTTCTGGGAATCTTCAGCCCAGAGAAGAGAAGGCTGGAGGAGAGGGACCCAGGGGCTGATAAAAGTCTTCAAGCATTTGAAGAATATAACATAGAAGAGAAATTAGAATTGTTCTGCTTATTGCAGATGGTAGTACTCAGTAAAATATAGGTAGATACTGCAAAGGAAAATTTAGAAACACATAGAAAAAGCTTTAAACAATTAAAACCAGACAAAAATGGAATGGGCTGCCTCCCAACATCGTGCAGGCTGTTTCTCAAAGTACCAGGTTCCTCATCACTGGAAGTGCTCAAGGATAGATAAGTATATAGACAAAGCTTTTAAGTACTTACTATATACCAGGCATTGTGCTAAGTGCTGGGGATACAAATACAAGCGAGAAGGACAGTTCTTACCTTCAAGAAGCTTTTATTCTAAAAGGGAAATACAACATATATAGGGGTGCTAGAAAGCAGGAGGGAGGGAGAAGGCGAATCAGTAAGGAGACAACGTAACAGAGGAAGAGAAGGAAGTACAGTCCAGGAAGAGTTGAGGAGAGAGTGAGGTGAAGTGTGCTTGGGGTTCTTCCCAACATATTCTTCTGCAGAAGAAAGTCACCAATCAGGAAAGAAACCCTGGGGTGGCAATGCAATGGACAAAGAGAATGATGCAGTTTCTGGAGGGTCAAGGTCAGATTGAGGTGACACGTGTTTGGGGGATTTCCAAGGAAAGAACTTTGAGTGACCTAGGATCTTTTTAGACAGTATTATAGAGGGGATGCTTGTGCAGGTATGGGAGTACATTCAAGGTTCAGAGAAGGGCTTACTTTGAGAACAAGTTGGAGTGTAAAGTTAACAAAGGTAAGTCAAGGGAAAAAAAAAGTTTGAAAAATTAGGTTGCAACTAGATTATAGAGGACCTTAAATGGGTGCTGAAAATGTGTATTTTATCCTGGAGGCAGCAGAGACTGTTAGAAGGTTTTTGAGCAAGGGAATTATGTGTTCTACTTTAAGAGGATTATCTTGTTTCAGCAAATTTATAGAGGATGGAGAGAAGAATTTTTTTTTGTTCTTCCTGGACAGTCAACAAATTTTAAGCAATTCTTCCTCAGTAATGTGCTTTTTATCTTCTTGGTTACCTTCTCTTTAATGCTTTCCAGTTTATTACTGGACTTTTTAAGATATGGTAACCAAACTAAATGTAATGCTCTTTATCTAACCAGAGCAAAGTATGGTAATACTACCACCTTCCTTGTCCCAAATACTATGCATCCCTTAATGCATCCCAAAAGAGCATTACTTGTTTGGGCTCTCATGTCATATTGGTGTAGACTATGTCTGGTTCTCTTTTCCTTCTCTGTAAGAAATTCTAAATTGGAGTGGTTACTTCTCATCAAGGTTCCTATCAGTTTTATCACAGCAACCAGTTCCTTCTTGCTAGTGTGAATCAGATCTAGAAGTTCCCCTTCTTGACTTTTCCACCTTTTGAAGGGTGAAATGATCATCAAGGCGGGAAAGAAATTGTTAGCTGCTCTGCTTTCGGTACAGAGAGAGCTTCATCAAATGTCTAGATAATTCAAATCACCAATCACTACTACATCACTGCTGGATATCAGGCTCATAATCTGTTTTCTGAACTCTTCCTAAGTCAATAGTTAATCTATAAACATTTATTAGGTACTTACTATGTGCCAGACATGGTGGTGGGTACTTGAAATAAAAAAGGAAGACAATTCTTTCACTCATATGTGAAAATAAATGGAAAATATGGAAAATAATGGGGGAAGGAGTAGCTAGAGGATCAGGAGGCCTTCTGGAGGACATGGCACTTAAGCTGAAAAAAGTCAGGTATTCCTAGAGGCAGAGGTAAAGTAAGGAGGGAATGTGTGTGAGGAATGAAGAATAATCCATGCAAAGTCTAGAAATGGAATGTTCAGGGGCACTGCCTCCTCATGAGCTAACTTCTTTCATACTGTTAGGTGAATGGGAAGCCTCTCAATGGCCTTAGTGCCTTGAACCAATCAAGTATCAGGGACAGCTTCTTTGGGGGATAGGAGGGAACCAGCCTAGCCTACACGATGGGGACTCTGGTAGATACTGTTCTTCTCACAGGGAGAAATTTGTAATGAGCCAGGAAAAGAAGCCTAGGTCCAGAATGTGAAAGACTTTAAAAACCAAATAGGAGTTTGTATTTTATCACAGAGGCAATAGAAGACACTGGAGATTTTTGATCAGGAGAGTGATTTGATCAGACCCATGCTGTAGGAATATCACTTTGGCAGTTGTGTGAGGGTGAGAGTGGAGAAGGGAAGGAGAGAAGGTAGGGAGATCAACTATGAGATTATTACAATACTAGAGGAGATGAGGACTCAACTAGGGTAGATGCCTTTTGGGAGTAGAAAGGAGAACAGATATCAGAGATAGAATCAACAAGACTTGGCAAATAATTGGATGTGGGGGAAAGGGACAGTAAAGAATTGAGGATTTGTATAAGACTACAAAACTAGAAGGATGATGGTGGCTTCAACAGAAATAAGGAAGTTAGGAAGAAGGAGGGGTTTGAGGGATAAGTTAACAAGTTCTGGTTCTGGATGAGTTTAGGATGAATACAGGACATCTAGAACGGAATATTTAACTAGCAGCTGGTAATATAGGATTATAGCTTTGGGCAAAAGACTATGAACAGAAATCAACTGTATAAGGATATGAACTGAACCCATAGGAAGTGGTGAGATCAGCTATTTTCTCTTTCTGTCCTAGTGGTCTATAGTATATTCTGATAACAACATTTTTTTTTTTGTTTTGCCTCTTTCAGATTTCACCCAAATGCTCTCCACAAGGTTTCTTCCTTCTTATTACTGAATTTCTTCATGAATACATCTTATATAATCCTCTTCTATCTTCTGTTTTATCTATCATATTTTAAAATTAGGCATATTATTCCAGATCCAAATTCCACTCCTGGGTCTTATTCCAACAAGCCTTACTGGTGAGAGGTCAATTTTGCCTCATTGTGTTAGAATCTCCAGTTCACCTTTTTTATAACCCATATGTTGTGCATCTTTTTACAAACATCTTAGGTAGGTCATGGGATTTATTGCTGGCTTCTTAATTTTTTTTTCTGCTATGAATTTCTGAGCATCTCTACTTCTTTTCTTCCTACATTTTAGCTACATTCTATGGTATCTTGGTTGGTTTTCTTCTTTCCTCTGTCTTAGCTCATTAAATTGTTTTTGTTGAATGATAAGATTCTAAATAACCAGCAAGCCTAGAATCTTTGTTTATACAGATATCTACCTGCACACCCTGATGATGTGAGACTATTTCCCCTAACCTCCCTTTCCCTTCTCTTTTTCTTCTCCTCTCTTTCCGTTCTTCTCTTAAGATCATCAAACTATAACAAAACCATTCCTAATTAGACTGCCTCTGAGCACCATGATGATGATAGGGTTCAGAGGGGACAGATTATCATCTCCCCGTATTTGAATGTAAGCAGTTTATCCTTGTTTAGTCCCTTATAATTGTTAATTAGTGTTTACTTTTTTAGGTTTCTTTTAACTTCTGTGTTTGAACTTCAAAGTTTCTATTCAGTTCTGGTTTTTCATCAGGAATACTTGGAAGTCCTCTATTTCATTAAAGATACATTTTCCCCCCTGTGGCATTATACTCGGTTTTTCTTGGTGAGTTATTCTTGGTTGTAAGGCCATATCCTTTACCCTCTGGAACACTGCACTCCAAGCTCTCTGTTTCTTTATAGGTGTGGCAGCTAAATTGTGTGTGATCCTGAATGTAGTTCCTAGATACTTGAATTCTTTCTATATATTTGCAGCATTTTGTCTGACAGCTCTGAATTTTGGCTATAATGTTTCTGGGAGTTTTCATTTTAGGTTTTTTTTAATTTGTTTGGTTTTTTTTTACAGGAGGTGACCAGTGGATTTTTTCTATTTCTATTTAACCCCCTGGTTCTAAGAAATCTTGGCAGTTTTTTTTTTTTTAACATTTCTTGAAATACAATGGCTAGGCAATTTTTTTTTGGTCATGGTATTCAGGTAGTCTAATGATTCACAAATTTTTTCCCCTCCATCTGTTTTCCATAAGAGTTTGGATATGAGATAGCTTACATTTTCTTCTAATTTTTTAGTCTTTTGACTACACAGGAAACAGCTGACACTCAAACTTCATACTCGTCTGAAGTGGTCAAAGGCAGGGAGAACACATACACATACACACACACACAAAGTTAGGAACAGAAATATATTTTACTCAATAGAGAAATAGGAGAAGAAGGAAGAGAAGAGAGAACAGGGATTTAGACAGAGGCATATTAAGGGAAGAATTAGTCCTAAGCAAAACAAACTCTAACTAAGGATGTGAAAAAATATTTGTAGTTCTTTTTGAGGTGGCAAGGATAAATACTTCCATTGCAACTGGAAAGATATGTCGATCCTTTCCCCTATGGCTACACATATCAACCTTGCAATTTCTTAAACAGTACTCTGGTACTGATGATGACTCCCTTGCTTGTGTTCTCTCCTTCCATTAAAATGCGATCTCCTTGTGGGCAGGGCCAATCTTTGGTTTGGTCTTTTGTATATTCCCAATTAGTCCAAAGTTTGACGTGCAAGAAGCACTTAATAAATGCTTTCCCATCCATCCATCCACTCATCCATTTATTCACTTATATTATGTGATGATCACATAACAGATCCATTGAAGTAATATAGAAATTAACTTTAAAAGGTAGTTGGGTATACTTTTATTACCCACCTATTACCTATTAGTAGAAAAGTTACAGGTCTAGCCTACTTTAAAGCAAAACCTACACTCCCCCCCCCAAACAGTGTATTTTAATGCTAAGCTAAAAAAATATGAGGGGGGTGTCTTTTGTTCAAAAGTTTTAGTATGCTGGATACCATCTCTAGTGCCATACATTGACCAAGTAGGTGTATTTATTTTTTATTAATAGAAAAGTTGTGATAATAAAGGTAAAATTAATGTGATATCTTATTTTAATTTTTAAAAGTCAATCAAGGAGACTAGACAACATGATGTAGCAGGAGAAAGCAGTACAGCCCAGATCTTCCTCACAGGTATACCACAAAACCTAGAAAACACACAAGACTGAATCTTAATCAGGAAATTCAAGAAAAAAAATCACAGTGAGTCATTTTTGAAGGCCAAGTAAGCATAGGCAGTTGAATAGAGAGATCTATAAACACTAGGGACAGGGTCTAGCCAGGAGGGCACCGCATGTATCATTTTTTGCACAGAGTCCATGGATGTGTATGATAGAAAGAAGAAAGGTGCAGAAAGGAGCTTGCTGTTTTGGAGGGTAAAGAAAACGGCCAACTGGCAGCTCTGTCATTCACAATACAGAACTGGGTCACAGATCATTTTGTGGCTCACCTCGTTATCTCGAGATGGCCATCTACAATAGATGCCTTCACTTCATGTCCTTTCACTCTCTTCTTAACTCTATAATCAGGTTTCAGACTTCATCATTTAACCAAAACTGCTCTTTCCAAAGTTACTAATGATCTCTTAATTGCCAACTCTAATAGTTTTTTTCTCAATACTCATCTTTCTTGACCTCTCTAAAGTCAGTGACTCACCCTGTTCTCTCTGATACTCTTTCCTCTCTAGGTTTTCAGAACACTAATCTCTCCTTGTTCTTCTATGTATCAGACTGCTCCTTCTCAGTCTCCTTTATTGGATCTTTATTCAGGTCATGCCCCCTATGAGTCCCCTACAGTGCTCTGTCCTGGGCCCTCTTCTCTTTTCTCTCTATACTACTTCACTTGGTGATCTTATGAGCTTCTAGGTATTCATTTATCATTTCTGTGCTGATGACAGCACTAGTAGGATTATACCCCAAAGAGATGAAAGAAAAAGAAAAAAGGACCATATATGCGAAAATATAGTAGGCCATTCTGTGTTGGCAAAAAGCAAGAAGCTAATGGGAAACTCATCAACTGGAGAATAACTGGACAAATTATAGTATGTGAATAAAATAGAATATTATTATGCTGTAAGAAATGATGAAGAGGATAGTTTCAGAGAAATTTAGGAAGATTTGTATGAACTGATACATAGTAAATTTAGTAGAAACAAAATAATTTATTCAATTACAACATTGTAAAGAAAAGATTTGAAAGGGTTAAGAACTCTGATCAATGTAATTACTAACCACAATTTCAAGGAATCATGATAAAACATGCTACCCATCACCTAATAGAGAGGTCGTGGACTCAAGGTGCAGACGGAGATATATTTTTTTAGACATAGTCAATTCAGGGATTTGTTTTGCTTGATCATGCATATCTGTTATAATTATTTTAATTTTCTTTCTTTTTTCAATGAAGGGGACAAGGGAAATGGGAAGAAGAGAAGGTAGATTTTTATTAATTGAACATTTAAACTTTAATAAAAGAAAAAATTTCAAAACATTTAAAAAGAAATCACAGGTCCATGTTGTTTTAAAAAAGAAAAAAATGTTAAAAAGGAAAAAATTAATCAATTCCACAATATATCAGTACTTCAGTGAACCCTTGATTTCACAGATGTGGATGTTCCCTTGGATGCTATCACAATGCAAACTATCATGCCTCATCCTATCCAACACTTGTTCATGTCTTTCCATAAATCTTCCATAAAAGATAAACCCAACATATGAGAGGCCTTTCCTTACAGGGTCTTAATGTTGTATATGTACCAGTGCAACTCTCTGTCCATCTGTTACCGTGAGACATCGTGGCTTATGCTTAGAGTAAAAAAACAACATAAAAACAATAACTTGGAAATCAAAACATTGGAAGTCATAGCCTATATATGCTGATATCAACTAGTTGTATGACTGACCATAGACAAGTCACTTAACCTCTTTGATACTAATCTATAAAACGAGGAGACTAATACCAGAAGTAATTACATCACAGGACTCTTGAAAGGTTCAAATGAGATAATATACACAAAGCATTTTGCAAACCTTAAAGCTTTATGCAAATGTTAGTTATTACTTCTCACTCTGACACATCCATTTTTCTAATCAAATATTTCTTAGATGACATCATTTAGACACTTCTTCCAGAAAAGACATTGTTGATCACCAACAGTAATCTATTTATGCCAACCAAGTTTTGTGTAATTCTGAAAGAATCAAAGCCTTCAGAAAGATCTGAAAATGTCAAGTGAGAAAAGTAGAAAAATGGTCATCCAATACACTATAAAAATGACTCACGGACTTTTAACACATGAAAAATTTACATGATATGCCAAAATTAAATGTAACCTACTTCTCTGATCATAAAGTTGGATGTTTGTGAGAAAATGCCTTTAAGTCTGAGTATATATCATTTTTGCATGAATTACACTAGCTCTCGAATATTGTTATTGTATTGCATTATTTATATAACTTCTGCTTCCAGCAACAAATTCAGAAACTCAGCTGTAATTATATTGAAAAAATTGAATAAAATATCATCCATTTTGGATACAATGGAGCATTTTAAGGGAAGACTTATGCATATGAATAATTTCTACAAAGGCACCAGAGTAGAGCAGAAGGAACAAAAGGTTAGAAGCCAGAACACATAGGCTCAAGTCCTAACCTTGCCATTGGATGAATGTGACTGGACAATCCATTTAACATCTCTGGGTCTCCATTTCCTCCTATATAAAAGAAAGGTATTGAATAAGATGACTGTTAAGAACCCGTTCATGGGGCAGCTAGGCAGTGTAGTTGGGGCAGCTAAGTGGCGCAGTAGAGAGAGCACCGGCCCTGAAGTCAGGAGACCTGAGTTCAAATCTGACCTCAGACCAAATACTTGACACTTACAAAAAAGAACCCATTCATGTCTAAGATTCTGTGATAGTGTTTAGTATATCTTTGAGTACTGATTTTGAAGACCCTATTTTTTTAAAATATTCACTTATAATAAAATATAAATGCACTCTCACAAGTATCAGAATATTCTTCATGTTTTTGGCTCTTTTGAGGCAGGCAGGTATAGGAAAAATAACAATTTTACCAAGTACACGTATCCACCCCCATCAAAGGGCCTCAATGACGACATATTATAACCAGTGGTTTCTGAGGTTTTCAGTTCTAAAATGCATGCATTAAAATTACAATAAGGGTCTTATTCAAAGCCAAAGTACTTTGCAAAAATCAATCTGCTTTCCTGTTTATACTAAATATTTAGTATAGATATCTAAGCCTCAAAAAAGTAAAAGGAACAAGTATTATCCCAATTTTACATACCATAAGGTCACTATTAAAAAATTAAAGGAATAATGGTAGTATGAATTACATGGAAAGTCAGGGTTATAAGGACTTATTTCTAGTCCTCCTTTCTAAAAAAAATAATCCATGTCTATCATTTTTCATTGATGAGTCATACTATAACATAGCTGAAATTACTAGGGCACAGAAAAAAAAAAGGCCATGTAACTGATTTGAATCAAAATCATGGGGTGAAGTAATTTTGGAGATGGAAGAATTTCAATGTGATCATGTAGTTCAACCCTTTCATTACTTACAAAGTAATAGATACATACAATTACAACCCATGTAAACTCTAAGTATCCTTACTTTTCCCAACCCTCATTCTCAGAGTTGAGTAGGGTTCCCAGGTTTAGGCTGGCTACATCTCCCTCCCCACCCCTGAGTTCTAGGGGTACCCCTGAGGGGTTAGGTGTGATTCTCTAATTGCATTGGCTCAAGCCCCAACCAATGAGCTCCCTTCCTCCTCATCCCCCAGATTTTCCTTTGAGAATTAATTTAATAAATTTCTAAAAGGTTTTAGAAAAGAGTATTTAATAAGATAACAAGAACTATTGGTACAAAATATGTGCCCCAAATCCCAGACACACTCTCCCTCAAGTACATACAGGAGTCCAGGGGAATGTAGCCTAACGCATAGAAAGCACATGTGGCAAAGGGATAAGTCACAACTCTAGTTCAACTAACAGAAGTGCTACTGAGAACACAAAATAATCCGTGAAACCTAGACGAATTCAGCAAGCTACCCCTATGGACCCTGACTTACCACCAGGTAACTCTGAATTTTTGAAAGTGCAGGAAAACTGAATATACTTAAGTATCTTTAATAATGAGATAGTTTTTTGAGAGGATTTGATCAATCTGTCATCTGCTCAAGTACATACAGGAGTCTAGGGGAATGTAGCCTAATGCATAGAAAGCACATGTGGCAAAGGGGTAAGTCACAACTCTTGGGTTGTTTTGGGTCTTTTTTCCATTTGTGGACATTCAATAAGTGGGAACTTAGGTATGGCATAGTGTCTTTGCTGCACTTCTTATATACTGTGTCCAGTTTGTCTGTCCTTGGTTCTTACAGTGCTGTGAGTCCAGTATGTCCTTGGTTCCCAATGTTTTAGACACTGCTGCCAGCTGACCCAAAGTCATTGTTCAGGACACTGATGGATGTCACTACTGTCCAGGGCATACAATGCTAACTCACTGATTAAAAAATGGGAAGTCAAATATCCCTGAGACTCTTCAATATTAACAAGTATTTACTAGACTTCTCCAATCAAAAGATGGGAGGAGGAAGAGATATCTGTCTGAGGTTGGGGCATTTCCTTCCCCCACAAGTGGTTCTTCCTCAGTAGTGTTCTGTTAAGCCACACTTTCAAATTTCTGGAATATCATATATTCTCAATTCCCTGGACAAATTATAGACAATCCCCTGCTATGTCCAAGATTTCCTGACCTATCAGCACATGATTCTAATATCAAAGACCTTTTTGCCCTTAGTCTAGGACCTATTTATTGTGGATTGTTACAGAAAACTATTTAGTTAAGGAATCAAGGCTAAAATTGTATGGAATGGCTTCAATTCCATCCTCACCCTATATAAACTTAATCTAGGGGAGATCCATGGGCAGGTGTGGGGGAGATATAGAGTGTGTTTTTCAATGTCCATTCAAATAAGAACCGTTTTCCAATTTTAAAAATGACCAAAGGACATGAACAGTAGTTCTCCAGGGAAGAAAATCAAGTTATTTATAGCTATAGGAAAAAATGCTCCAAATCATTAATAACTATAAGAATAGAAATTAAAGCAACTTTGATGTTCCACTCAACACTCATCAAATTGGCAAACACATGAAATGACAAATGCTGAGTGCTATAGGAAAGCAGGCAAATTGGTGCACCATTATTGGAGATATGAATTGGTCTAGACATTCTGGAAAGTAATTTGGAATTATGACCATTATTTATTCACTTTCAGCATATTTTGACATATTACTGTATCACTAAGTGTTAAATTGAGAATTTTTAAAATAATGAAGCAAATTAGGTCATATTGTTCTCACTAATTTATCATTATTGCTATCATTTTAGCAAGAGAAAAAAGATTTTTTAATTTTTAAATAATAATAAAACTTACATTTAAATATTATTTATTCCATCTTTTTACATTTCTGTTTTCATGCATATTTTATAACAAATACCATTTAGTATAATAATATATGTAAATAACTTACAAATAATTAAATATACATATATTCAGGATGAGCACTCAAAATTCTTTTACTGATGGAATGCATGGTCAAAAAGTTTGGAAAACACTGTTTTAGTTAAAAGATATTAATAAGGAGCACAAGGAAAGACCTTTTAAGAAATAAGGAGAGAAAAAAATGAAAGAACCAAAACTAAATGAGAAGGGAAAAGGGATAAAAGAAGAGAGAAAAGGAAGGGATAGGAACAAAAAAAGCCACATAAAGAGAAGAGAGAGTGAAATGAAGAATTAGAGGAAGAGAAAGGCAGCTGCTACTTTTAACTATGAATACATGACAGGTGCAAATCTAAAGAAATATAGCCAGAAGATAAAATTAAAGAGAGTCTCAAATGCCAATTTCTATTTATCTGGCCTTCACACAGACAAATCACTAACAGTAATCAAGCAACTGGGCATCAATCCATTATTAAACAAAATGGGAACCTAAGACTGTTCAGACTAGAAGGAAGTGATAGTGGCTCTCAAAGAGAATCTTTAAAGAAGTTAGCAGCATAATGGATCAGATCTTTCCAGCATTAAAGCTTTTAGAGGTGTGTCTGAAGCCAATAGGAGCCATTTAGTAAATTATCTTTTCTAATACAGTGAATGGAACTCATTTCTTCAAAGAGTTAATACATCTTCAAATAAGGAGCAATTTACTCTCCTTAGTAGAATCAAGTCAATTAGCTTTCCCTGGGATTTTAAAGTAGGTCACGTTAAATGGATCAAATATAAAATTTTCTATAGCTAAAATGGAGAAATCTTTCAGCCTAGATGACCAGCACTACAAAATTTTCTACTTTAAACTATCTTTTTAAAGAAGGTAGCAGCTTCCAACAGCTTTGAAAGACAAACTCCTCAATTGAAAGGCTGCAGCAAAATAGCTAATCATGTAGCATTGTATCTATCAAAGAGGAGTTCATTTTCTATGATTATTTCTTCTTCAAATTCCAATGAGATGATTATGATAGTGCAATTTCTAATGGCTGGTTAGATATTAAACTTAAGTTTTTTCAGGTAATTTTATACCACCAAGGTTATGGATAGAAAGGGAACCTGAAAACCGGGCTTAAGGTACCCCTTCCGACACCAAATTCACTAATAAAGGTAGCATTTCTTAAAAGTGAAACAATTTTCCCAAACTGAAAAAGAGTCTTAAGTTTGAACATTTTTTAAAGTATTTCTAAAATCCATGTTATTAATTCACTATATTTTCTGAACAGGTAGGCCTTAAAAATATGAAAACAGCACAGACCTAAGGTGCCAAAACAAGATAAATCAATAATTTCAATTAACCAAAAATAATGATAATGGCATGAGCCACTTATGACCTGAGTGCAGCCAGTTAGGAAGAAAAATAAAGTTAGAGAGCCACAAAAGCATTCTAGATGATAAGACCTCAGAGGAACCTGGAAAGTAGGACAGAAAAATATCCAGGCACAGAAAAATCAACTTTTTGTCAGGCTCTACACCTTGCTATTCATCTTCATACAAACATACTTCAATCGACCCTATACCTTTCCTCCTATCAGCCTATTCCTGTTGTTTGTTCAGTCATTTTTCAGTCATGTCTGACTCATTGTGACTTCATCTGGGGTTTTCTTGGCAAAGAAACTGGAATGGTTTGCCATTTCCTTTTCATTTTGCAGATGAAGAAACTGAGGCAAACAGTGTAAAGTGATTTGCCCGTGATCACACAGCTAATGTCTGAGGCCACATTTGAAGTCAGGAAGAGGAGTCGTCCTGACTCCAGGTCTGGCACTCTATCCACTGTGCCACCTAGCTGCCTTCAGCCTTTTTTTAGGCTTAGCTTAACAGATATGCAAAGGATAGAGCACTGAGCTTGGAATCAAGAAAACTAATCAAATTTGGCTTCAGACACTAGCTGTTGATCCTGGGCAAGTCACTTCACCCTGTTTGCCTCAGTTTCCTCATCTGTATAATGAACTGGAGGAAATGGCAAACCATTCTAGTATCTTTGCCAAGAAAATCCCAAATGGGGTCATGAGGAGTCATACACAACTGAAAAACTATTGAACTGACTAATTCAGTTTACCCTTCAGACAGCACCACCTCTGGATCTTCAGATCCATGAATTTTGGTAATAAGAATGTTCTAAAGTTGTGTAGTATGAGGTCACAGATCACAAATATAGTGCCATCTAGTCCAACACCCTTTATTTTACAGATGGGGAAACAGCTTAAGAAATGTAAATGAAAAGAAATTAGAGATTTTTTTTAAAGTACACAATTACACAACATACTTTCAATCTTAAGAGGCTACTTTCCCATTGGTGACCAGGTTTTCTAAAGGTAGCTTACTACGACTACTCCTCTTTAGTACTGTCATTTATGAATTCCCACCCTTGTGCTTTCCATTGATTGGCAGCCAATAGCCTCAATTAGCTATTAAGAAAGGGAATCTTCTAATCAGATATAATAAGAAAAAATGATATAACTCCCTTCCCCCCAATTGAAAAAGTATTCTCCCCTTGCACATACAAGGTCCACTGGGATAACAGGCTCAAACTTCTAGTAATGATAATGAAACACACATGCAGAGAATAAATGTGGCAAAGGCATACTTCACAGTTCCTGGTTACTAGAAATACTTTTCTACTTAAATAAAGTCCTCCTTAGGCATAATGCTCTGATGGACTCATAGGGTTAGTGGTTTTCAACAGTCCATAGCTAGCATTCTCTGTACCATAGGGCAGGCAGTGTCATGTTCCCTGAAGTTCCTTCCTTTCTTCAGTATCAACACTGTGTCTGTCCTCTGGATACATGGCCTAGTTTCTCCAATAGCATAATCAATAGGGATGGGGGAAAGTGCAATAGTCCCTCTGGACACCCTCTGCCTCTTCCCTGCCCCATCCCACCAATGCCCTTTGGTAAAAGGTCAAGTGTCTGTCTCCTCAAGACACTCAGGAGCAAGCCTCCGCTGCTAAACTGAGCAACTGTTAAAATTTTTCCCTCTATTTAAAACCTTCAGGTGTGTGGTGAACTTCGTTGGCTAGTCAATGAAACTATTCCCTCTTGACTCAGTTAAAGAGGAGTTCAGGCATTATAACCATCCGAGGTTTAGAAGATCTTGTTTACACATTTTAAAAACTTATTGGCAGCCAATAGCCTCAATTAGCTATTAACAAAGGTGGTTAAAAGGTGAGTGTGTTGAACTCTTCCTTTATATTTGTCTTGAATGCACTAGGGTAAAAGGGTTTAATAACTCAGTGTTGAGTTGCTGTCTCTGCCAACAAGGCATGATTTAATTTTTACTAAATGAATAGTTGCTTGAGAATAGAGATTGTTTCATTCTTTGCTTTGTATCCCTAGCACCTAACATAGTGCCTGTCAAATAGCAGGTTTTTAACAAATGCTTATTGATTGATTTTTTAATTGCATTAATTATAAAACCAAGTGTTAATACTATTTTCAGAGGTAAGAAATAACATTTTACTTGACTTTCCTGTATTAGCTTTTATTTGACTAAAAAATTCTAAGCCACCATAATATGGTTCCTTTCATCCTGCCTCTACACATCAAATTCTCAATTCTTCCTTGTCTTAGAGGATGAGATGATCTCTTTCCTTGTCAAGGCCAAATTACCCTGTGGCCTTGATTCTACTTTCTCCTAATTCATACAGGACTTTGCTCTATTAAACAATCTGTCTCATTCTATCACCTTAATAAATGTTTATTCATCCTTGAATATTTATTGATTATTGACCTTCAATCTCTCCCTGAGTGACTTTGGGAAGTTTTCTCATCTGCAAAATGAGAGAGTTGGATCCAACTAAATCACCTCTAAAATCTATTCAAGCTCTACATCAGTGTATCTTTTTATTTCCTTTGTATATATTTTGTATATATTTATCATGTACATCTATTCTCTCCCTGTCTCACCCACAACCACCAATATAAGCATATAAATTCTCTAAAAAAAGAGGGCAAGACCATTTTCATTTTTATTTTTACATATCTAGTAAATTACCTGGTATGCAATGGATACCAAAATGTTTGTGGAACTAAAATGATCTCCTTTACTAGCCCATTATCTTCACTAGACTTAGCTACTGTGTTAAGCTATAATGCTATCTAAATTCCAATTCACTGCCAAGCTTCTAAAAAGATTAATCTATACTCAATATTCTTCTTCAATACTCCTTCATTCATCAACATTCTGTAGTCTGGCTTCTAATCTCACCATTTTAGTGAAGCTGCTTTCCTTAAGGTCAACAGTGATTCATTTACCAAATAAAATGGCCTTTTCCAGGCCTCATTCTCCTTGACTTAGCCGTAGCATTTGACCTTGTGTGCCATCCCTATTTTCTGGAGGCATTCTCTTCACATTGGCTTTCATAACAACCTTCCTTCCTGGTTCTTCTAGGTCTCTGATTGCACTTTACGGTCTCCTTGCTAATTTGTTTCTTCTACCTCACCTTTAAGTGAGGATACTTCCCTCCTGCCCTACCTTGAGGCTCTATTTTTGTATTTCTTCTCTCTTTATATATTCTTCCTAGGTGATCTCATCCACCTTTTTCCCCCAACAAACATTTTTCCACCAATTAACAAGCATTTGTTTTCTCTTCCTCCTACCTCTCCACTGATTGCTAAAAAAAAATAAAACCCTTACAACAAATATTCCAAAATTTGTTTAGCCGTTCCCCAACAGGTGGGTATGTACCCCCATAGTTTCCAGCTTTCTGATATTATGAAAAGAGCTGCTATAAATATACATAGTCAAGCAAGATAAACTTCCATACAGCCAATGTCCAAAGGTCAATGTCTCATTCTCCTTTTTAAGTTCATCACTCCTCTGGCAGGAGATGGTTGGTACGCTGCATCTTCAGTCCTTTGGGGTTTTGGTTTGTTTTTGCATCAATCAATGTTCTAAGTCTTTCAAATTTGGTTTTCTTTATCATGTTGCATAAACTGTTCCCCTAGTTCAGCTCACTTCATTCTATATCAGTGTATAGAAGTCTTCCTGGCTTCCTCTGAAATTCTTCATTTCGTCATTCTTACAGGATAATAACATTTCATTTCAATGATAATAACATTCATGTAATAACATTGCATTCTTATGTCATTATTTGTTTAGCCATTCCCCAATAAGTGGGCACCTTTAGTTTATAGGGATTTTTTGCTACTATGAAAAGAATATATAAATATATGTATATATATGAATCCTTTTCCTTTTTAATTGGTCTCTTTGTGGTGTATACCTAACAGTCGTATCATTGGTAATCACAGTTGCCCTCCTGTGAATAATCTCTAGCTTATGTGGCACCCATAATTGAACATATGTACTAATCATGTTCTAGCTCATAATATAGTCACTTGTGGGTGTGAAATATAACTTTTATAACATTATAAGCTTTCAAGGTCAGAAAGAATGTTGATTTTCATTTTTGTATCCCTGGCTATGTGATATAATGTCAATACACATGGTAGGCACTTAAATGTTTGTTGAATATGAATAAATTATATTACTTATGATTAGAAAACTTCAAAAATTGCAGAAAGTAATCCTGCATTGACTACTTACATTCTAAAAGCATACATAAGCAGGTAAAATAAATTCAATATCCAATTTTCTTTCAAATTAGAAAATTGGAAAATTACATGACAAAGTTCCTTACCTTCTGCCTACAAACATGCCCACCCAAAACTCTCCCATCCAAAAGAGAGAAAGATAGAGAGAGAAGGAGGGAGGGAAGGAGAGAGAGAGAGAGACAGAGAGAAACAGAGAGACAGAGACAGACAGAAAAAGAAAAAAAGAAAGAAAGAAAGAAAGAAAGAAAGAAAGAAAGAAAGAAAGAAAGAAGAAAGAAAGAAAGAAAGAAAGAAAGAAAGAAAGAAAGAAAGAAAGAAAGAAAGAAAGAAAGAAAGAAAGAAAGAAAGAAAGAAAACCCTTACTAAATCCTTCTATGTTTGGTAGCTATCATTTGATAGCTCTCCTCCCCTTATCAGCTAAATTCTTTGAAAAACCACCTACTTCAAGTACTTTCAATTCCTCTTTTATCTCTTTATTCTTTTTTAAAAAATCATTCTGGGGCAGCTACATGGCACAGTGGATAGAGCTCTGCCTTTGGAGTCAGGAGGACCTGAGTTCAAATCCAGCTTCAGACACTTGAAACTTACTAGCTGTGTGACCCTGGGCAAGTCACTTAACCCCAATTGCCTCACCTAAATAAATAAATGAATGAATGAAAGAAATAAAAAAAAAATTATTCTGAATTTAATGAACACCCCTCAAAAAAGAAAATATTCCCACATACAAAGAAGAAAAGAAAAAGGTCACATTTGAGATTGTGAATCTCTATTATGTACAGCATGCTTTTAATAATAATATATAAGATAAATTCCTTCTGTTAACTTTCAAAGCTATCCTACTTATCTTTGTTTTCTTCCAAACTTCCTTCTTTTCTGTTGGTTTTTAAGAATGTTTTCTATAACAATCTTTTCTTGGCAACACTATTTTAGCTCCCCTTTCTCTCAAAATGATCTTCATACCCCCCCCAAAAAAACAAAATCCTTGTAGCAAGTGCATATTTAAGAATAACAAATCCATACATTTGCTATGTCCTAAAATATGTGTCTCACTCTACACCCTAATTCCATCACCTATCTCTATCAGGAGGTAGATAGCACATTTCATAGCCCCCAGGAATTGTAGTTGGGCATTATGCTGCTCCAAAGTTGTTTTTCTTTGTTGTTGTTGTTTAACTGTATCCAACCCCTTTTGGGGTTTTCTTGGCAAAGATACTGGAATGATTTGCCATTTTCTTTCTCCAGGTCATCTTACAGTTGAGAAAACTGAGGCAAACGGGGTTAAATGACTTGCCCAGGGTCACACAGCTAGTCAATGTCTGCGGCCAGATTTGAACTCAGGAAGATGAGTCTTCCTGACTGAAGGTCCCAGCAGGCCTATCCACTGAGCCACGTAGCTGCAATGTTGTTATTGTATAAATTGTTCCACAGTGTACTCACTTCACTGCATCAGTTCTTGAGTATTCCCAAGCTTCTCTGAAACTCTTTTATCGCTTCTAATGGCACTAACAATATTGTGTTACATTCATATACCATGATTGGTCCACCCCAGGGTTGGGGAACCTGAATACACAGAAAAAGCAAAAGCAGTCCTTGCCCACACACAGCCAACTTCTAATGGGAGAGATAATATGTACATGAATCCGTATGTATATCTAGGTCCTCAGGTGTGGCCCTTTAACTGAATCCAAATTTCACAGAACCGTTTGTATTCAGTCAAAGGGCCATACTTGAAGACCTAGAGGGCCACATGTATCCTCAAAGCTGCAAGTTCCCCCACCCCTGGTCTAGTCATTTTCTAAATGATAGGCAACCCTTTATTTCTCATTCTTTGTTACAATAAAGACTTGCTTTAAATATTTTTGTATATGGGATTTTTCATTGATCTCTTGGAGTAGGCCTAATAGTGATTAGGTCTGCTAATACTGAGTTAAAGGGTATGCAGTGTAGTAACTTTTGGGGAATTGTTGCAAATTCATTTCCCACATCTCTGTACCAGTTCACAGTTTGATTGACACTGTACCTATATGCGAGTCTTCCTGCAGCCCTCAAAAACTGTCCTAAACCCTCTGCAATCTAGGGTCCAACCTCATCATTCAGCTGAAAGTGTTCTCTCTAAAAGTATTTTACTCGGTGAGCTCATCAGCTCCCATGGGTTCAATTATCATCTCCATGCAGATAATTCCCAAACCTATGTATCCAGTCCTAGTCTCTCTCTTGAGCAACAATCCCATATCAATAGTCTTTTGGATGTATTAAATTGAATACCCTGTAAGCATATTAAACTGGATATTTTCAAAACAGAATTCACTCTCTCCCAAAACTTAAACCTTTTAATTTCCCTATTACTGCCAAGGGTACCCTTCCCTTCCAGTCACCCATGTTCTCCCCACTCCTTACCCCAAATACCCAACTAATTTTTAAATCTTGTAGTTTCTTTCTCCACAACATCTCTCATAAATGTCCCTTTCACTCCACTCACAAAACCACTATCCTAGCTCAGGCTCCCATGACCTCTCACCTAGATTCCTCATTTGCCTCCTGCCTTAAGTCTTTCCCTACTCCAACCCATCTTCCATATACCTGCTGAAGTGATCTTTCCCAAAATGCAGATTTGATCATGTCTTCCTGCTACTCAATAAACTCTAGTCATTCCCTATTACCTTTAAGATCAAATATAAAATCCTTTGTTTGGTACTTAAAGTACTTCACAACCTGGCACCTTCTTTGTCTATCTTAATCTGCTAATATTCTCCTGCCCTCCACAAATTTGAAGGTTCAGTTATCCTGTCCTATATCCTGTTCCTCTCACACAATGTTCTTTGTCTTGCATCCACACCTGGAAGATCCTCCCTTCTCACCTCTAACTCTTAGAATCCCTGGCTTCCTCTAAGACTCAACTCAAACACCATCTCCTGCAAGACATCTGTCTTGATCATGGCAGCTACCTGTATTCTCAAAGGCTACCTAGCTACCTACTCTCTATGTACATTGCACATACTGATTCACGTACATATTGTCTCCTCCATTAGAAGTTAGCTCCGTGCAGGCAAGGACTGCTTTTGCTTTTTCTATGTATTCAGAACACTTAAGCACAGTGTTTGGCCCATGCAAATTCCATCTTATTAGATTTAGTGTGTCAAGATGTTCTTGGATCCTAATTCTATGATCTTTCATAAGCTATTCCTCCCTGTTTCGTATTATCGACAAATTTGATGAGCGTGCCTTTAACCAAGTCATTGGTTAATCAAGCTATTAACCAAATAGTTAATAAGTTCTTGTTAAATGTCATGCCTCATTAAGAAAACCACTAGTTCTAATTGGTTTTCCACACTTTCTACCTTTCTTGTGATACTTATTTATATGTTCCATATTATTCTCTAGAGATACAGTAATAATGGAATAGGATAGTGGACAATAATGAAATTATCCATATCACTCTTCCCATGTTCTGTTAGGCTAAAGAGTTCACTGTCATTATAACTACTACTCTATGGCTAATCTTGGATCAGATTGTGAAATTTGGCAGACTGGTAAAACATTATTTCTTCTTAACACAAAAAAGTTTATGATAAAGCACTGTTGGGAAATCTGGACTTAAACTTTGAGATATCTTAAAATGCTTACTTTTACTAACTATGCCCCATAGGAATAGGAGCAAAAAAAAAAAATGTAACTTTACACTTTGCCCTGATAGCTAACTGTTGCCAACAGAATTTTTTTAAAAAAGGACATTTCTAGCATTTTGAATATTCATGAGAGAAAATTTTGAAACAAAGTACTTGCATTATATTTCATTTTGAGACTATAGTGTGCCTCACTCACTTATGTCAGTATTATTTTCCTTGAAAATGAAATATACATTTAAGGGTACTTAGAAATGAGTTTATTTTGAGAAATAAATTAAGTCAAGTATGAACCAAGAATCAGTGCTATGTTACAGTGTGCAGCTTAATCACCAAAGAAATACAATATAATTATTAAGGCTGGAAAGCAGCAAACCAAATGGCCTTGGATAGGGATTATGTATCATATTATCTAGATTCCACCACATCCTTGATTGAATGGAGACTAAGGTTCTTACATTAGGAAAATGTCCAGAAAGCTTGACCACAAAATGCTTGGGTATTGCTTGCCAAATTTAAGATCACTTTTGAAAGATTTATATTTCTTCTCTTAACCCCAATGGACAACAAACTCTTTTGAAATAACAGAAACATAATACTAGACCTGGAAGAAAAGGCAATCAAGAAAGAAATAAAAACATTAATGACACTGATCATAACTATTTCCTGTACAACAGAATTCTGGTTAGTACTCAGATAGGTTCGATGGATGCTGATGCCTCACAGTGGCATGAAGGGGAACATAGATTTTCAAAAGACTATTCTAACACAATGCATCCTCTGGAAGATGCTGCTAACCTAGAAAGATTTCAGGTAAAGAAGATGCCTTTCTAGCTATCTTATGGGGACTACCCTCAGCTAGTTCAGAAAGGATCATCAGCTAAAGGTTTGGTCATAGAAATTCATGAATACAGTCAATTAATGAGTGAAAGAATTGCAACCAATACTGATAGTGGGAATACTCACAATACTGTGACGAGCATATATAGAGTATGGTAGGATGCCTTCCAAACTAATTTATATTTAAATTATATTCACATTGACTGATTGAATTCTAGGCATTGTTTTATTTTGGTGTGCATACTTTCAAAATAAGTAACACTGATTATAAATAATAACATCAATTAAACTTACATTTAGAAATAATTTAAGCATTTTTAAAAGGCTTTTGACATAGTTATATTTAAAAACTTCTCAGTTACTATAATGTCCTCTTTTCCATTATATTCCTTTGACCATACATTCTTGGTGTGTGTGTGTGTGTGTGTGTGTGTGTGTGTGTGTGTGTGTGTGTATTGTCCTTTTGAACAGCTGCAGTGATATGTATTTCTTGATTTCCACATTATTTCATGTAAATATTACCATATTCTTTGAATTTGTCATATCTGTCATTCTTAATTGTATTATGGGGGGAAGGTGAACTTGAGGCTTGCTCAAGGCCATATGTGTTCCTGAAGGTCCTCACGTATGGCCCTTCGACTGAATCCAAACTTCACAGAACAAATCCCCTTAAAAAAAGGATTTATTCTGTAAAACTTGGACTTAATCAAAAGACCAAACCCAAGGACCTAGAAGGCCACACGTAGCCTTGAGGCTGCAGGTTCCCCACCCCTGGTGTCCTATTAAGTCAATGAAATAGTTTGTTCTGTCATTTCCCCAATTGTTAGACATCTATTTTGTTTCAAGTTTTTTGTAATTATACACTAATACTTGCATAAATATTTTTAAACAGATAGTTTATTCTTCCTTAATAATAACTTTCCTAGGATACTTTGATAGATCTGAAATTGCATCGTTGTAGGCAATTTTTGACAACCCATCCATCTATTTTTATCCCATACTATTTATTTTCTCACTTAAACTTGACAGGGAGGGGTCTATCCATTGTCCTAAAGACTTCTCAATTTCTTGACATTTGGGGAATAGTAATGGAGCACATAGTCTGTCCATTAGTTGTCCTTTGCTCTCATTACAAGATCAGCTGAACTCCTTCTCTACATATACAGCCCATGATGACATCCTTCTCTGCATTTTTTCTATGCAAATTTTTCCTTTGTAATATTGTGGCATCTTATTCATGCCCACTTCTCTCAAATGTCTACCTTATTTGCTGAGGACAGTAAATACTTAACCTGGAGAGCTAATTAGGAGCAGGCAAGTCATCTCTGTGCATGCTCCATGATTCTTGTGATTCACTAAAAACATCAGATCTTTTCAGAACAACTGCTGTCTATCTGAGGCTCCTGCATTTTATACTTGTGAAGTTGATCTTTTTTAACTCACATGTAAAACTTTACTTTTATTCCTGGTGAATTCCATCTTATTAGATTTAGTGTGTCAAGATGTTTTTGGATCCTAATTCTATGATCCCTTGTAAGCTATCTCTCTCAGTTTTGTGTTATCTACAAATTGGATGAGCATGTATTTAACCAAGTCATTGAAAAAAAAGTATTACATAGCACAGGGCCAAAGCACAGCCCCCTAGGGCATGCTCCTAAAGACTTCCTGCCATGTTGACATGGAATCATTAACAACTACTTTTGAGTCTGGGCTGCTGGCCAGTTCTGAATTTATCTAGTTGTATTATCATCTAATGCACATCTCTCCAACTCCTCCACAAAAATAGTATGAGGTACAAAGTCAAAAGTTTTGCTAAAATCTAAGTAAACTATATCCACCACATTGCCCTCAACTATTAGTTTAACAATCCTGTCGCAAAAGGAAATGAGAGGAATTTGGCATACTCTTGGTGAAGCCATTATGGTCTTTCTAGAAGTTTGCCAACCATCTCTTTAAATAATCTGTTCTAGAATTTTTCCAGCAACTGAAGTCAAGCTTACTGGTCTATGGTTTGCATAATCTATTCTCTTCCCTTTTTTGAAAATTGGGACATCATCTGCCCTTTTATAATCTTGTGGTACTTCTTCCATCTTTCATGATCTTTCAAATATCACTGACAGTAATTCAACACCAAGGATGTTGTTCATCTATGGTCCAAGTAACTTGAATTAATCTAGGGCAACTAGGTGCTCTCTTACTATTCCTTTGCTTTTCTTGGGTATTAACCACTTGTTAGTGGTTTCTGTCCTGTAATTTCAAGTACAAAGGTCATTCTCCTTGGCCACCACTATTCTTCTAATCTCCCAATATGCAATATCTCTTGCATCTTACTCCTTTTCTTTATTCACAAGCCTACCACTTTGGTTCAGGCTCTTACTACTTCTCACTTTACTTATTGCAATGGTGACCTAAGTGGTTTCCTTGCATTGTCTCACTCTATCCAGTCCATCCTACACATTGATGCTACAATGATTTTCTTTAAGCAGCATATCTCTATTGCTTCTAGGATCAAATATAAGCTTTTTTGTTTAGCTTTTAAAGGCCTTCACAACCTAGCTCCAACCTCACCTCCATAAAGAGTTCTCAGATCTCTATCCCAAACTCTGAAATGCTCATAATTATTTATTCATTGCATTTGGAGCTGAGAGAAGAGAACAGAAGTTCTCTCTTTACTACTTCTGCCTTTTGAACAATTACACAGTCAGGAACACAAATCAAGGATTTCATCTGATTCTCTGCTTTTAGTGGTATGAGACCTCTATTATTTGTCCAGGTAACTGCAGTTTCTCCGTCACTCCCATCTAGATCCACTATTTAACTGGATAATCTATGTTTTACTCCTACAATTATATAATGTGTACACTCATACATATATACACACATATGTGTATATATATGGTGTGTACACATTTACATACATACATGTATACATAGTGTATATGTGTACTTCTTCAAATTTTAGATTTACACAAAAGTTTGTATCTTCTTGAGAGATAGTGTTATTTTACAACTTTTATGAGTTTGTTTGTTTTTTTAGGAATGACCTTCTATTGCCAGTCTATTGTTAAGTTCTATTTAACCAATTCTCATTTATTCTTTTCAAAAGGCATTTACCTGCTTCCACAGATAACTAAAGTTCCTTTTGTTTAATCCTCTGTTTGGCATTCAAAGCCCTTCACAACCAGGTCCCTGCCTACCTTTCCATTCTTTTTATACTTTACTCCTCCTTCTTGCTGTCTGCAATCCCATGACACTGGCCACCTGACTATTTCTCAAACAAGATGCTCCATCTCTCAACTTTTTCAGTGGCTGTACTCCAAGCCTGGAATGCTCTCCCTCTCAGCTTCCATAGGTTCCTTCAAGTCCCAGCTAAAATTCAGTCTTCTACAAGAAGTTTTTCCTGATCCTTCCCCGCCCTTTTTCTCACCCCTTCATTACCCCTCCACTGTACCCCCCATACTAGTACCTTCCCTCTATTGATTATCTCCTGTTTGGCCTTTCTATATCTTGAGCTATAATTGTTTTCATGTTGTCCCCTCCAATAAACTGTGAGTTCTTTAAAAGCAGAAACTTTTTTTTTGTATCTCCAGCACTTAGCATTGTACCTGGCACTTAAATATTATTGACTGACCCTGCAAATTGGTATATAAGTATCTGAAGTCATAGTAATAAACTGGAACCCAATTGTATGCCATCTTGGGGAGGGAGGAGAGCAGGGAGAGGGAAAAAATTTGGAACTCAAAATCTTATAAAACGGAATGCTGAAAACTAAAAATAAATTAAAAAAATTTAAAAACCCAGGAATCCAAATTTTCAGCTGATTTTACTGCAATATCAAAACATTTTCACATGATTAAGTGGAAAGACATTGGACTTGGAGTCATAGGACTTGAGTTCAAATCCCAGTTCTCCCACTTATTGCCTGTGTGACCTTGGGCAAGTCACTTAATCTCTATGGGTCTCCACTTCCCCATCTGTAAAAGGAGGAAGTTGGCCTAGATGATACCTAAGTTCCCCTTCCTAGTTGTAGTAAATATATGACTATGATCTTCTGCAAAACATCTTCTCTGGTGATGGGAAGTTCCCAAACCAGCATGCATAATCAGTTATGCTCACTCTTCATAGGTAATAGACACCCATGCAAGTTCAGCAGTCTATCAAAAATGCGTGCCACAAATAGAATTAGTCACTAGAGCTCTTAACCTATTTTATGGCAGTGTTTCAAATTATTTGAAGATGTGGGTAATCTATATCCTTGCTGTACATATTAATTCCAGTGTCCATCTGATTAGCTGAGGGAAGGAAAATCCCAAAGCTCATTTCAGTTTTGTTGAAACTTCTCAAAAAAAAACCAAAAACAAAAACTGGAAGTCCAAACAAAGTCCACATACATATCAGCCAAATGTTTTGACAGCCTGCAGGAGACTCAGCCACAGGTCTTCTTGGGTCAATTGCTTTATTGTTTTAAATTTTAATAGCCTAACTGTGGAATACTCTTAACTGAGATGTATCCCTGGCTCCCACCTCTGGAATATAATATGAACTCAATTTGAGGTCTTTATCTGTTGATAAAACTCTAAAAGTATGAAGTAAATTTTGGTATTATTCATAAACAAATTTAGATATATTTTCCTAAGATTTATTTAACTCAGGATTGAATTCAAATTGCCATTCAAATGAACTTTCTTCAGTTTAAATTTATTTTAAAGTACTGTGTTCACTATCACCTCACACCTGGATTACTGCAATAATCTCCTAATTAATCTACTTGCTTCTACTTTCTCTTTCCACTGATCTACTCTGTATATCACTGCCAGATTAATCACCTTAAAATACCACTAGGTATTTGTTTTCTAACCTAAAAGCAGCCCTAATGATTGGCATTTCAGGATGTACTAGAGGGCATATATTTAAGTAGGAAAGGGGAAGATTTGCTTAAATCACCCTTATTCAGTCTAGTCCTCTTTTTTTTTCAGTCTTAGGAAGGAAGGAAGAAAAGGAGACCGTCATTCCTTTTTTCAAGCTTCTCTCTCTACAAGCTTTCTTCTCTTACTAAGGAAGGAGTGATTACTACGATTCTCCCCTTCCACCAGCCCCTAGTCTACAGCCTGAGCCTTCAGTTGCCTCACATGATCTTCATCCCTTAATGAAGAGAAGCAACTTCCACCGTAGAAAGAAAGGGACTTCTTTGCTTTAAACCAAGCACTGCTAGGATCTCAGCGTGAGTTACTTTTGTGCCCCCAGTTCCTCAGTGGCAAACTTCCCTAGAGGTAAGGTGCTCCTAAGAACATGATATCTCACCACTGGACCCAGATGGCTCTGAAGGAGAAAGTGAGGCTGGTGACTTTGCACGGCCCTCCCTCACTTAAATCCAATTCACTTGTATGACATGGCATCACCTTCCTGATGTCATGGTCCTCTTCCAGAACAGACAGACAATGACAACAAGGTCCTAAGAACACTGAAGGCTCCTGTTGTAGAGGTCAAGAGGCCCATCTAACTTGATGCCTCCTTGGTTAAAGGGTCACACACCTTCTGAGGAGTTCATGCATACAAACCCCCACCCTCCCCTACAGGAACTTTTAAAAATATTTAGTTCGGCAGTGGAACAAATTTTAGGCACTTCCACAAACTACATGGAATTTGTGCCTAATTACCATGCAATTAAAAAAAAGTCTGTATATCAGATTAGCTTCATTATAAGTGGTCTTTGATTATACTCATAAATGTCTTCTTAGTTTTTTGCTTATAAGCCATGGTTGTCTGCTCACAGCTTAAATTAGCGTCAATGTTGCTAATGAACACAAGAATAGTGCTGATGACACACTTCTATCAAGGAAAAGGGAAAGCTACATTTTGAAATGAAATAAGATACAATAATGAACCAGGTCACCAACTTCTAAAACATACAAAAGTTACCAGAAGTCACTTTCAGAATTACAAAGCTTCCCTTTTTTCTTCTGGATATATATACATATATATTTTTACTACAAATACTATTTTATTTTTTCTAATTACATGTAAAGACAATTTTCAACATTCATTTTTTATAAGATGTTGAGCTCCAAATTTTTCTTCCTCCCTGTCTCCCCTCCCCCTCCCCAAGACAGCAAGCAATCTGATATAGGTTATACATGTGCAATCAAGTAAAACATATTTCCACATTAGTCATGTTGTGAAAGAAAAAATAGAACAAAAGGGGAAAACACACACACACACACACACACACACACACACAAGAAAGTGAAAATACTATGCTTCAACCTGCATTCAGACTCCATCAGTTCTTTCTCTGGATATAGATAGCATTTTGCATCATGAGTTGGAATTGTCTTGGATCACTGTATTGCTGAGAGGAGCTAAGTCAATCATAGTTGACCATCATACAATGTTGCTGTTATTGTGTACAATGTTCTGGTTCTGTTCACTTCACCTAGTATCAGTTTATGTAAGTTTTTCTAGGTTTTTCTGAAATCTGCCTGCTCATCATTTTTTATAACACAATAGTATTCCATTACATTCGTATACCACATCTTGTTCAGCCATTCCTCAATTGACGGGCATCCCCTCAATTTTCTGAACCATATTCTGATCAAATCTGATTTTCCTCAAGTCCTAGATGTCTATCATTAATAATCAGTCTTGATAGGGGCAGATGAGGCCAGACTGAAATCTTAGCAGGCGCAACAGGTCAGGTGAAGACTGAGAATCTAAACACAGAAGCAAAAGCAAGACCTAATTATAGAAAAGCACACAAGCATCTAAATTTAGGCAGATAAAAGAGAAGAGTTTTATGGGTTACAAAGCATTATCTCATTTGATCTTTACACTAATCACGTCAAGTAAGAAATTTATTATTATATCCGTTTTATAGATTCGGAAACTGTAGCTCAGATATTAAGAGCATTTCCCATAGTCACATACTTATTAAGCATCAAAGATGGAGGGAAGGGAAGAGAATAAGCCTTTATATGGCACCTGTCTTGTGCCAGGCACTGTACGTTTTTACAAATATGTCATTTGATAGTCACAACAACCCTATCCTGTGGTGCTATTATTATTATTCCTATTTTACAGTTGAAGAAATTGGGGCAGAAGTTAAGTTATTTGCCCCAGGTTACCCAGCTATGAAGTGTCTGAGGATGGATTTGAATTCTGGTCATCCTTACTCCAGTGCAATACCCTGGCCATTGAGCTACCCCCGCCAAAGACAGAATCTAAGCCCAAGTCTCTCTTTTCTCTGAGCCTACCTTTTTTTTTTTAACTATAATTGTTGTCTCCCAGAAACCAGAAAGATGAGTCACCAGAGGAGAAAGAAGAAAGAGGCTCTAACTCCTATTAGCAAAAGATTCTAAATGATTCTAAAATCCATGATATCTATCCAAGCAGCTGGACAGATGATTTGTGGAGTTAATATCATTGTCACATATCAGCAACCTTGATAGCAATGCATTTCAAGGACCCAGTTTTCAGGAAAAGGGTGGGGGGTGAAGTCCCAAGGGCAGCAAACAGTCTCTGATATACCAGAAAAAAAATCCAGTGTCCAGTGAGGATGGAGTACTGGAAGAGAATTCAGTCCCTTGGGGACACTGGATAACAGGGAATACTGTATTTACTAGGATTAGGAGGACAACAGTAAAAATAACTCACAGAGAATAGTAATACCAATGCCTCACATTTATATAGGGCTTTAAAATTTACAAAGTTCATTCCTCACAACAATCTGATGAGTTAGGCAATAAAACTATTATTATTCCCATTTTACAGATAGGAAAATTGAAGCTCAAGATAGGTTAAGGTCACATGGGTAGTAAACAAAACTAGGATTAGAATCAAATTCCTCTGTCTCTGAATCCTGTGTTCTTATGCTGGGAAATTTCAGCATTCAGTCACAGAGAAACTGAGCATACCCAATTACTGAAAAAACAGGATATGATTTTGAACAATTTCCCAAAGGCAATCACAGCTTAAATTAGTGTCAATGTTGTTTCTTTGAATCCTGTTCAGTTCTGGTCCCAGTTTACTCGCCCTCTGTAGTGTCTTTCTAAGATAGATGTACTGAAAAACAAATGGATGGATTGTCGATCCAAATGTACAACAGTACAAACCAATGGTATGCAGGATAATTCACTGGATTAAGAAGAAAATACTAGAACTTCCATTTCTATTCTTTTCAATTAAAAAGGACATTAAGCTTTACTAATATTTAAAATAACCCTGGCACCCTCACTAGGTCTCATATATACATATACACACATACACACATACATATATGTATGTATATATATATATGTATAGCATCAGGTATATTGAGGGAAGAAAAGCAGGAGTTCCTTTGTCACTTTGTTCTCTTTCAGCATACTGAAATATATTTATATTTCCCTATGCCCTGTTAAGTTGATTTAAAGACTTCAATACAGAATTTAATAATCTGTTTTTGAAATTACCAAATGAAGAGTTACAATAGATTTTGAATCAGGTTGTTAAAAACATATATACACAAAGCAACATCTCCCAGTCAGTTTGCAAGAAGAACTGATTGGTATCAGGGAAGATGGAAATTTACTAGCTGAATTTCCACACATACAAAAAAAAACAAGAACAAAAACAAAAACAAAATTCATAATTGGGGGATAAGATTGAAAAAATGTAACCAGATGCATTTCTTATATTTGGATGAGTTGTTTTGGGCATGTTGAGCTTAGATGCCAATTGAACATGCAATAGAAATGTCCAAAATATAGCTGAAGAGGTAGAAATGAAATTCAAGAGAGAATTTTGGGCTGGATGTATAAATTTGGAAGTCATCTGCACAGAGATAACTGTTGAATCCATAGGAGCTGATGAGCTCATTAGGAGATAGTGAGAAAGCCAAAGACAGAACCTTGGATTACACCTTTCCTTAGGGAGTTGGATATGATCCAACAAAGAAAACTGAAGAAACATCAGACAGGCAGGAGAAAACCCAGGAAAGACACAGAGGTCAAAGAGAGTATCCAGGAGGTGACAGTTAACAGACTAAATGATAGCCAGGATACAAAAAATTTTTTAACCTGCTAGCAGAGTGGGATGAATCTAATAAAATGAAATTCAGTAGAGATAAAGTCTTATACTTTGGCTAAAAAAAAAAATCAAGTTCACATGGGAAACCTTAGCACTGGCTGCTCTCCAGGCCTGAAATGCTTGCCCTCCCCCCTAATATCTGTTGCTGGGAATCCCTAGTTTCCCTCAAGATTCAGCTCAAATACTGTCTTCCAGATAAGGGTATTCCTGGTTCCCCCTTCCCTCCAGTTTCTAATGACTCCTCCTCCCAAGGTTATCATGTATTTGTTTAGTATGGACTTTCTACACATATATGTGTATGTTGTCACCCGTCTTAGAATGTAAACTCCACGACAAACGAGACTGTTTCATTTTAGCCTTTAGATACCTAGAACCTAGCATACAGCCTGGTAGGTGCTTAATAAATGTTTGTTGTTTGATTGTTAAACATCAGTTTGTCAGGGAAAAGTTATTAGAGTTTTAGTGGACTGTAAGTTCAACATTAGTCATCAGCATGGCAGCCAGAAGCATAGCTTCTAGTCATTAAGATATGGTAGGTTTAATTTGTTTTGGATATACATGTAGTATGGAATTGAATTCTGAGTACAATAGTTTCAGCAGGATGCCAGTGAGACAGAGGGTATCCATGGGGAGACAACCAGGGTGGTGAAAGGCCTTGAGTTCATGTCATCTGAGGAAGAAAGTTTAGTCTGGAGAAGAAAAGACTCAGGGGATATATGACAGACATATTCAAGGGTTTGAAGGACTTTCATATGGAACAGGCATTATATATGTTCTACTTGATCTCAAAAGGCAAGTCAAGTCAAAGAGCATTTATTAAGCATCTATATGCTATGTGCCAGGCACTGTGCTAAGCACTGGGGATACAATACAAGGAAAAAGAAAGACAGTCACTCCCAAAATTTCAAGGGTCTTACATTCTAATGTGGGGAAGTAACACATAAGAGGGAATGAAAAATAAAGAGGCAGAAAGGGAGGTAACCACTTGGTGGTAGAGGCCAGAGAATGAAAGATGGCTGGTCTAAGAGGAACTCAATAGGAGAAAAGGGCTGCTGGGGCAGGGTAAGAAGATAACTGAGTCATGGTGATGAAGTCCAAAGAACGAGGACAGAAGTAATGGGTAAAAGTTGCAAAGCAATAAATTTAGGCTTGATGTCACGAAAAATTTCTAAGAATCAGAACTGTGTAACTTAGGAAGTAGTAGTTTCCCCCTCATTGGAGATCTTCAAGGAGAGACTGGATTACCACTTGTTGGGAACAGCATTGTGAATACCGTAACACCATTGGGTTATGCAGGGATGTGCTGAAGCCAACTCAAACTGCTTGTGAGATTTGACTATGTACTCATTTACACTTCAGAAATTGGCAAATGCTACAAATTAGGGCTTGATTTATTGTTTTGTTGATTGTCTAAATTTAAGAAAGTGATGGAGAAAATGTTAATAATGCATATTAAACTTAAAAGTATATTGTGGATACATTTTTTTCCCCTGGAGAACCATTTATTAAACATTTACCAATACACCACTGGATTAGTTGACCATTGGTTTCCCTTCCCAACTCCAAAATTCAACTGTGGAAAAATCTGCAGAAGTCAATAAAGAACTGAGAAAAGGCCATGAGTTCTATCAGTTAAGAGATGATCAGTAACCTTTGAGAAAGTTGTTTCTGTAGATTGGCAGAGTCATGATCCAGAGAGCAAGGGATTATAAGTAGTGAGTAAATAACTCTTACTACTAGTTTGGCAGTAAATGAGAAGAGGTTTGTAGGATCCTATTGATGAGTTGGAAGTGTCAAGTGAAGAGTTTTGTTGTTGTTGTTTTGTTTTGTTTTGTTTTGTTTTTAAGGATAGAAGACCACAGCATGTTTGTATTCTGTAGATGGGGTGAAAATAATGATGAGTAAGACAGAAGGACTGATTAATTAGGCATGCTTCCAGATCAAACAAGAAAGAATGGAATCAAGATTCCAAGTGAAGGTTTAGTCTTTACGAGAAGATAGGTGAAGATATAGAGAAGTTTTGAGGTACAGAGAGCCAAGAATATGGGAGAGCACAAGACAGATGTCCTCAACTTTCTCAGTTAAGTGGAAAAGACCATTCACTATAAGAGAGATCAATATATACATATATATATATATTTTTTTTTTTTAATTAGAGGTAGCTAGGTGGCACAGAGAATAGAATGCTGGGCCTGAAATTAGGAAGACCTGAGTTCAAATCAGTCCTCAGACACTTACAAGATGTATAACCCTGGACAAATCATTTAACCTTTGTCTGCCTCAGTCTCCTCAACTGTAAAATGGGGAAAATAATAGCCTTTACCTCCCAGGGTTGTTGTAAGGATCAAATGAGTAACGACTGATTCTCAGTTATTCAAATGATATATGTGGCATTTTTTTTCTATCTAAAACTACCTACTTCAAGATTTGTTTGTATTTGTAATCCCTGTAGTTAGGAAGGGAGAAAATTTTTTTTCAGTAGCACATAGGTGTAGGAGCGACAGTGATTAATGATGAGAGTGATCCAAGACTGAGACTTGGCAGGGCACAATTGACATATCTTATATATATGTGTAAATTTACTGGCACATTTACATGCAGATTATCTGTTCTTGGCAAATATATGTGTGTATATATATGTACATGTATACATACACAAATATACATACATTTGCACCCACATATATAGGCAAATGGAACTTATAAAGTGAAAAGGAAAACTTGTCTTAAGACTTAAATAATATTTAAGTGGCGCAGACAAAAAGTATTTTTACTTAGTTCAAAAAGAAACAACTACTTTTTAAAAAATTAATGACAGAAATTGATTCAAAATTCTTTTAGCTGAATAAAAAGTGACATATTATCATAACTCTTCCTGTGTTCAATAAGACTTTATCATTAAATGTTTAAGCCCCAAATAAATTTTTTCTCTGTAGTTAGTCCATCTTGATTGCCACACTACAGAGAAGAAAATGTCACTTGGAAATAGGTCAATTTTTGTATTTAGATTTTAACACCTACCAGCCAGTCGGCATTTCCTCATTGTCCACTACGTGGAGAATATTACACTACATAACACAAGAAGATATAAAAGAATTAGAAAATACCGTCCCTGTCCCGAAACTTAGCTAAAGGAATAATAATGTTTGGAATTTCATACAACTCTATAATTCTATGATTATGTTAATGTTAATGTAATGATTGTATTAATTCATTGCGTTAATCATTTCAACCTTTAAGGGAGACAGATCTTTTATTCTTGACAGCAAATGACCATACTATTCCTTCTTTTGTCTGTATGCATTTCACATTTTTACATAATTAATATTTGATGAGATGAGAACACTAGCTTTTAATGTAAATTAAGCTTTTCTTTAACCAATGTATGGTACAGCAATTTCAACATTTCTCTAAATTCTTGAAAAATAAGTGGTTTTTCCTAAAGCAACATCATACTTTAATTAGGACTTCTTGATGAAATTGTACTGAATATCAGTGTGAGAACTCTAATCTCTACGAATGTTAATCAAGATTTCTCCTAACAAAAGTATTCACTGTGAATATGAAGGTTAAGGGGCCAGCTACATAGGAAAATGATATTCTCTATTCACATACAGGTCAAAGAGAGTTTAGATGATCACACTGACATCTTTTTAATGGACCAACAATAATCTCAGATAGAGGTATTGAAGAATGACTTTCTTTAGAATGGAAGGTAATTACAACTCTCTGATAATATACTAATGCATCTCATCCATGCTATTGCCTTTTATAATGCATTATGACAATTTTGTGTGGCTGAAATGGAGGAAAAGCCATCAAATTCACTTCAATCAACATAAACATTTCATAACTATCTGCATATCTTCTTGCATATGATTATAAGGGATCACATCAAAGGAAGAAATTTTCATTAGTGTAGATATTAAACATTAAAATAAGTTACTGGGAGGCGGCTAGGTGGCGCAGTGGATAGAACACTGGCCCTGAAGTCAGAAGGACCTAAGTTCAAATCCAGCCTCAGACCAAACACTTGACATTTACTAGCTGTGTGATCCTGGGCAAGTCACTAAACCCCAATTGTCTAAAAATTAAAAAAAATAAAATAAAATAAAAATGAGTTACTGACAAAATTTGTAAAAATATCTTTTAAAAACGCATCAATACTTCCAAGTCTAGAGTGCTTTGAAATATTTCTGCTTGTTGTCTTCCCATTACAATGTAAGCTCTTTGCTAGTAGAGATTGTTTCATTCTTCATACTTTCCCATCATGAAGCACAGTGCCTGGCACACAACAGGTGCTTAATAAATGTTTTATTATTGACGGATTGACCTGAAATCAAAAAGTACAGTAGATGATTCTTGAGGTTCATTCCTTTTGTCATTCTGTTGGTTAATGGCTTTTTCTATTAAACTTAGCTAAGCCAGGTAATATATTTTATTGAAGCAACCATTTCTATAGTTCTGCTTTGTACAACATTTCAATTTTCCTAGTTATAACCATTGTGGCAAATAAATTATATGATCATCATTATGATATTTGTTTAAAATTCCCTTTTGAATCATTTAAAAACCAAATTCTCAAAACCCAATCTAAATTAGATTATAATATCCTATATAGAGCTAGAAGGCACCTTAAAGTTCATCTAGCACAATCTCCTCAGTTTACAGATTAGGAAACTGAGGTCCAAGGAGGCAGTGTGGTATGAAAGATAAAATACTGTACTTGGAGTCAAGAAGACCTAGGCTTGGATCCCACATCAGAAAATTACTAGCTGTGTGTCAATTGATACACAGTTCTTCCTCAACCCTACTTATAAAATTGGGATGATAATAGCACCTACCTCACAGAATCATTGTGATAATCAAATGAAATAACCTATGCAAAGTTCTTTGCAAACCTTAAAGCCCATATTAGCTTTGTAACTGCCCAAGGTTACACAGCAGAGGAACCAATATTTGAATTCAAGTCCATGACTACAAGTTCATTGCTCTTTCCATTGTACCATGTTGCCTTCAACAACACATCAAGGCTCTGCGATATTATAATATAAGTTGGTATATAAGTATGGGTCGAATGTGTTATCCCAGAATCCCAAGAACTGGAAGGAATTAATCACAGTGGTCATCTGATCTGACTGCAGCTGAAAAAGAATTTCCTTCACAACATGCCTGACAAGTGCTCCTCCAACCTTTGCTTGAAGACTTCCTGTAAGAGGGGACCCATGAGCTCTCATGACATCCTATTCCATTTTAGTAATAACTGACTTGGAAAGTTTTCCTGATAGAAATTCTAAAATTTCCTCTTTGCACCTTCCACCTACTGCTCCTATTTCTGTCTTCTGGGGCCAATCAGAGCGAGCCCAATCTCTCTTCCATGTGATGGACATTCAAATATTTGATGCCATCTATGCCTGTCCTCTAAAAAGTCTTTCATTCCTAAGGTTTTTGCATCCCCAGTTCCTAAAACAAATCTCCAAATCTTAGGAAGTTAAGGGCCTCCATCATTCTTGTTGCTCTTCTTTGGACACTCTCTAGATTACGTGCTTCCTAAAAACTGCAGTGACCAAAACTGAACACTTCGCTCTGCCCAGGGCAGAGTCTATCTAGCAGGACTATCATCTCCATATTCTTACATATTGCATCTCTCTTAATGTGGCTTCATATTAGCTGTTTTGGCTTCTGTATCACATCGTCAACTCACATTGAACTTCCTTTGGACATCCTTTCCAGAAATGGCTACATATTTCCTCATATTCTCTTCCACCACCACGACTGTCCCCATCTGGGCTTGGTAAGGGAGTCAGAATACTTCTCACTACCCATTGTCACTTCCAGATCTTCCTCTTCCACCTTCACTGAGCAAATGCTCCTCCTTTGAAGTTCACACTTTCCAAGTTTATCAACTTTGGGAGTTAAAATCTGGCCTCAGACACTTACTAGCTGTGTGACCCTGGGCAAGTCACTTAACCATGTTTGCCTCACTTTCCTCATCTGTAAAATGAGCTGGAGAAGGAAACGGCAAATCACTCTAGTATCTTTGCTAGGAAAACCCCAAATGAAGAGTTGGATGTGACTGAATAACAACAAACAAGAGTATGTCTCCTGAGCTATCTAGTCTTTCATTATCAACTGCCTTTTGGGCATCTCATACTGGATGTCCATAGACATCTCAAACTCAACAACTCCAAAAAAGAACTCATTATGTTTTCCTCCAAATTCTCTCTTCTTAACTTCCTTATTACTGTAGAATGATTACAAAAAGCAACAGCAAACTCTCCATTCCTCAGGCTTGAAACATCACTGTACTTGATCGACTCCTTACTCTGTCAGCCCACATATCCAATCTGTCACCAAACCTTGCTCCCTTCACGCCATCTCTCATACATACTGTCTTCTCTATACCTCCCTAATTCAGGCCTTCTTCACTTCTTGTCTGGACTACTGTGATAGCCTTCTAATTGGTTTTGTGCCTCAAATCTTCTCCCCACTCCAATTCATTTTCCATTCAGCTGCAAAGTGACATTTTCTTTTTTTTAATTAATTAATTTATTTTGATTTATCAACAATCACTTCCATATGCTTTAGAGTTTAAAATTTTTCTCTTCCTTCCTCCCCACCACCCTCCCCAAGATGGCACACAATCTGATATAGGCTATACATATATATTCCTATTAAACACATTTTCACATTAGTCATGTTGTAAGTAAGAATTAGAACCAATAGGAGGAACCACCAGAAACAGGAAACAAAACACAACAGAAGAAAAAAAAATAGCAAATAGTATGCTTCGATCTGCATTCAAACTCCATAGTTCTTTCTTTGGATGTGGATAGCATTTTCCATCATGAGGCCTTTGGAGATGTCTTAGATCCCTGTATTGCTGGGAAGGGTTAAGTTTATCAATATTAGTCATCTCACAATGTGGCTGTTATTGTGTATAATGTTCTCTTGGTTCTGCTCACTTCACTCAGCATCAGACCATACAAGTCTTTCCAAGTTTTTCTGAAGTCAGCCTCTTCATCATTTCTTATAGAACAATAGTATTCCATTACATTCATACACCACAACTTGTTTAGACATTCCCCAATTGATGGGCATCCTCTCAATTTCTAATTCTTTGCCACCACAAAAAGAGCTACTATAAATATTTTTGTACATGTGGGTCCTTTTCCCATGTGTGTGATCTCTTTGGGATATAGCCCTAGAAGTACTCTTACTAAGTCAAAGGGTATGCACATTTTGATAGCCGTTTGGGCATAGTTCCAAATTGCTCTCCAAAATGGTTGGCTCATTTCACAACTCCACCAACAATGAATTAGTGTTCCAATTTTCCCACATCTTCTCCAACATTTATCATTTTCTTGTTTTGTCATCTTGGTCAATCTGATAGGTGTGATGCGGTACCTCAGAGTTGTTTTCATTTGCATTTCTCTAATCCGTAGTGATTTAGAGCATTTTTTCATATGACTATAAATAGCTTTAATTTCTTCATCTGAGAACTGCCCGTTCATATCCTTTGACCATTTATCAATTGGGACAAAGTGTCATTTTCTACAGTTTAAGTCTGACCATTTCACTGCCCAGCTCGATGAGCTACAGTGACACCCTAAAACCTCTAAGATCATATATGAATGCCTTTGTTTGGCATTTAAAGCTCTTCATAATCTGGCTCCTTCCTACCTTTCCAACCTTCTTATATTTTACTCTGCTCCAAACACACTGCAATCAGGCTGTGTTGGCTGGCCTACTTGTTGCTCCTTAAACATGACACTCCATTTCTGGTCTGTGCTATAGGCGCCTTTCCCCCATGCCTTGAATCCTCTGCCCTCTTACCTCTGCCTCTCTGTTTCCCTGGCTTCCTTTAAGACTCAACTTAAATTCCACCTTCTGCAAGAAGCCTTTCCTAGTCCCCTGAGGCTGCTACTGCCTTCCCTTCTGAGATTGACTTCCATATATTTTGTATACATTGTGTATATACCTAGTTATTCACGTGCTCTTCCCTTAAGTTCCCCAAAAGCAGGACCTCTTTTTGCCTTTCTTTGTATCCCTAGTAATTACAGGGCCTGGAACATAGTAAACACTTCAATATTTGCTGAATGATTGAATAAACACCCCAAATTGTTTTCAGGTAAACTGGAAACAAATTTTTTTCTACCAATCTTTGTATCAATTTTCTGTGTCTTTCTACACCTCCCTAATATGGTACATATGAAATTAATTTTTTAACCAAAGTTTAAGACTTCACATCCCAATAGTTAGTCTCACTTTATTCCATTTGCTCCAATATTGTCAACATCTTTTTGAATTATGTCAATCATTGTACTGTCTATCCTAGCTTTATGTTATCTATAAACCACATAAGGATGCCATTATAGTTTTACCCAAATACTTAATAAAAAAATTAGCTCAGGCACAGATCCTTTGGATACTCGACTAGAGACTCAGGCTGACATAAAAAAATAATTATAACTTTTGAGCATACTATTCAATAAGTTTCAAAGCTACCTATTATCACCTAGCCAATACTCTCTATCTTGTCCATAAGAGTAGCAAAAGATAACTATTGGAAGGCTTTGCTAATGCCACATAAATTACAGCATTGCCTTGATCTACCAGTCCAGTAACTTTATTAAAAAAGAAAAACGGGTTAGATGGGACCTCTTCTTGATGAAATCATGCTTGGTCTTTATGATTACTGTTTCATTTTCTAGTTGTTTAAAGAACATCCTTTTAATCACATCTAGAATTTTGCCAGGAAAGATGTCAAGTTCACTGGTCTATATTTTGGAGACTCTTCTCTTCCCTTTTTTGAGTCAGGATATTTGTCTTTCTCCAATCCAGCAGTACCTATCCCATATTCAACAATTTTTCAAAGATCACTGACTGATCAGGAATCACATCTGAAGGTTTTTTCTAGGTGATGAGCCATCATTGGCAGCTAGGTTCTCTCACCTTACTTAAGTATTTTAATAAATGCTTATGTAAGCATTTATTAGACTGTAAGCTCCTTGAGGGCAGGGACAGTTTTTTGTTTCTTGTATATCTTCAGCATAGTAGGCTCTTAATAAATATTGATTAATTGATTGAACTCCTTAGTAGCTATGTTTGTTGTGTTTTTTTCCATACTAATGACCTTCTCCTTGGTAGGAACACAGAAGGAAAATTTGAATTGAGCAGCTGTCCCTACACTCTTTTGCATTCCACTTATGTAATCTTACAGAACCCAGGATGTTGTTATCTTCATGTCAGAATGAAAGCCAGTAGGACCTTAGTGTAGGCAAGTGATTATTTTATTTAATCATCTACATATACACAAGGTTGGGGATAGTGGCATAACTACAAAATGCAATTATCAAGGGATAATAGGATTAAAGATTTAGAGCTGGAAGGAAACTTAAAGGTCAAGAGTCTAATGACCTCATTTTATTGAAAGGGAAACTAAGATACAGAGTTTGAAATAATTTTCAAAGTATTAAGGAAAAAATGTCCACTTCCAATAGCATAGATCTGCAAATAAATACTAGACAAAATATTTGCCAGTGTATGATAATTTTTGCTAAAATTGAGAGGAAAAAAACCAAACAAATCTATAGGCTCTCCCAGCCCCTTTCTCTTATCTACCTTTCCCCACAACATCTGAAGGGAAATTAAGGAAGATAGAAATCTTTATTTTAAAAAAGGACATGGGTGGTGGTTGGGGGCAGCTAGGTGGCAAAGTGGGTAGAGTGCCTGGCCTGAAGTCAGAAAGACTCATCTTCCTGAGTTCAACTCTGGCCTCAGATTGCACTTACTGTCTGTGTGACCCTGAGCAAGTCACTTAACCCTGTTTGCCTCAGTTTCCTCATCTTTAAAATGAACTAGAGAAGGAAATGGCAAACCACCCCAGTATCTTTGCCAAGAAAACCCCAAATGGAGTTACAAAGAGTCTGAAACTGAAGAACAACAAATAAATTTTACTGCTCTGCCTAAATAAATTAAAAAAAGACAGTGGGGGAAAGTACTCATTTTTGAAAAGAGTGAAAAAACAATTTTCCTTCTCTAAACAAAGACAGAAATGGTGTATATTTAAAAATTAATCCCCTTGTCTATTCAAAATAGCCTTTTAAGCCAGCTCCTGTACTTTCACTGGAACAACATATAGCACATTTATCTGCAGAGTGATTGTGCATTACTTTTTTTTTTTTAAACAAACTTCTCTTACCCAGAGATTCTCCATCAAGTTTGCCAAACCAGGAAAAAAGAAAAAGCAAAAAGCTGAAACCATAAAAAGTGATCAGTTAAAATATGCGCTCCGGCATACCTCTTAACTACCATGCTACTTTACAAAATATATCCTCTTCAAACAGAAGCTGCTCAATGATCAGTCCCCCGGCCCCTGCGTTTTAGGGTAGGACACCACAACCTAGGACCTTCTGAAGTACAGAAAAGTCAGAACTGTAAGAAAGGATATAAATACCCAATTGCCTCGTTGCTGGTGCAGGACAGTTTGAATAAAGGGAATTTTCTTAGGCTAAAAGCAAATTTCCTTTGACATCAGAGAACATCTACTCACTCTAAAAAGGATTTTCCACCTGAGCGGGGAATCCCTGAGCCGGTGAGTCGAGAGGAAATACCGGGTCGCTCCCCTCAACCGGGAGGGGGCGGGGACTCCTGAAATAGAGGGATGACTGGAGCGGGACACTCCCCTTTCTGCTCCGTGAACGAAACCTTGTCATCGCAGTCTTGAGGGGCGAGGGGGGAGGGGGACGGTGAGTCACCCCGCCGCCTCCGAGACAGTGACAGGGGAGCCCCGGGGCAGACCCCCGCCCACGTGGGAGAGAGGCTCGGGGAGATGCTGGGCCCCGCCCCCGGGGCCACGCGCGCTGCCTCGGCGGCTCCTGCCCTCGGCTCGGTACGGCGGCGCCTTCGCTCATCCAGGCCCAAGAAGCCGTTAGCCCACGGGACTGATGGAGGACGTGGCGGGGGATGGGGGAGGGGGGAAGAGTAGGGGGAGCACTTCAGAAAGGACACAAGGCTTGACCCTCTGCCCTCCCCTTTCCGGCCCAGTCGCACCTTCATTCATACTCCTTCCCACCCCCTCCCCATCCTCTCCTCCCCGCCCGTTAGAGACGTAAAAGCGCCGCAAAATGCCTGTCGCTTTGCGGCGCCGTAAATCAGAGCTGGGCGGCGTGGGGGGTGGGGTTGTGTCCGAAGCGTTTTCCTACAAGAAGTCGTCGCCGTTCCCGATTCCTGGTCCTTGCGGAGCTTTCAGCGGGTAACCCATTCCCCTTCCCGGCCGAAGTGGGGAGGGAAAGAGCGCCAGGACGCTGGCCAGAGAAGCGGGGGGCGAGGTGGGGGGGGGGAGGGGAGAGCGATCTGGAGTCGGAGGCCCGGGGTTCGAGGTCTTGGCTTCCCCGCTGCGCCTTTCCCGCCCCCCCGCCCCCCCCGCCCCCCATCCAGCTGGGCGCGCGGAATCTCCGCGTCTCTGTTTACTTCTCCGACGCGTGAGGGGTGAGGGGCCAGGGGGCCGGCACATCAGATAGCGGAGGAAGGGGTTGGAGAATGAATAGGGGTCTATTTAATGGATGACGCGTCCGTTTATTAAAATGCGGGCCGCGCCCCGAGAGACCCAGACCGGTGGCTTTGGGCCTGGGCGCGTCTCGTTCTAGGATCGGACCCTTAGGGAGAAAGGGACCCTTGGGGGCCGTCGAGTCCAGCCCCCGTCATTTTACAGAGGAGACTGGGCCTCCTGTTCAGTTCATCAAGGCCCAAGGAGATTACGTAAGCCTTTGTCCAATGTCGTACCGGTGCACTGCGGCGCTGTCAGCATGCAGACCCAGGGTCTCTCACTGCGAATCCGGCCTCGTTAGCCGTGCCGCCGATTCACATTAGCTACTGTTGTGATTTTTTTCTCACAGACACGTTTTCGAGATCCAGGAGAGGCGCTTCATCGTCGGCTTCATAGCCTCTTCCCCCTTTGCTGTTGAAAATGCTTTACCTGATTGGTCTGGGCCTGGGAGATGCCGAGGACATCACTGTGAAAGGACTGGAAATTGTAAAGAAATGTAACCGAGTGTACCTGGAATCTTACACCTCAATCCTGGCTGTAGAGAAGGAAAGGCTGGTAGGTTCATTCTCCTCCACCCACCCATTTGTGGGAAGAAGGCTGCAGTCCATCTGCTTTTCACTAAGTTAAATTGAACAAAATTTTAATCTTTGCCACATAGGCTCTGTGAAATACACATCCTGCATTCGTTGAAGACTTGAGTAGTACAAGAATAGAAGTCATGTAGGGGTTTGGGTTTCAGTCCCAAATTACACAACCCTGAGACCCACAAAATGAAAAGGTGCTTTGTCCTGCTATACAAACACAATTCTGAGAGCCTTCTGTTTAAAAAAAAAAGAAAAGAAAGGAAAGTTATTCTGTGTCCTGGGATTATCCTTTGTTTTAAGATTCTGGTTTAAGAATCTGAGCTGCGTGCTAATGAGGTGCTAACACAGGCTTAATCAGGGGGTTACATATTCAAATAGCAAGCAATAAGGTTTACCCCTTTGAAGTAATCCTTGGAGTATACTAATCTCTTTTCTGTCTGTATCATATCCAGACAGAGCTTACCTATTTAAGCTCATACACCCCTCTGGGGTTTAGACCCAGGCCACATTTGTGCAGTTAGTAGACACAGGAATAAATTTCCATAGGTTATGTTGCAGTGTATTTTGCAAGCTATTAAGTTTTCAGCTACTTTGGAAGTATGGTTGGTTCACTGTCAAACTCTTAACTAGAGAAGACCAGAAATAGTATTTGAGTAAGAGAGCTAATGGGCCTAGTGGATATTGGGAGCAACAAGCTGGACTTGGAGTCAAGACCTGTGATTATATTCCACCTCAGACACTTAGTAGCTGTGAGACCACAAATGTGATACTCAGTTTCCCCATCTTGTCCATTCCTAGGCCAGTAGCCATCCCACACTGGAGGTGCCTCTGCCTTGAGACCCACTCTTGGGATATGTTGAATCCATAGCTCACAAGACTATTTCTTGGGGACCCCAAATCATGTCCTCTTCATTCCTGGCATCCTTTCAGCAGCCTTGACCCTCATATCCTCCCCCCCAAGCTCTCTTTTAGATACTGTGTTTGAGTAGTAGAGACCATCTTGGGTACTTAGTGTAATAAGTGGCACATAATAAGTGTTTAAAATGCTTTATCTAAAATGGAGGTAATAACTGAGGTACCTATCTCTCACAAGCCTATTGTAAGGTTCAAATGAAATAATATATGAAATATACATTGCAAACTTTAAAGCTACAAATAACAATTTGTCCTAACAATCACTACATGGTGGTGGGGGTAAGCTATCAAGAGAGTTGGTCTTCTACTTCCATACCCACTTTGAGATTGGTGTCTTTCAACCCTGTGAGGTCTAGATGTGCTGAAGGTTCAGAAAGCCCCAGAATTACTTCAGGACCACAGTAGATGCTAAGGGCTACTTCTGGAATTTGATATCTTGAGTCAGGATGTTTCATGCTTTTTCTTGCTTCACTAGGACCAAGTCTTAGACAAAAATGGGTGATGACAAAATGTCAAAACAGTAGGGAAAATATTGCAAGAAATATCTGTCACTTAGTATGGACCAAGGAGAGCTAGTGAACCACCAGTGATTGAAAAAGCTAGCTAAGAGAACTAAGCCAAAAATTAGTAAATCAACAGTTTGTTTGAATTATTGGTTGAATTGCTGATTATTTTAGACTGGTAAGTGTAGAACAAAAAATTGAGAGAGATTTAAAGATAGTAAGAGATAGCACTTAGGTCCAGGTCCACACAAAATATATACACCAGGGCATATGAAATGGCATATGTGGCTTACTGTATTTTTACCTTTAGAATTGTCTTTAAATCTTCCCATTCCTTTAGCTCTCATAGCCAATCAGTTTACCAAGTACTGTTAATTCTACCTTTGTAACACCTTTCCCATGTGTCAATCCACAAGCATTTATTAAACACTTAGGATGTGCTGAGTCTGGGGCTACAAAGAAAGGATCTGCTGTAAAGGAGCATACATAGTAATGGAAGAGACAATTTCCAAATAGATAGGTACATGATAGATACTGAATAAAAAACGTAACTTTAGAGAGGAAGGCTTGAGTGACTGGAGGAATCAGGCAGGCTTCTCTTCCTATTCACATTACCCTGGCACAGGCTCTTATTTCCACCTCTCTGGACTATTATGTACTTTTTTCAGATCTTCCCAGTTCCACTACAGTAGAAAGAACATTTTATCAAGTACCTCCTACACACCAGACATTGTACTAAGCACTAGGAATACAAATACAAAAGACTAGACTGTCCCTATTCATCCTTCCCAATTCATCCTTTATACCACTGCCAGAATATTATATTCATAGATCTAATCACATTATTCTGCTATTCAGAATCTTTAGTGCTTTCTGTTTTTTAGCATTTAGATTTAGAGCTGGAAGGGACTATCTAACCTCATTTTACAGATATGGAAACTCAGGCTCAATAAGGTTAGATGACTTGTCCAGGGTCACACAGGTAGTAGCAAGTAACAAAAGAAAGGGCCTTTGAAGTTGGTTTCTTTGACTCCAGGGTGCTAAGTGCACACAATCCAGACTTTTCTACATAGATATGATCTGATATCCCTCTTATCTTTTCAGCTGCGTTTTACTTACATTCACTTTAAAGTCTAACCAAACTGTACTACTCTCTGCTCCCTGAACTCTTATGCCTCCATGCCCCTGATTGTACTGATTCTTATCCCTGGAATATCCCCTTCACCCCTTTACTAAGTTAATAATTATAATTATCTGATAAAGTCCTGTTCAAATGCTACCTCCTGGGATTATATATTCAGATGCTTCCACCTTCCAACTATGGAAAGTAGTAGATGTCAGCTAGGCTAAACTCCTTATCTTACAGAAGAAACTGAAGTCCTAGAGAATCTGTGACTTACCAAAGACATAACAGCTAGCAGAAGCTAGATCCTTTGAATCCAAATCCATCTTTTCTTTACCTCCCCCAGTTAGTAATAACTTATCCCCTTAGGCTTCAGCACTTAATTTTGTGGCTAATACACTTTTTATATAGTAATTTTTTTGTGTGTTATATACTAGACTATAATCCCACAGCCAAATCTTCTCTAAACTCTGGATCTCCTCTAGTGCTTAACACAGAACTTTGCACATAAGCCCTTAATATTTATTTGGTGAATGAAATGAAGAGGTGGGGTGAAGATAGGTACCTGATAGATGTTCTAGGTTTAGAGAATGGAGTGAGGAATGTCAGGTGGCAAATACAAGATATGTTAGATGAATATTTCAGTTTGGCTAGAACATAGTTACTGAGGAGGGAAGTAGCTTAAGAAAAAACTGAAAAGTAAGGGAGGTTGGAGCCAGATTGTAGAGTGCTCTTAATGCCAGGCTAATGAGTATGAACTTTTATTTGTTAGGGAGTACAGAATCAATAAAGGGGCATGATCCTACTGGGGTATTAGAAGTATTAATCTGGGGATATGTAGGATGAATTGGAACCTTTTATACACACACACATATTTCCTATTAAAAGATCAGCTAATTGAGGACAGTCTGTTTTTATTTTGTCTTTGTATCCCCCAGGACAAAGTGCATAGCACTTAATAGGTTCTCAATAGGTTCTTCTTTATTGATTGATGGCAAATTAATTGAACTCTCTAGGCCTTAGTTTCATTGTCTATAAAATCTAGAAACAGTGAAAGTAGAACTAGACCTAGAATTAGGAGACCTGGGTTTGTATACTATAACACTATATAACACTAAGTTTGTAACACTATAGTAAATATCTCTTTGACTTGCAGCTTGAATAGCGGGTGTTGTAAGGATAAACTGGTAATGTAGTTAAAATCCCTTAAGCTAAGGAAAGTAGTTTTGTTGTTATATCAGAATCACCAATTATCCCACATTGAAAGAACAGGAAATAAGCCATAATTCATGATCTCACAAAATAAGGACATGGATACTGTTACACTTTAGTGTGAATATCTAGAATTGGCTCATTGACTTCACCCCATAGCTTACTTGCTTATTAAGCTCTTCCATTTTGATATTTAGCTTGGCACTACTCGTATCAGTCCCTGGATTTGAATTTCACTATTTTTTTCTCAATTCTGATGTGTTCTAGCTTTGTGTTCCTTTGAGACAAAACTACAGAAGACTGTTTTAAATTATACTTTTCCTGGAATGACCTACAAATGTATACTACAAAGGCTTGGACTAAGTATGGGTTTTATGTTGCTTGTTGATAACTTTGGTCTTTCTAAACTCCTAGAGATGATGTTGATAGACATGGCATATAAAACTAAAATGCTAAAAATATGTTTGTACCAACTTTTGAATAGTACTAATATTCTTCAGTAGCATGTTACAAAATAAAACTCACATGTAAGGATTATTTCTACTAGCCTTTCCTTATTCTGTTTCAGCTAGATATAACATGTTCAGTGGTAAATTTAAAATTCAAAGAAAGCCTCAGATGTTAAAAGGTCTCCTTCCCCTTGGGATATTAAGATAGGCCTAAAGACAGAGTTTAATTGCAACATCATATAGAGCACCAGTTCATTGTGTAGTTTTATACATGGATCTATTTTGGATGATTGCCAAGATTTCCACCAGCCGAAGACAAAGATCAGCGTCTATAGGTGTGTTGGGGGGGGAGATAATATGGGGGAGTTGTTGTTTTAAATGGTAACTAGCTCTGTCTCATGGTGGTATTTTACTTAAATTTCTAGGAGCAGTTTTATGGAAGACCATTGATTACTGCTGACAGACAGGTGGTGGAACAAGAAGCAGAACAAATTTTAAAGGATGCTAATGACATTGATATTGCCTTCCTTGTCGTTGGCGATCCATTTGGGTAAGACAAGGCAAATGTGTATATTTCCATGTAAAAGAAAAGTACTGTGAACCTAGTTTGTTATACCTCCCTACCAATAAGAACATTCATTTACTAATGCTCATACCCACTTTTTAATATTCAGTATCATTTTTAAAAAATCAGGATACATTCAGAATAATTTATCTTCAAAAAATTCTGTTTCATCAAGTTAGCAAATACAAAATTTGCTTTGCCATTTTGCTTTAAGTTTCACTTTGCGTTTCTCTTATCCATACTTTAAAAAAATTATAGCTGTGTAATACATCACATACATCAAGATATATATTCATCACATAGCTGTTGGGTATTGGGCTTTAAAATCTTTATTATTGATGATTGTGGTTTTCTTCTTAAAGGTCACCTTGCTATCCTAAGAGGCATTAAATGAGTTATCTTTTTCATGAAGACATTATAGATTATTACATAATTAAAAGTCATTCTATAATTTACAAATGTTTTGGATTCATTACATCTTATTTTTCTAAAAAAAAAGACATTCTCCTTTCCTTTTTCTAAGTTGGTTGCATCATATACTGAATATTATTTAGCTGTTTTCTTCTATTTTTAATTGTGCAAATTTAGAAGCTGCCGAGGTTCTTGATTCATTTTGTTTACTAAGCTGCTGATTTCAGCTTCTTATATCCTTTGGGAGCTATGGCATTCCCTGTTACCAGAAGGATGCACTTCTGCCTGTCCAGTCAAGCATCATCAATCTCCCACGTCAAGCCATACAGAAGCATACTTTGTCTCCAGCTGGCAACCCACGATTTATGTCACAGCTTTAAGGAGCATGAGGACAATAAAATCACTGTGAGCCCACCACCAAGGATCTTTTTCAAAAGGAAAGAAGTTACATGTGCATGTATCTGTCAAAAAGAGAGTAATTTACATTAGTACAAGTCACAAGGGAAAGTCTATCATTGTTGTGAATAATCATGGACAACTTAGAGTTTTGATTGGCCTTTGACATTTATGGCCTGTAAAATTAAAGTTTTACCCAAATATACGGTATCTTCTTTTGAAGTTAGCCATAAATTAGAGAAGGGGAAGGGCAAGAGGATTACATACACACACACACACACACACACATATGTGTAGACCTTGAGTTAAAATAATAATAGTATTTATATAAGGCTTCAAGATTCACAAAGCACGTTACAAATATTATCTCATTTGATTCTCATAACAACAGTGGAAGGAAAGTGTTCATTCCTATTTTGCTGATAAGGAAACTAAAACAGAGGCTAAGTGACTTACCCAGGATCCCATAACTAGTAAGTTTCTGGGACCAGATTTGAACTCAAGGTCTTTCTCGCTCCAAGTCCAGGTATAGATTATGTGTTTTCTGATTTGTAAATTGTCCTTTTCATACAGCTAATATTTACTGAGCACTTCCTTTTTGAAAGATGCTATGTTAGGCGCTAACATAATGCCTTATTCTAAAGATAAGGACATCAGCCCTGTTCTCATTAGAGCGTAGACATGTATGCAGCTGTAATACAGGAGCAGTCTAATGGGAGTTACAAAATCCTATATTCACAAGAGTGATAGATGTTTCCAGCTGGGAATCCAGGAAAGAATTTATGAAGGAGATGGTATTTGAGTGGGGCCTTAAAAGTCTGTAGAAAGAAATTGGAAAACCGAAAGACTGGAGAATATCTTTCCCCTCTTTGACTTTCAAAATCCTATTCCTTTTTCTCCTTGGACCCTATACCTCTCTCATATACCTGTTTGATTTTCATATTTATAAGTTTCCCTTAGTTTCATGGCAAACAGGCAAGATAACATGGAACATGTTGAGGAAATAGTACATAGTTTATAGTTTGGCTAGTGTTTAGAGTGTTAAAGTACCATGAAAAGGAATAGTGATAAGGTTGGACAAGCAAGTTGGAGAAAAATCATGAAGGGCCTTTAGACATTATGATGGTCCCTTGAAGTTTTAGTATTCTTTGAGCCAGCTGAAAAAAAGTTTATGATTTATTTGCTAGGTAATGGGCAGCCATTGAAGACTTTTGAGCTAAAGGGTATCATGCTTAGATTGGTGTTCCAGGAATATTAATTTGGCAGCAATGTGTAGGAAGGATTAGAGTGGGAAAAAGCAAGGGAGGGAAATTAATTAGTATTCTTTTGAAGTAGTCCAGGTGAGCAATAATGAGGGGCTCTATTATTTATCTATTGATTAGATTGTGAGGTAAGGGAATAGAGATACTTGACCTGTGATTTAATTGATGCAGGGGAACTCTCATGAGGAAACTATCAATGTAAGTCAGCCTCTTCAAGTAGATCACTGATCTTGACTGGCACAGGTCACACAGCCAGGATATGCTGAAGGCAATGCTGGGAGCTCAGTTTTGCAGCCTTCGAGGCTATTTTCTTTCTTCTCTGACATGCTGCCTGCAAAGCTTCAAGTGTGAGTGACTGGAAGAATTTATTTGCCATAGAATAAATGAGGTAAGAAGGAAGAAGAGGTTTTGAGAGGAAAATAATAAAGTATTTAATGCTATTCCTGTGACGATTAAAATGAGATAACATATAGTTTTTGTAAATTATCAAATTATATATAAATGCTGTTACTTTACCTCTAGTTTAATTATGGGAGTCAGCAAAGATAATAGGTAGTTACTGAAGCCTGAGCATAGTAAATATGGCTTATTGAAGAGACTTAGTGGTTAAAGTACTAAGTACCCAAATTAAGAGAAGGAAGATCAGAGAAAAAGAATATTCAGAAAGGCAAGGGGAGCAGGAAAGTGTAGTTCACAGAAGCTAAAGATAATTTCATTAAACCAGTAACACTTTGCAGTGCAGCTGAAAAGGAGGTTAAGAATTAGGAAGAAACTATTTGATTAGTCCAGATAATATTAGATGTTAAAGGACAGTTTTGCTGGAGACAGGGTGTGGGGAGAGAGATGAGGATCTGGATTTCCAGAAAGTCAGAAGCAATGATGAAATGTTGGTGCTACTTCATTCTGTGCTTGACCAGGTTATTATTAGCTCTAGGCTTGTGACAGAAATTTCTTTCTACCTGTATATATGCTGTATGTGGATTCATACCACTTATGCCGGAAGAGATCTTGGATATTGCCTTGCTCAGTTGCTTCAGTTTATAGGTGAGGAAATTGGAGAATAGAATGCTGAAGTGCATCAATCTGTTGTTTGTTTGTTTTCTGGTTGATAACTTTAAAGCTCAAAGCTGGAATTATAGAATTTGAGAGTTGGAAGGGAATTCAGTTGGCCATCTAGTCCAACCACTATCCAAAAGGAATCTCTCCCACTTCCATTATAACATACCCAACAAGAAGTCATCCAGTCTCTGCTTGAAGACACCCAATTGGAGAAGCCACTGCTTCCTAAAGCATCCCACTAAACTTTTGGGCAGCTCTAAATGTTATAAGAAACATTTTGTTACACTATCTTTTGTTAAATCATCATTTACCAATATATTTCTCTGCCTCCTGCCCTTCACTATCCAGCTTTATTCTAACAAAGAATTAAAAGGGAAGGGAAAAATAATCGGTTCAGTACAACTAATCACTCCATCAGTAGTCACCAGTGCAGTGTTTCACACCTATGGTCACCAATCTGTAAAGACAAGAGTGAAGTGCATTTTCTATCTCTTCTCCGGGTCCATCCTTGGTCAGTTATAATTAGGCATTCATTTTGGTTTTATGTGCTTGGTATTTTCTTTGTTGTGGTCATTGTGGTGTTTTCCTGGTTCTGTTTACTTCACTCTGCATCATTTTATATGTGTCTCCATACTTCTTTAAAATCTTTTTATTCAGCATTTCTAATAACACAGTAAAATTCCATCATATTCATGTGCTGCAATTTTTTTTAGTTATTTTATAATTGATCGGCATCTGTTTTATTTGGGTTTTCTTTGCTACCACAAAAAGGGCTGCTTTGAATATTTTGGAGTACATGAGAGCTTTCTTTCTCTGGGATCTCTGGGTCAGAATATGGATATTTTAGTCACTTGTTTAGTATGTTTCCAAATTAATTTCCAGAATGGTTGAACTTCTTCAGCAGTGTATTAGTATGCCCGTATGTCCATAGCCCCTTCAACATTAATTATTTCCATCTTTTGTAAATTTTGTCAATTTGCTACACCAGGAATGAAATCTCAACTGTTTGGATTTGAATTTTTGGCTTAGAGATTTAGAGCAGTCTTTCATAATGGTTGTTGACAATTGCACAGCTTTAATTGTTAGGTAGTTTTTCCTGATATTATCAAATCAAGATTTGCCTTTTTGCAACTTCCATTACTCATGGTTCTTCCCTTAGGAACCAAACAGACCAAGTATAATACATACTTTCCACATGATATCCTTTTAAATAATTGAAAATAGCTATCAGCTTTTCCTTCATTCTTCTCTTCTCTAGAGTAAATATCCCCAGTTACTTCAACCAACCCCTTAGATCTCTTGGAGTCAGAACCCTTCACCTTCCTAATAGTTGTATTCATTCTCTGGATACCTTGCAGCTTAACAATCTCCTCCTGAACTCTGGCACCTAGAAAACCATGGTGCTTCACAAGTTGTTTGATCAGAACAGGAGACAGAGGAATTGTCACCTGCGTATTCCTGGAAGCTGCAGCTTTTTTAAGTAGAATTTCAGAATCACAGAATCTCAGTTGTAAAAGAACTCAAGATATGCAACTGAATTCATCCACAACTGAACTAATAATCCCAGAGAAGCAGTCACCTAGACTCTTCTTGAAGACCTGACTCCCAGGCTAGCTCGTTCAACGTTTGGATGTCTGTAACTGTTAGATTAAATTCCTTAATTTGCCTTTCTGCAACTTCTACCCCCTGGACCAATCAACACAGGTCTTATCTTTCCACAGAGTTGGCCTACCAGACAGCTGTGTAGAAATTATAGAAGTGAAATAAGGCTGAATGTTTCTAATTTTTTTTCTCTGTTATCCCAAGTAGTGGGCTCATCTCTTCCTTGTTCTTGCTCCCTTCAAAAAGCTTTTCTTTTTTTTAATTGTCCCTAGTGTTTTGTCCAAACTCATCATATCTTTAGGCTTTGGGGCAGTATTCATAGCAAATCCCTAAGTACTCTTTTGTATCAACTTTATATATGTATATAACTTTACTGTATATAGTATATATGTATATATGTGAATGTGTGTGTGTGTATATATATGTATATGTATAAACGAACTTTCATTTTTAGTATGGCCCTTTTAAATTTGAACTCCCAAGTGAACTCCCCTTGCTGGCACATCAGAGTAATAATATCCCTATGTAGCTATCAGTCTCTTTAGATACTTCCACATTTTTTTTCCTTAACTGAATATTTTTGTTTATGTTGTCAGAATGTTATATTTGGCAACCACTTTTGACCCATCTTCCCATTCAATGTTACAACTTATTAATTTCTTTGAACTTTTAAAAACATCTACTTTTCTGATGTCATGTAGTACTTGTCTGACTTGGCCATGCAATCCCTTATTTCTCTGTTGTAGACAGTAGGCAGACTCTTCGTTTTCCTTACCTGCCATACTGAAACAGTCTTCTTAGTCCTATGAAGTGATAGACAGCCAACAATAATCAAATGACTTACACCCATCTATTTACATCTTTTTTAAAAAATAGAGCATTTAGCCTAATTATCTCGAAATTATCCCTCATTATCTCAAAAACCAACATTCAACAGAATTCTCAATTATCAATAGCAGGAAATTTTTAATTTTTTCCTCACATTTTTAATAGTTTCTTTAGATAATAACTTAATGTATTAGCAAATTATTATTAAATCTTTGTTGTTCAATGCCCATGCAGTAGTGCTACCTGATTGTTTTACGTAACCTTGGGTAAAGACTTAAAGGATAATTTTTAAGCCAGTTTTGCTACATTTTTATTATCAGCTGGCTGCTTTAAAAATCTACATTATGAGCTGTTTGTTCTACTTCACACTATGAGATAATGAGGTTCTGCCAAAGTTCATGCCGAAATAATTCCTTACAAGAAGCTTGTGTGTAATTTCAAAACTTAGGGCAAAGCCAGTTACTTACTGGTTGCTTTTTCAGATTAATTTTTATTTTATGTATGTGATTAAACAGGCTTCCCTAGTGAGTATCTGTCCGTCTGTCTCCACCTGCCTCATGGGGTGAAAGCTCTTGATCTTGCTACTTAGTATGCATTGACCAGTTGACAGATTCTGCTTCTGTGGTTGCTTGTACATGCTAATGTTGCTTTCCTCAGTAGGCCTAGAGTTCTCATCTGTTGAAAAATAAAAAGCTTGTTCCATAAATACAATTCTAAATTAATTTTTTTCATTTCACAATTCCAGTAGTTGTAGCATATACATATCACCTTCATTTGTTTTCTTTGGTTGTAATTATAGATCTAGCTAAGAAAAGAAATAGGAAAGAGAGGTGACAGGCAGGACATACAATGAGGAATATTATACATAGCAGCACTTTTTGAAATATTTCAGTGAAAACTAGTTACAGTTAAACAATGACTGGGACGATTTTCAAATATCAAATTTGAGTATATAAATCTTCAATTTCATAAAGACTACAATCTATAAGAATGTTCTCTGTGTATTTCTTGTATTTTGGGAGATTGCCCCAGTAGTAAAGAAAGAGTCTTCATCCTTTAATTGAGAACACTGAAGTTATGCTGCTGTGTATAGAAGCTAATTTTTGCTGTTCAATTCATGTCTTTTAGCAAGTGTTTGCAGATCAAAGGACTACGTGGGACTTTCCTCTTTTACATAGCTGCCAAATTTGCTTTAAATAGCAATAAACATGCTGGTATTTCAGTTTTAACTTTATGAGAAAGTAGTTGGGTTGGTGAAGTGCATGTGTCTGCTCATATTTTCAATCGTTGTAGAGCAACAATAAAGGTCTTCTGCTTTGTACTTAACAGATTGGAGAAGGTTGCTGCTGAGTTGACCTATTTGATAGCATTCCTCGTGGTGCAGTGGAATTTTACTTTCTAAACGTATTATAGTCTTTAATACTCTGATGTGGCTATTGCTTCAATCTAACTCATTATTTTCTTCCCACAGGGCCACAACACACAGTGATCTTGTTCTAAGAGCAGTAAAGATGGGGATCCCATACCGAATTGTTCATAACGCTTCCATCTTGAGTGCTGTTGGCTGCTGTGGTTTGCAGGTAGTGTTACACAGGATATTTTAAACTAGTAGTATTTCTTACCATTCTTGTTTTCTAATTGCAGTTTAATTGTCTTTGAATAGGCCATGAATGCAAAATTGAGCATAGATTCTTGATAGAGTACTGTATGATTTTTTCCCTCTGAGTCATTTAACAAAATCTGAAATAAAACTTTAGGTTGGTTTGGGGTGTTTTGTTTTTGGTCCAGATGCAATTTCATTGACTTAGGGATTTCCTCTAAGGAAACTCCCTCAGTTAGTGATTATCACCAACTCTTCTGCAGTTCAGTCTTCATTGCCATGTGCAGTTTAACTCAGTTCAGATGTTGGCCATTTAACTATGCACAGAAAAAAGCCCTGAATGTAGGTTGAACCCAAATCCAAGCCTACTATTCCATAAATATTTGATTTCATATTTACCCCTCACCCTACAAGTAAGTATGTACAAAACATTCAGCACAGATCCTTGTAACACTGAAAAGCACTTTCTCATTCAGCAGCAGATTCTACACACATTTATCATGTGTAGATCAATAAAGGCATTGTGCCAAGTGTTTTATCTAAACTTCACATCTCCTTAAGCATCTAGCACACTCTGTGCTCGATAGAGGTTTAATAAGTCCTTAATTAGTGAACTCAAGTTCCAGTCAGACTATAGTGATGTGTTAAGAAGTGTGAAGTTAGAAGAATCGTGTGGTCAGCTCAACAAAAAATATTAAGCATCCAGCTATCAGGCAGCTGGGACACAAAGATAACCAAAACTCTGCCTCCAAGGAACTGAACATTTTATTGAAATGTTCAATAACATTTCTCTGCCACTAAATTATTGATGTGAGGCATTCCAAAATCTAAGCCATACTTAAAGGCTTGCTATTTTAATGTCTTTGAATCAAATGTCTGAATTATTATATAGTCATTGCCATGTGACACAGTGGAAAGGGTTTGTGATTTGGAGTCTGTGGACCTGCGTTCGAATGCCAGTCTGCCAGTTACTGCCTCTTGACTTTAGGAAGTCACTTCCAACTTTCTGAGCATTAATTTCCTCTTCTGTAAAACAGAGGCTAAACTGGATGACTTTTTTGAGGGCCTTTGCAGCTCCAAATCTATAATCTCCTTAGATTATCAGCCTAAATTAGCTAGTCATTTTCTCTATGAGTAATTCTTCAATAAATCTGAAATTTCTTAACTCTCATGAAAAATGTGTTTATTCTATAGACTACTGAGGCTTTGTTTTAATGTGATAAAATCACAAATGCGTTAGATTTGAGTTCCCGGGATTAAGTTTTGCTTAATAGTCTGTTGAATAACATTTGCCTTGGTATGACCTCTTGTTCAATTTTTTGAAAAAGGGAACTGGGCACTAGATAATTTTTTAAAAGTCATTCTCACCCCTGCCTCCACCATGGGAAAGGCCTTTTTTTTAGCATTATCACTGTCCCTATACCCAGAGTTGTACCTGAAGGGTTGGTTTCTTTTAATGTCTCTTAAAATTAAGCAGTAATCAACTTCCTGGCCTTCAGCAATTATCTTCTGGTGACAGAGCACTTCAGGTGGCTCTTCCAGGAGAAGACAAAAGTGGGTATAAACTTAGTGACCTTTGAGGGTGAGCAAGTGGCAGAATTCTGCTTTTAGAGATTTTATAATGTGGAAGGGAAAAGGTTTGTGTTACTTGGAAAGAGTACTATATCCAGAGTCAGAGGGCCTGGATTCAAATTCTAGCTCTGCCTGTTAGTGTCAGTGAAGTGAGTCCTTGGACAAGTGACTTAACTTCTCTGGGCTTCACAGTAGTTTCCTTATTTATAAAATGAGAGGTTTAGACTGAATTTCAGAGGTTCCTTCTAGATCTAAATCTATGATTTTACGACCCCTCTGGGTGTCTGGCAGAAGTCTTTCCTGCTGGCTTTAAACAGGGACCACTCTTGGAGAGGCCTTCAATTCACCAAACATTTACTGAGCATCTACTCTGTGTAGATGCTCACTGTTTTGGCCATATCGAATCTGTGGAATAAGGCTGAATAAAATTGGTAATAGGCATTACAAGCATAGAGAAGATAGTGCATTCTAGTGCCTTTCCTATCCAGTCCATGAGCCGAATTTCCCAGAGACTTAGCTATATACTATTGCCCTAGAAGTATCTTTCATCCTCAGACCCCACCAGCATCCTTCACATAAGGGGAAAGGAAACATGCAGAGTCCCTGTAGTGGCATAGAGTTTTTGAGTCAGAAGGCCTCAATTCAAATCCTGGGTCTGTTGCTTAATGTATATATGACCTTCGAAAAGTCACTTTACCTTTCTGATTCTGTTTCCTCTTATTTCAAGTGAGGAGAAGGTTGCATTAGCCTCAGAAGTCCCTTTCCAACTTTAAATCTGTGATCATATAATGTGTTATATTCCTTCAGACTCAGAATCCCATGATTACAAAAGTGCCGTCTAACTCATACCTGAACAAGAAACCCTTCTATACTTTGACTCAACAGGTTGTCACACATCCTTTGCTTCCAGTGACAGGGAACAAGTGAATTTTAAACCTTTCTGGTTGTTAGAAAGGTTTTCCTTAAATCAGTCCTAAATGTGTCTGTTTGCAACTTCAACTATCATCTAACCATGTCTTCCCCATATTGTATTTCTGAAGTTGATTTCTTTTTAACCCATGTGCATTGTTATTTTTCTGTTAGCTTTCATCTTATTCAGTTTGGCCCTGTATCTAGCCAGTCAAGATCTTTTTGGATCATGACTGTCACGTTATATGTTGTATGTCCCTTCCAGCTTTGTGTTACTTGCAAATTTGGCAAACATATCTTTCTTGCCTTTAACCAAGTCATATGTAAATAAGCAACAGCAGAGGACTCAACAGCATGGTTCCCTGGGGCAAACCATTGTAGAACTCCTTGCAAGCTGACATTGAACTATTAAAGACCAAGTTGACCAGCACATGGCTAACAACAAAGAAAAATTATTATATACAATTACACGGTGAAATAATGATATACAATTACAGTTATGTCACAATATAGACAAATTTAGGTGCTATAAAAGAAAGAGTTCAATAAGAATATGTAGGGAGGAGAAATTTCTGGCTGGGTAGATCAGAAAGTCTTTATGAAGCAAGTGACATTGGAGATAGACTTAGAGAATGGATAGGCTCTTTACTAGTGGAAATGCAGGGGCAGGTCATGCCTTCATTCCAGGTAGAGGGAACAAATGAGCAGAGGAAGGTTTTAGGAAATGATAATTAGACCAACTTAAGTGTAGCATAAGGGAGTAAAAGATGAAAATTTTGTAAAGGTAGGTTTAGCTAAATTGTGGAGAACCCTAAAAACCATACTGTGAATTTAAGACTTTATTCTATGGGCTGTGGAGACTTGTTAGAAGTTTTTAAGCAGGGGGAATAACATTGAAAGCTGTGTTTTAGGAAGATGTCGCTGCCATCTGTTTGTAGGATCAGTTAGATTCATAATAAAAAGTTTTAAGAATCACAAAAATTAGAGTCACTTTAATAAAAGCAGTTTGTTAGGATGCACATGATATATTAGAAAGAGCACTTGAACTAGAGAATTCACTAAACCTGACTAATCTAAACCTATCTTCCATAAAGCTCATGTTCATAACCTTTGGAATCTCAAATCTTAACTTGCCTTCACTTTCTACATAGTCAGTTGCTCACTTTCTACAGTCAGTTACTACCACAGCTTTTTCTCACATCTGACTCCCTTTTCTGTATTCAAAACAAGTACTACCGTGGTTCAGGCACTCCTCACCTCTCCATTGGACTACAGCAGTAACCTCCTGATTGAGCTTCCTGCCTGAAGTCTTTACTTTCTAATTCACCCACTACATATTCCTAAAGCAGGGGTCTGACCACATCATTCCTCTGCTCAAAAAGCTTTAATGGCTACTAAATTGCTGTAATAAAAAAAAAAAAATGAACACTTCTGTTTGGCCTTTAAAACCCTTCATAGTATATTAACAATGTGTCTTTCTGGATTGCTTTCATGTTACTCGTCCTTCCATATACTCTGTGGGCCAGGCTGGCCAATCTGCTGTTTTCACAGCAGTCCAGCTTGTACTCTTTGCTTTTGCACCAGAGGGCCCCTATACTTTGAGTGCTCTCCCCATCCCTTTTAGCTCCCTTGCTTCCTTCAGTGTTATGTCTTAGAAAATGCCTTTCTTGATTCTTTCTCTTCCTTCCCTCCAAATACTAGTGCTCTTTATTTAACTCCACTCCATTATTACTTTGCACATATTTACTTATCTGTTTGTGTTATTTTACCCTAGTAGATTATCAGCTCCTTGAAGGCACGGTTTTTTGGCTTTTGCATTTGTATCTCAGGTGCCTAGCATAGCAGTTTGCATATATTGGTGTTTAATAAATGCTCACTGGATTAAATTAGCTCTGATAGTATTTTTTCAAAAGGAAGATAGTACCTATTTAGTTAGAGTTTCTTCATTTATTTATTTGAAAAAAAGGCTAGGTCATCGATGGTGTTTAAGGTCCTGTCTAGTTTTAGAAACTCATCTAAGTAATATGTATTTCAGATTTCAAAACAAGGCAACTTGACTAAAATCTTTGCGGACTTAGGATGCTGAGAAAATACATTAAGAAAATTTATACAGTAAAGAATTATAAAATTGCATATGAATTTATAGATCCATATGAAGATCCTAAGTTATATATCATACATGATATGGTACATCGTACTGCGTTGTTTAACAAAATAGCCTGGTTGATTGATTGACTGGTTGATTGAAATTTGTTTTATAAAAACTTTAGGAATAAATTTAGGCCAGGCATAATAATCAATATTTTCTTAAGCCACAAAAGAAATTGGAAATTATCTAGTCTGAGTCCTTCATTATACATGAGAAAGTTGAAGTACATTGAGTTTATTTTTTTAATAGTATTTTAATTTTTTCCAATCACATGTAGACACTTTTTAACATTCACTTTTAAAAAATTTTGAGTTCCAAATTATTTCCCTCCCTCTCTCCTTCACCACCTCTTCCCTAATTAAGTGGCAAGCAAGTTTGATATAGATTATGCATGTAAGATCATGTAAAACATATTTCCATATTAATCATGTTGTAAAAGAAGAAACAGGCCAAAAGAAAACAACCACACAAAAAAAGTGAAAAGTATTATGCTTTGATCTACATTCAGACTCCTTCAGTCCTTTTTGAGGATGTGGATAGCCTTTTTCATTATGGAGTGCTTTAGAATTGTCTTGTATCATTATATTGCTAAGAAGAGCTAAGTTGTTTACAGTTCATCATTGCATAATGTTGCTGAAACTATATGCAATGTTCTTCTGATTCTGCTCACTTCACTCAGCATCATTCGTGTAAGCCTTTCCAGGTTTTTCCGAAATCCACCAGCTCATCATTTTTTATAGCACAATAGTATTCCATTACATTCATATACCACAACTTGTTCAGCCATTCCCCAATTGATGGGCATCCCCTCAATTTCCAATTCTTCGCCACCACTAAAAGAGCTGATATAAATATTTTTGTACATGTAGGTTCTTTCCCCTTTTCATGATATCTTTGGGATACAGACCTAATGGTGGTATTGCTAGATCAAAGGATGTGCATAGTTTGATTGCCCTTGAGCATAGTTCCAAATTACTCTCCAGGATGGTTGGATCAGTTCACAACTCCACCAACAGAGTACAATAAGTTTAAATAAGTAACATACGTACAATCACCTGGCTAATTAACAGGGAGAGCCATGACTAGAATTTAGACCTCCTAACTCCCAGTCTAACATTGAAGAAGTTGAGCCTCTCCTTTGAATTTTTTCCAGGCTTAAAATTTCAACAATATTATGTGGCAGGACATTGTCACGTAGAGTCCATTTGCTTTTCATCAGTTGGCAATATGATTTTGCTTTATCTGTCTGATTTCGAGTATATAATGTGGAAATAACTCCTAAGAGTGTTTCATAGTAGTTTTGTACTTTCTCCTTTGTAGAAGAGGCTTTAAGATGTTTTTCAAACCTTTGAAATGACAAAATCAACCAAACAGTTCCATGAATTCAGGGAGCAATTTGTTTTTGGCTAAACTGCATTATCACCATTGTGGCTAACTGTGGTAACATTTCAGGGAAAAGACTTGCAATTTCTCAATATTGAGAAGTGCTTCCACTTTCCATTTTTGCTGCTGTTGTTGCATGACTGACTGAATATTGCCATATGTCGCACTGTTTAATGTGTTTCCACATTGTAGAAATATATATGTGTGTGGAACTTTAAAAAAAAAAATCTGGCACTCAATAATAATCATTATTACCATTCCTGAATTCTTATATTAACCTTTTTGTTATAGGAAGCATCTAGCTTTTCATTTGCTTTTGTTGTTATTCAGGGTCCATCATTACCTATTACAGAAAAATAGAAAGAAATAGAAAAATAGAAAGCCTGGTCCTATACATACAGAGAATGCCAGAGATCATGAGTAACCTTGAAGAAAGGTAATCTAATCTCTCTGTACACACATGAATGAATGAACGAATGAGCATCTACTATGTGCAAAGCACCAAGGATACAAATGAGAATGTAAGACAGTCTCTGATCTGGGAGGCAACTAGGTGGCTCAGTGAATAGAGTACTAGACCTGGAATCAGGAAGACCTGAGTTCAGATCCAGCCTAACTTACTCTATGACCTTGAGTAATTCACTTAACCTCTGCCTCTGTTTCCTCAGTTATAAAATGAAGATAATAGCAACTGTCTTACTTGTTGTGAGGTTCAAATGAGATATTTGTAAAATCATTTAGTACAGTACCTGGCATGTGGTAGGCACTTAATCTTATTTCCTTCCTCCCTTCCTGTTCTTAATGAGCTCACATTCTGATGGGGGAGGGGGGGGAACAACACATAAAAGGTTGCAGCTGCTAGTCAGATGGAAAAATCCCATGATCCTTAATGTTTAATAGTAATGCACATAGTAATATATCTTCTTTAGAGTAATTTCCATTGATAAAATAGTATCAGCTGCTGATGTTAAACCATTTGACAGTGCCAAAGATTTTGGAGGCAGGAATATTATTTTCTGAGTCTTCATTTCAGCACCACAGTACCAGGCTATATATCCATAGAGGTTGCTTCCCAGGATGATGGCTATGCTGGATGGGAGGACAGTTGGTCTAGGGGCTATTGCTACTCCCACAGCTCTTGGATTTACCTGCCCATCAGTAGCAGTTGATCATTATTTATTTTACAGGTGTTGAGGAAGGTGGACCCCTTCTCTACAATGAGTGCTTCCTTGAATGATGATATAACGCCTAGGGTCTAATTAGGACCAAAGGTCTGAGGGGCACTACTCTTTCCAAGACTTTTGGGTGCAGGATCCTAGGCAGTCTTCCTCAGGGTCCAAGGGGAGGTGATGGTTGAGGTAGTGGTGGCTGGCCCATGCAACCTCCTCTCTTGGAGTGCCTTGTCACTTTACATCTAAGAATTTTTGTCACTTTTTGCTACCAATCCATCTGTCTTTCAGACAAACTAAGTATTAAATTTTATTTTGATCTTGAACAAAAAAAAACCTGAATGAAATTTAGATATCCATTCATTGAATGCCTATTATGTGAAAAACACTGGGGATATTAAGAGGAATCAAACATAGACTCTACTTATAAGGGGTTTATAATGTAGGAGAGTTCAGACATGTATATCAACAACTCATACAAGGTAGGTTATGATACATGTCACAAGGGAGTACAAAATGCTTTATCTGTTAAGTTGGAAGGCAGCAGTTATTGATGGATGAAGGCATCAAAGAATTTGTAAATAATTGAAGTTCCTAAAGGAAATAACATTCTTACCAAACGTTTCAGAGTCTGTTTTGTTAGTAAAAATTAATGCACTGTATTTTTCAGTTGATTAACTTAGAGATTAATCCATTAACTTACAAGAAAACAGCCTTTGCTCCTTTATCTCTGTTCACAAGAACTTAGGTGTTCAATATAACTGTGTTTTTAGCACACAGTTACATTCGTAACTTGTTCAGCAAAAATTAGTCCTACAGTAGGTGAAACATATGTTGCCGATTTTAAAACAACCCTAAGAATAGGCACAGAAATAGAAAATTAGTAATTCTTGATTATGTGGTTTTGTGGTGACTTTCTTGGCGAGCTGCCTGCCTAGCATATGACATTTAACTAATCTGATCTAAGATTTATGTTGGTATTGGACATGTTGTATGACTTAATGACTGAAGCCCATAATAGCAGCTTAAATTTCACAGCTTCTGCTCATGTACAGATCTTGTTAGCATGGATGCTTTTGCAAAACTATGCTAAGTACTTTTCTTGGAATGATAAGACACAAAAGCTTAGAAGCCTGTTTTAAAATTTGATTGCTACCAAAATTCCCATTCTTCTGAAAGCCTTCAAAATGGCAACTTTATTAACCATCATCTTTTCAGTATTCATACATTGTCAAGTCAGTAAATATTTATCATGTCTAATGCTGAGCTCTCTAGCCCTCATGGTGTAGCACACACAGTTCCTGACCTCAAGGATATAGTTTTGGTGGGGACGGAAGATATCCAGCTAACTAGAGAGCAAATGACTGTGTATTCACATGTTGGAGTGAATGGTAATACTTTTAGGAGACTGGAAGTGGTGGGATTTAAGGTAGGCCTTAAAGGAAGCAGGGTGGGATTCGGATTGGAGAAAAAGGCAAGACATTATAAATGAAAGGTGAGAGGATAAACCCTATGAGGAAAGTAAATGTACGTGTGTGTGTGTGTGTGTGTGTGAGACAGAGAGAAAGAAGAGATCTTCCTAGGTTGTGCTCACTGTACCAGAGAAAAACAAACTGTATGAGACTGTGGAATCAATGACTGAAAAGACATTTATAGAATTACAATATGGATAGGAGCCTTAAAATATATTGTCACTATAGTGTGGAGTATTTTTCTTTCACCTTTGATCCTTATCAATATATTCATGACTAATGCCTCTATATTCCAGGTATTAGATTTCACAAAGGAATATATCTCCTCAATGTACAGTCGTGTTTTAATCAAATTCGGTTCGTTTTAATTACGTATACCTTTCTAGTTATTGTTCATGTTCCATTTCATCTCAGTGATACCTGTGAGGTTATATTTGACTCCCTTGTGTTAACTTCCTGCCCTTTACAGAGTGCATTTATTTATATGTAGACATCTAAGGTCATGAATACTATTACTGCCTTTCTTCTTAAACAGTACTTCTATATAAAATGTTTCAGTTGTATATTATAACATTAATTCAGAGTATACTTTTTTAAAAACACTGTAGCTTTTTATGGCTAAATGGATTATCACCTTTGCTTTACTCTAAAGGTTTGATGCCTAGATAAAGTGCTTCATTTAAGGCATTTTGTTTAATAGAGATCTTGTGTATTTGGGTGCCTCACTAGCTTTGTCTGGAATAGGAATTCTTAACTTGGGGTCCATGAATTTGTATGGTTTTTTTTTTATATTTTGATAAACATTTCAACATACTTTATTTGCTATCCTACTTATTTTACTTTATACATTTAAAGTTATTCTGAGAAGGGGTCCCTAGCCTTCTACCAGATACCAAAGGAATCTGTGACACAAAAAAGGTTAAGAACTGTCTCTTTTAGAAAATGTAATATATTACACTTGATCACTGCATAGTTATTTCCTTCCCTAGAAGTTGTTATTCTGATAGTGCCATATTAAGTTTAGATAGAGAAAAATGCTAACATTTGGAAATATGATTAGCAATGCAAAAAAATTATCCCGGCTACATTTAATATAGGAACATATCAGACCGGAGGAGCTTCAGATAGTCAGCCCCATTTTGCAGTAGTCTTTGAGTTCATTCCAAGAGGAAAGCAGTTGGCTTATCGTTATGACACATTATTAAGAGTCCATCTGTGTCATAGAAGAAGTTCCAATATACTAGAAAAGATATTTCTTGATTGCTGAGAGAGAATTAGATTTTGACATTTTAAGTGGCCAAGTCTAAGAATAATGCCCAGTATTCTTAAAGGACTTCCTGAACTGAAGTATTCTTAATTCTAAAGTCCCTGAAGAGTAACTAACCAAGCATTAGAGATAATTTCAAGCAATCTGAGTATCCTTTAGAAGTTTTGGCCACCTTATTTTTCCACCAAACCTTTCCATATATAACTTATTGTTATACAGTACAATTTCAGTACTGTGGATAATTATCCCTTTTTGCATATTTACTGCCCTAAAAATGCTTCTTCTAGATTCCTTCTCTTAAGATGCACCTTTTGTTTTACAATAAAACAAATACTGTTGTTAAAATGGATAGTAATATAAATGCTTCACTCTGTAGTGATTAACATGATTATTTCTTTGTTACATAGAGTGAGAATCTCTTTTAAATGACCTGAAACATTGAAATATTAATCCAGTTTCTTCTTTATTGAATGTGTTCCAAATATATAATGCAGTCATTAGAGATAATAGGTTTTGTATTATCTGAAGATAATACAAAGTAAAGTAAAGTCAGATAATACAAAGTAAAGCTCAACCTATACAGATCCACCAGTAAAACTAATGTTCGAATGCAGGTCTTTTGATTCCCAGTTGAATACTTGTAGACTTCAGTATTTCTATTGCATCATGGTCTGTTAAGGTCATCTTGGCAACAGTAACCAGAATGTTACAGATAAGACTGCAGTTTATAATTTTGCCTCCTCATTAAGAAAATAACAGGAAAAACAACTGCCCCAAATAAAAACCAACAATTTATCATTCTTTTTAAGCTGTCATATTATGCATGTGTTCAGTCTCATTCCCACTTGGCCTTTTTGATAATGCAGGCCACTGAATTTATAACCTTCCAAAAGACTTGGGGAAGACATGAATCAACAAGAAACAGGTCAAAACATTTATTTCAGCCATGAGAAGTAAGGATATAATATAACTGCTCTGCAGTTGCCCAGGAATAAGAAAAGGTTCACACAGAAAAAAATTACTAAAAAATTGAAAAAGAAGGAATTAGCTTTCTTCTCTCCCCTACCCCCAGTCTCTAATGCAACAGAGATTTCCTAACTGGAAGCCTTACTAAATAAAAGTTTCTTTAGTTGTTATCCATGAATAATCTATAATCAATCAGTAGAAGTTTATTAAGTTCTTACTCTGTGCCAGGTACTTGCTAGGTGTTGGGAATATAAAGGCAAAAGTGGCACAGCCCTGGCCCTCAGGAAACTTGCTTTCTATGAAAGGTATGACAGACAGACATAGGAAACAGATATAAGGTGGTGGGTGGTTATGTCACACGTGCATATATGTGCATGTGTGTGCAGGGCACCAGCAGTTGGGTGATACTCGATCTACCTCTTGAAGAAAATAAGCAATTTTAAGAGTAGAGGTGAGTGCCTTCCAAATATAAGTAACTGCTGTTAATGCATGGCAGTGGGAAGTGTAGGAAGAGTGATTCTGAGATGTGTGAAACAGCTAGAGTTCTCTTTGCAATGTGAGAGCTATTGTTCCACTCTCGGCCTATAGATTTGCTGATCTCTAGGCATGAGAGGAAATGGGTAGGAGACATGGGAGGATTGGGGTGCTTTACTAAGCTGGATGAAAATCCAAGAACAGCACATTTGAAATAAAGACAACTATAAACTTTTGGCAAGGATCACTACAGGCAGTTTCTAGCTCACCTTTTTATACCAAGAGTCAGTGCTCTTAGATTTCTTTTGCTTATTATGCAAGGAAACAAGTTTGCCAAATGTCTTCCTCTAACTGTCTCTCACACGTAGACATTAGAAGACTTGTATAGTAGACTAGGAATGGAACAATGGCCTGGTGGGTCATCACTTGTACAGATGGTTCAGTATGGTTCATTCTTTATTTGCTCGTGTGTCAGAGAAGCACCCTGGTGCTTCTGTTAGGCAAGCAATGAAGGACATTCTCAGAAAGGTTTGTTGCTGTTTTTTTTTGTTTTTTAAAAACACTTGTAACATTTATTGGAAAAGTTTCTTCCATCAAAAGTAAACTCCCCAATGGAGTCTCATGACCTAGGTTATACTTTTAAAGTATTCGTTTCTCTCCTCATTAGCAAACAAGATATTGCATGACATTCCATCTCTGCTTCTTTCTTTTGTAGTTGTATAATTTTGGAGAAGTAGCTTCCATCGTTTTCTGGACAAGGACCTGGAAACCAGAAAGCTTCTTTGACAGAGTGAAGACAAACAGACAAAACGGCTTGCATACACTGTGCTTACTGGGTAAGAATTTTGATCTTTTCTTTTAAGTCAGGTGTTTGTCCCTTAGGGGCTAGGAGAAGCACAGTGAACCAGCCAATTCAACAAAGGAGTATTCAGATAGGAAGAATGAGAATCAGAAGATGGTATCTCAGAAGCCCATGGAGAAGAGTTTCCAGGAATTAGAGAGTGATCAACAATGTCAAATGTTGCAGAGAGATTGTGAATTTAGCAATAGAGTAGTCATAAGTGATCTTTGCAAAAGCAGGTTCACTGTTATTGGGGTCAAAAGCCAAATTGCAAGGATTTGAGATAGGAAGACAGGTAAAAGATGGTAGCTTGAGGGAAGTGGCAAGGTTAAGGTTGTTGTTTTTTTTTGTTTTGTTTTTTTGTTTTGTTTTTGGTTAAGGCAATTGGGGTAAAGTGACTCACCCAGGGTCACACACCTAGTAAGTGTCAGGTGTTTGGTCTGAGGCTGGATTTGAGCTCAGGTCCTCCTGACTTCAGGCCAGTGCTCTATCCACTGCGCCACCTCGCTGCCCCTTTTAATTTGTTTTTAAAGGATGTAGGAGAGGCCTGAATTTTCTTATAGGTATTTAGATAATAACCGAAAGATAGAGATATAAAATGAGATAGAGATAGATGGAATCGTGAATAAGTAGGATGAGTTTCTGAAAATAACTGTAATATCCCCATGATGTCTTCTCAGGCCAAACATTCTTCTTTCTTCAGTTGGTCCTCATACCCTCACCATTCAGGTCACAATTCTCAGTTTGTCAATTTCTTCCTAAAATATGACACCCAGACCTGAATACTATACTCTTGGTGTAGCCTGTCCAGGACAGAACACAACAGTATTGTTATCTCCTTCATTCTAGATACTTCTGTTAATGCAGTCTAAGATATTAAGTTTTTTTTGGCAGAAACATATTGTTGACTTAGTAATTCTCCTTAGAAAAAACAAAACATGTATATAAAGAGGACAACTAAGTCAGTAAACATTAAGCACCTGCTATATGCTAAGCACTGAGCATACAAAGAAAGGCAAAAGTCCCTGCTTTCAAGGAGTTCAAAATCTAATGGATATAATGAGCAAACAAATATATAGAAACAAGCTTTATACAGAATAAATAAGACATAATTAAAAGAGGGAAAATACTAGAATTAAGAGAAATTGAGAAAGGCTTTCTAGAGGTGAGACTTTAATTGGGATATGAAGGAAACTAAGGAAGCCAAGAGGCATCTCGTGTTTGAGGGACAGCTAGAGAAAATGCTCAGAGCTGAAAGATGAGATGTCTTGTTTGTGGAACAGCCAGGCGCCAGTGTCACTGGATGGAAGAGTATGTGCCAAGGTTGGGGAGTGTAAGGTGCAAGAAGATTGGAAAGGTAGGAGGGGGCTAGGTAATGGAGGGAATGCCACACAGAAATTTGTTTTTGATCCTGGGGTTTATTGATTAGAAAGGGCATATGATCAGACCTGAGCTTTAGGAAAATCATTTTGGTGGGTGAATGGAAGATGGTTTGGAATAGGGAGACACTTGAGTCAGGCAGACCACCAGCGGGCTGTCACCGTAATCAAAGCATGAGGTGAGGAGGCTCTACAATAGAATGGTAGCAGTTTCAGAAGAGAGAAGGAAGAGTATTGAAGAGAGGTTTAAAAGGTGAAATCAATGAATCTGGACAACACATTGGATATGAGAAGTAAGAGAGAGTAAGGCATTCAGATGACATCTAGGTTGAAAACTTCAGAGTCTGGGAGGATGGTGTTGCCCTGTACAGTAATTGAGAAGTTAGGAGGGTGGAGGGTTTAGGGCAGGGGTGGGGAACCTTAGGCCTCGAGGCAACATGTGGCCTTCTAGGTCCTTGGGTTTGACTGAGTCCAAGTTTTACAGAACAAATGGGAATTTGTTCTGCGATGTTTGGATTCAGTCAGAGGGCTGCACTTAAGGACCTAGAGGGCCATATGTGGCCTTGAGGCCACAGGTTCCCCACCTCTGGTTTAGGGAAAAGATAATAACTTTTGTTTTGGACTTGTCGAATTTAAAATGTTTACTGAACATACAGTTTGAGATATCTGAAAAGAAGTGGAAGATTTGAGATTGGAGATCATCAGAGGTTAGGACAGTATGGGTAGATTTGAGAATATAAGTGAATAAGTGAGAATACCAGAGGGCAATCTGTTGGGGAACCAAGATAGAATGGGATTGCTTGTGCAGGTAGAGGGGTTAGCCTTGGTAAGAAGTAAGGCCGCTTTTTCACATAAGACATAACTTGAAGGAGGAGATGGTGACAGAAGGCATCTGATATGAAATGGGAAAGAAGGGAGCAGAGGGAGTTCACAGTGAATGGCCTTAATTTTTTTTTTCCTGTAAATTATGAAGCAAGGTTCTCAGCTTGGGGGTGGAGGGGAGCAGGTCGAGTAGAAGAGGGAACTGTGGGAGGTTTCAGGAAGGATGAAAAGTTGAAGGAAAGACTATGAATAGTCAGATAGTTGATTGATAAAGGAGATATAGTAGAATTATTTAGCAGCAGTGAGGACCCAACTGAGGTTGTGTTAACATAAATTTGTAGTGGGCTCAGTCAAAACAGTTGTGTGATTTTCTCCACTTTTTTTCAGGAATGTATATGAGCAACAGTGAGGAACAGTGGGAGTGATCCAAGGCTGAGACTTGGCAGGCTGCATTTGGTAATAAGGCAGTAAGGGGGCCAGGGACTTGAAAAGAAGAGAGTGTTAGAGTTGAATTCTTTCACCAAGGGATCAAAAAAGGGGAAAAGAGGAGAGTGGCTAGTGTAGGGGTAATGGCCTGGGAGAGAACTGAGAGGTTAAGATATTGAAAGGTCACAATGGGGACAAAAGGCTAAATGTAAAACTTTATGGCGAGGTAAGAAAGGCAAAGTAGGATAACTCTTTTTTTCCTGATTTGAAAATTCTTTTTGAAAGAGCTGCCTATTTTCTCTTATTCTTCTAAGACAGAGAAAACAAAGTGAATGAGACCTTATTTAAACTGTTGGTCCCTTATGCTTTTGTGATGAAAGCAAATACATGGGGAACTGCAGGGTCATCTGTATTTAGGTGAATCACAAAACATGATTCTTCTCCTTTAATTCTCTGGATATGTCAGTACTGTGGAGCTAAAGGAGCAAAAAGCATGTTCCATCACACGACAGATTCATTTGAGAGATGAGCTTAAGACATGAAGCAATTAGAGAATGCTAAATATGATTAGGAGCAATCCCCATTTTTATCAAGAATTCATTTTTTGAGTCTGGAATTCTGAAATTATTTTCCCATAAAAATGATATTCTTCATAGTAGTTGGGCTCCCATTGTAGCCCCCCAAAATCTGTATAACAGTAATTTACCTTAAGTACAGTGTTAACGCTGATATTACTGTAGAATCTAGTCACCATGTGTGATAGATGTTTCAGTAGAACAATGTGTTCGGAGACCTGCTACCTCAGAAATACATCACATGCACTTTTCTCCCTGCAAACCCCCTTTACCCCCTATTCCTCCTTGTTGAGAGTCACATATACTTGGAGAGAAAAGCATAGACAATCATGGTAACTTGGAATAAGGATTGGGGCCCAAGATAGAGGATAAAGAGATAAGATAGAACTGGGAATTATACCAAGACCAGTTATGGGGGCTGAGGAGGCTAGCTGCCATAGTCCCCTTACTCATACCAGTCATGCCACTGTAGAACCTGCCCTTCATTCTGGGGTCAATGAGAATTGGGTATGGGATGGGGATGTAGTCCCAGACAAAGGCAATGGAAGGAGGAAAATTAGCACAGAAAGAAGGTAGCTGCTATGACAACTGACTCTTTTCTTGTGGGTTTTGTTTTTTTTTTTTAATGTTCCTGTGTAAGGAACAAAAATAAAATGGCATTACCTAAGTTGAGGATTCAGTGTTAACTCATGCGATGTAGAAAAGGGAAACAAGTTCAGTGGAGAGGGGGGTCATCGTTGTTATATAGTTGTGTCCAACTCTTAGTGATCCCATGGACCATCGCACACCAGCCCTTTTCTCCCTCACTATCTCTCAAAGTCTGTTCAAGCTCATGTTCATTGCTTTCCGTGATATTATTTATTCATCTCATCCTCTACTGTTCCCTTTTCCTTTTGCCTTCAATCTTTCCCAACTCAAGGGCTTTTCTAAGGAGTCCCTTCTTATTATGTGGCCACAGTATTTAAGCTTCAGCTTCAGTATTTGCCCTTCCAGTGAACAGCCTGAATTAATTTCTTTAAATATTGACTGATTTGAGCTCCTTGCTGTCCCAGGGACTCTCAAAAGTCTGCTCCAGCACCACAGTTCAGAAGCATTGATTCTGTGGCACTCAACTCTCCTTACAGGCAGCCATACATTGCTACTGTAAAAAGCATAGATTTGACTATATAGACCTTTGTCATCAGGGTAATAACTCTGCTTTTTAGTATACTCTCCAGATTTGCCATAGCTTTACTTCCAGGGAGCAAGTATCATGGTTGCAGTGCTGTCTACAGGGATCTTTGAGCCCTGGAATGTAAAATCTGATATTGCTTCCATTTCTTCTCCCTCTGTTTGCCAGAAAGTGATCAGTTGCCAAGATCTTAGATTTTTTGATATTAAGCTTCAAGCCAGCTTTTGCACTCTCCTCTTTAACCCTCATCAAGAGCTTCTTAATTCCACTTCACTTTCAGAGTGGTATGGTATGCAGATCTGAGGTTGTTGACATTTTTCCTGGCAACCTTAATTCTGGCTTTTGATTCATCCAGCCCAGCATTTTGCATGATGTACTTTGCATCTAAGTTAAATAAGTAAAGTGACAACATACAGCCTTGTCATATACCTTTTCCAACCTTAAACCAATCAGTTCCATGTTTGATTCTAACTGTTGCTTCCTGGCCTGCGTATAAGTTCTTCAAGAGACATGTAAGATGATCTGGTACCCCCACCTCTTTGAGGACTTGCTACATTTTGTTGCATAGTCAGTGAAGCAGAAGTAAATGTTTTTTTTTTCCTGGAATTCCCTTGTTTTCTCCATAATCCAGCAAATGTTGGCAGTTTTGATTTCTCATTCTTCTACCTTTTTGAAAACAAGCTTGCTTTTTCTAGTAATTCTTGGTCCACATGTTGCTTAAGCCTAGCTTGTAGAACCTTAAGCATAACCTTGCTGGTGTATGATATGAGCGCAGTTGTTTGGGAATTTGAACATTCATTAGCATTGCCCTTCTTTAGAATTGGGACATAAACTGATCATTTGCAATCCAGTGACCACTGTTCTGTTTTACGCCAAATTTGCTGGCATATTGAGTGCAGCGCTTTAACAGCATCATCTTTTAGGGTTTTAAATAGCTCAGCTGGAATTCCTTCATCTCCACTAGCCTTCTTGTTAGCAGTGCTTCCAAAGGCCCACTTGACTCCATTCTCCAGATGTCTGACTCTAGGTCAGTAACCACAAGTTAAGATTAATATAGTTCTTGTATAGTTCTTTTGTGTATTCTTGTCACCTCTTAATCTCTTCTGCTTCTGTTCTGTACCATACGAATGGAACTTTTAACTTTAGTACCTTACATCCTGAGTTTTCTAAGCTCTTAGAAATTGTTACTTAAGATGAATTTTGTATGTATCTGTTTATGCTAACTTATTTTTATGGGATGAGCTAACTTCTGATTAAGTAGATACGGAAAAGTCTTCTCAAATCTATTTTCATTTCATTTATTTTAGTGAAAACAAAATTTCACTTAAGTGCATATAGGAATCAGCTGCTGTTTCATGTTGGGTTCTTAGGGAGGGTAGAAATTGAGTCTGCCTTTTTACTTTTGACCAAACAGTTTAGTTGACCAGTCAGTGTATGAGGCTCAATGTTTACATGTTATTGTATTTTATGTTTTTGTATTGTAGCTGGTCACTGCCGAACATTTGTAAGAAGCTAATGAGTTAGGACCATAAAAGGTTGCCTCCGTGAGTTTATGATGTAATAGCTTGCATTCTGACCCTAGTTGTCCTACCATTCATTAGACACAGCTAATTTATTTTAAAGGCAATATTGAAGCTTTTTTATGTATCATTTTGAATCCATTGATGCTGAAATTCTGGAGACTGGAGAAACCCTTGGACAATTCTTAAGTCTGTTTTTCAGACTATATATGACAGGCATGTACCAAAACTTTGTGAAAGGTCATATTCAGGTCTATTCAGTTCACAGCCCTGAGAATACAGTAATTTAGATTAGCTGTTAGGTAAAGGGCAAGCCAACATGGTAAGTCTAGTTTACCTAAGATCACAGAGGAAGGGAATTTCCTCTCTTAAAGCTTAGTCCCCAACACAATTTCTTTTTGTCTTTAGCTTAGAATTGTTGTGAAGTGATAATTGGTGGCCTTTAAAGCATGCAATTTCCCTTTAGGTTGCAAATTTGCAGTATGCAAGGTCTCCTACAGGAGTTACTAGTATTCTTTATTATTTAACCTGTGTTTTGCAAAATTGGACTCTAAAACCACAAAAGTCAGGTGGCCATTAACTGAGACTTAACAATGTTTTGAATAAAGTACATATTTAAACCTCTGATTTTTTTTTTCTCTTTCTACAGACCTCCAAATAAGGGAACGGTCTTTGGAAAATCTAATAAAGTGAGTTACAGCTTTGAAAATGTGAACATGTCTTTTGAATCTCTTTATACTTTTACTCTGTGTTATTTATGTAAAAAGACATAAGTATTGAAAGTGGTTAAGAGAAAATAGACTTGATTATTCATTACAGTTACAAATTAAATGTTTCTAAATTTTTTTTCCCCTAATCTTTGGTCTTAGACAGTTTATCTTTACTACTCATTGAAATAAAATGGCCCCATCCGAGTTTTTGTCTAGAAGTTTACTCTTAAGTTAACCCATTGAAGGAAGTAGTAAAAAGAGGAAAATATGACTTTTAAAATAATCATAAAAATCAATGATATCCTGATTAAGCTCCTCAGTATCCTTAGCACAGCTGAGCCTAGCATATCCAGCCACTTACTTTGGATGATTTTTACTCAGTACATCCACTTTTTGAAGGTAGTTTTGGATTTTATGCTGAATATGAGGTCCAAGGATAATACTGTGAGAGGCATAGGAAATAACACTGGAAAAAAAAAAAGAAATAACAGTGAAGTTCTCATCAGTCCATCGTGTGCCCAGAGTAGGTTTTGCCCAAGGCTTCAAATAGCATGTGGGCCAGGTAGTGCTTAGGCAGATGTGGGGGAGTAATTACATTAATGAAGTGCTGTGTGGTTTAACGGTTAAGAACACTGAAATCTGGTTTGTACTTGTAGGGGAAGGAAGATCTATGAGCCTCCACGATTCATGACTGTGAACCAAGCAGCCCAGCAGCTTCTGGAGATTGTTCAAAACCAGAGAGCTCGCGGAGAGGAACCAGGTGCTTACTTAGATCTCTTCAAGTCTGACAAGGGACTTTACAGGTTTTTAGCTAGTTTTGCAGCTTGATTACCTTAGTTACTTCAGATAGTCATTGATTGCTACTCCTAAATTTTCCTTTGGCTCTTAAGGTTGTTTGTAGCATTCATAGAATCTTAGAATGTGATAGTAGGAAAATATTTTTAGAAATCATTTTGTTTAACCCCCTCATTTTACAGAGGAAAAAACTGAGGCCTGGAAAAGTGAAGTAATTTCTCTAGTCTCTTTTCATTTCTTTTTGTTCTTAAAATACATGAGCTACCTGTTGAACTGAAAGAGATATACTGAGGGTGCTATTAATATAAATTTTAACTGATTGAGGGTACCTGAAGAATGCAAATCTTACAATATGTTAGAGTATGAAAAATGTGAGAGAACAGTCGTAAATTATATTTGCTTTACTTATTAGCACCTGACATCAGGAGAAGCATAGTATTGAGCTTCTCCCACTGACCTCTGTAACATAGCTAACTGACTTTGACCACCATTTCCTGACACACCCTTACAAAAAAATTAATTTAGAAACTTTTCAGTAACTGGTGATGCTAAATGTATTCCCATTACTAGTTCCTCAGTGATGATGCAAACATTGTGCTGGGATTTCCAGTATTTATAGTTTACATAATGTGTTCACTCCGTGAAGGTTAGACTTCGTACAAATTGCTTAATTCTCACTGATCACTGTTCCTAGTTTGGGTTAGGGCTGAGGGTAGGAGAATCAGAGGACAGTAAAATCTCTATCCCTTCTTCAGCTTAGAGTCATGCTGAATTAACTACTATTAGTGACTGAAATTAACTAGTCTCAAAATGTTTGAAGTATGTGATTTTTCAAGTCACTGAGCCACTATTTCTATCAGAAACTTAACTCATTTGCTGAAGTGTCATTTATACAAGTAACATAATATACTAAGGGAATAAATTATGGTAAACCAAGTTTCAATCAGATAATTTCTTCTAACCTTCTGATTACTAAGGAAAAATTAAGATGTTTGGAGTACATCTATCTTTAAGAATGATGCCTGAGAAGCAGTAGTTCCTTAAGAGTAGGGACTAGACCAGATCACAGGGGATCTGTGAAGTTTGGATTCAGTCAAAGGGCCACACTTGAGGACCTAGTGGGCCATAGGTGGCCTCCAGGCTAAAGGTTCCTCACCCCTGGACTAGACTGTTTATCTTTGCGTTTCCATTTAATTAGTAGGCAGTTAATAAATGTGTATTGAATTGAATGGATCCTAAGGCTGGGGTGAACTACCCTTCATATTAAACCTCTTTCTCTCTTGTTCTTTCCATTTCCTTTTAACTGCAGAAAATTGACTCTCCCCGATGTTGCTCCTGTGGCTGCTAATACTACATATATCTTCTTTATGGCCATTCTATACTTTTTCTTTCTCAAGCCACCTAAATTGACCATCTCATCCATCCTCTCTTATGAGAGTTCCTTGCCTAATATTTGTTTAAATTTTTTTACAAATAAATTGTATGTATATTATTTCTTATATCACCTTTATTTTCCACTATATTTCTCCTTCTACCACCTACCCCTTCCCACAGATCCATCCCTTATAATAAAGCTTTTTTGTTTGTTTTTTTGTTTTTGTTTTGGTTAGGCAGTGGGGTTAAATGACTTGCCCAAGGTCACCCAGCTAGTAAGTGTTATGTGTCTGAGGCTTAATTTGAACTCAGGACCTCCTGAATCCAGGGCCAGTGCTCTATTCGCTGCCCCACAATAAAGCATGTTTTAGAAGGAATAGAAGAAAGTTCCACAAAACTACCCAACAAATCAAGTCTGACATTATGTGCAGTATCCATGTTCATGTATCCAACAGACACTTCACTTGACTCTTGCCATCTCAGCAGACAAGCTGTTATGTCACCACTATACATCTTTTCCTCACATTTCACAACCGGACTTCTAGGAAAAAGTTATCTCCTGCTGCCTCCCATTCTCTCGCCTCCCATTCACTTCTCTGGCCCTTATAATCTGGTTCCTCTTCTTTTCATTTAACTGAAACTGCACCTTTTGAGGCTGACCTTTGCATCAGCAATTGTACCTTTATTGTAAATCCTTTTCTCTGCCCTCATCCTTCTTGTAGTATTTGACATTATTATCTACACTGTCCTCCATGGGTTTTCATGACACTGGGATGCCATGGTTCTCTTCCCATTTGTTAGACTGACCCGTTGCAGAGTCATCCATGTTCTACCCCCTTTAAAATACACATGCATACATATATACATAGACATACACACACACACATACACGCACATACGCATGCACATACTCGAGCTCACTTCCCAGGATTCTGTCCTGGGTTTTCTCCTCTTCTCACTGTACACCCTCTTGTGTATCAGTCTCCCATGTGTATCCAGCTACCATTTCTGTATAGATGACTCCCGGATGTACATAGCTGAACCCTCCACTGTTTCTGGAGCTCCAATGCCATGTCTTCAACTCCCTATTGAGAATCTCCACTGTGATATCCAATAAGTATATTAAACTCAACAAATTCAAAACAGAATTTATCTTCCCACTGAATTTATTCTGCTTTACTACCCTATTTTTGTCAAGGGTGTTTCCACCCTTCCAGTCATCCAGGTTCTTAACCTACTATTCAACTTCACACTTTATTCTCATTTCTAGAGTCATAATTAGATTGTTTTGCTTAATGAGATTAGCATTGGACCCTGGGGTCAAGAAATCTCATTTTAATCCCCATTCACATGCTGACTAGCTGTCTTTTCATGGGACAAGTCATTTATCCTTTCCAAGCCTCAGTTTCCTCATCAGTAAAATAGGGGTGATAATATTTAGTTATTGTAAAGAAAACACTTCAAAATCCTTAGTTCAGGTCAGTTCAACAAGCACTTATAAGTACTTAATCAACCTGGGCCCTCAAGATGTTTACATTCTGCTAGAAGGAAGAAGGTGAATATGCTAATAAATTGAAGGGATAAGGAAAGGTGTTTTGCAAGAGGTTGGCCCTTATGTGCTTATTAGTGAAAGCCAGGCTTGCAGTGAGGCAGAGGTGAGCAGGAGGTATGTACAGGCATGGGTGACCAGGTTCAGAGTCATTGAGGGAGAAGATAAAGTATGTTCAGGGAATGTTAAGGAGCCACATAAATGTGAGTTGTTGCATAAAATTCATTTTGACACAACCATTAAAGACAGGATATTACAGAGAGTATGGTTCTGACTGAGTTTGAAATACTAATCCTTATTTTACAGCCATCACCGAAGAGACAATCTGTGTGGGCCTGGCCCGGGTAGGATCTGAGGAGCAGAAAATTGCTGCTGGCACCTTAAAGCAAATGTGTACCGTGGACCTGGGTGGCCCTTTGCATTCATTAATTATAACAGGAAACTTGCATCCTCTGGAGGTAGAAATGCTGAAACTATTTCCCATGCCAGAGGATGACTGAAACCCCAAGTGTTGATAGCTCCTGCCCATAGCCACTGTTTCTGCTCTCCTTTATTTCACTGTCAGATGTATATACAAAAATGTGCAACTTCACAAGTCAAAATGGACATTTGGATTCATCTCATGAATAAAAAAGGAAATAAATTCGTCAAACAAAACCTACTTTCATTAGAGGCCACACCATTCCTTCTGATGTAGAGATCAGTTGGTGTCACCTTGGCCAGTTCCTAAGATGACTTTACTTGCAGGAGGGTGCAGACAGAGCAGGTAAATAACATAAGACATAGGCAGAATGGTTTTGTGACTTTTCCTTCACTTAAGAAATTGGGTTAAAAACTGTTTTGATTGCAATTATAGGGTAAAACTTAAGAGGGACATTAGAATGTGAATCATTCTGACTTAAACCCAGCTCCCATTTTTGAAGGGAAAGAAATGACAGCTGTTAGAAGGAAACTAAGTAAATGATTGGTAAAACTTCACTCGCCATAATTTGCTTGTCACTTTGTGCAAATATAGGATGAATTATTCTGCCTGGAGTTAATGGTAATGCTCAGATATTTGGAGAGAACAAACTACCACCCAGATCCCGCCCACCTAAAAGTACAACAGCACATACTCTGTCAAGCAACACCCCTCTGAATTGGCTTATCTTATTTAAACTGACATCCTAATTATGTGGCACAAGGCTGGCTACATTACGTGGGTTATGTATTACATTGAAAATGCTGAATCCACCATATGCAGTTGCCATTGGATTTTAAATGAATACCATACATCCGTACTGACAAAGGACTTTGACTAAAGAGGAAGAAAGGACATTTTAAAAAAACTTATGACCATAGTCTGTTAAAGATTCATCATTCAGTGGAACTCATTAAATCTTATCATTTATGTGCAAGTTTGTTGTGTTATAATAGTAGTATTTATTGTGAACCTTGGCCTTCGTGCCAATTCTTGTGTAGTTTCAGTCATTAAATATGATGTGTAGTAACTTATAGGTGAATGCAAATTCAACTAAACAGGTATTTTCTTTCCATGGGTCTGATCAAGTCATCCAATCTCTTTGTTGCTGGGCACATAGTTTCCTTGATTCTTCTTTGGAGATACTTATTAAAATTGTATCCTGTATGTGTTTAAGATAACATATATCAATTCATGTGATAGTCATCTATCAATGTATTATCAACTGTGAGTTGGGGGAGGCATGGGGAGCCAGTTCTAACTAGTTGTAGAGCTAGTGCTAACTCTATACTGTTTCCTGTATTATGAGGCCAGAAACTTATAACTGTAAAATGCAAAGCTCTGTACTTTAACTGTCAGTAAAAGAGATGACTTGCAAAACTCTGTGACTGTTGGTTGAAGAATCAGTGACAGCTTGGTTTTTTTTTTGTTTGTTTGTTTTTGTAATGTAAAAAAAAAACTCAAAAAAGCCCAGGGTATTAAGGGTTGGTATTCAGTGCCACGACCAAAGGCTGGTGGCTGTTGCCTGGGACCAGGGCTAAACAACATGCCACATGGGTTCTGGGCATGGCAAATGAATGGCTCAAATGAGACGCAGAATCACAGAATTTAAGACTTAGAAGGAACCTGAGTAGCCACTTAGTCCAACCCGTCATGAAAGGATTCCATCACAGTAGCCAACACCCTCTGTTTGAAGACCTCTAGGGAGAGGAAAACCTCTCCTTCTTAAAGTAGCCCATTAAACCCTTGGACGGTTCTACCTTAAATTTCCCTTTGCAACATCAGCCAGTGTTCTTGCTTCTGACCTCTGAGGCCAAAGAGAACAAGTCCAGTCCTTCCTCCATGTGACAGCTCTTTAAATATTGGAAGCTTGCATGACCCTCTTGAAGTTTCTCTGTCCTGGGCTAAACATTTCCTTTTACTAATGATGAAACAGATTCAAGATCCTTCACTATCCAGGTTGACCTCCTCTGAAAACTCTTCAACTTTTTAATGTCCTTAAACAGAGGTTCCCAGAATTCCCAATGCTTGTGATGAGGCCTCATCAGGGCAGAGTGCAGTGGGAATATGGCCTGTGTTTACTGGAAGTTCTACTCAACATAGCCCAAGATCTCAATAGAGACAGTGGATTCTAAACCATTGGCTCCATAAATATGGACAATCACTAGGTCTGAGATAAGTGTAATTTCAAAGGTGGGAACTTGTTTTCAAGTTCGTTGGAGATTAACCTAGTCTGTGTATTGTGAATACTGTAACACTTTGGCTATTTTAAATGTGAAATATTATTGGGCCTAAGGTGTACAGTGTAAGGTAGGAGAACATTTGAAGAGGAGACAGCCAACGAGCAGCAAGTCCTTACTGTGTGCTAGATACTGCAAGTGCTGGGTACACATTTCAAAGCCTGGCTTCATGACTTGAACAAATCACTCAACATTTCCAGCCACTAAATTTCTTTCTTATTGTAAGTCCTACAACCCTGGGGTCTAATTGTTACACTGAAAGGATAAGTCAGATGTGTTTACCCAGGTTAATACTGTCCTTTGTTGGCATTACCTTCAGGTATTAGTATGACAACATGTCCCTGTAGGTTTAAGCAGCTTCATTTTCTTAGGAGGAAAGGGGAGATTAGAGGGTGAAGACTTGTATTAATGTCATCCATATCGGTATCCAAAAAAGTGTGATTGATCAGTAGCCCCTTCCTGCCTAGAATTTTGGTTTGAAGTAGTTTTACAAGAATCACACTGACTGGGCATTTGCATTTGATTGGATTATTTAATTAACCAAAATCTTACTTATGTGGGAGTGTCATGAAAAAGTCAATGGGAAATTGTTCACTGAGATAAATGGTCTCACAGTTATAAGAAAGCAAAGGGAATACGTGTGTAGCACCTATGTGCTAGGCACTATGCTAAGAATTTTACAAATATCTTATTTGATCCTCACAACAACCCTGTGAAGTAAGTGGTATTATCCCCATTTTACAACTGAGGCAGAAGTTAAAGTGATGAGCCCAGGGTTACACAGCTAAAGGCCAGATTTGAACTCGGGTCTTACCGACTCCAGGCCCAACACTCACCCGGCTGCCTGTGGAGAAGGGGCCAGCCATCCCCACCAACTGACAACCAGCTGCCACTCATAGGGCAAGCAAGCTAGCCTAACTGAAGTAGAGAGCACCCTGGGAAAGAGATGGGAGCCAGACAGGTTAGACCACCACCACCTTGACCACTGTCTTCCCTCAGCATGATGGAGGCAATAAGACCCTGAAACCAATAACCTTGAGAATGGCAATACTTCTAGCCTATGCCCATCGCTGTCATCTTGGTTAGCAACTCCTTTGGGGATCCATCCTAGTAATTGCTCTTGTAGGTGCTACAGCCACATCTATTGTCACCAAAGTCTTTGGCACTGTTATTTGGTTCAATATCAGAAACCGATGATTTTCAGTGGAAAATGGCAATAAAAAGTATTATCAACATTGTAGCTGCACCCCAAGGATTGCGAGGCCTTTCCATCTGGCTTGCAGACAAAACCTTCCAAATGTGTTATCTTCCCTCATTAGAGCTCCTTGAGAGCAGAAACTATTTTCCTTTTTCATTTGTAAGCCCAGCACAGTGCTTTGCACATAGAAAGCACTTAATAAATGCTTCATTTATTTATTCATAAATGTTATTACATGACGGGAACCTGCTCCTGTTTTCAAGTTCAACAGAGATCAAACCACTCTGTGTAAAATGTTTTAAAATAGAAATTTTATGACATACGTACATCTAAACAGCTATAACATTTCAAAATGAACCTTGTAATGTAATATAACATTTCAGAATCTGCCCTTGTAAATATGAGCAACTTTGTTATTTTAGGTGCTGCTTTGAAAGCTCGGGTAAAGTTAGGTTGATAGTGACATTTTTAACTCCCAAGTTAAACAACAAGAGTTCCAGTTACTATGAACCACTTTAAACATCTTCAGCTTTCTGTGTTGGTTCAGGAAATACCTCTTCCAAAAAAGCATTTGATTATTCTGGCAATAGCAGCTACTAAGGAAATTATAGTTCCCTATAGTGACCGAGAATAAAATATTTTTCAAGGTGGCTGAATACTCTACTAAGAATGCTAGAGAAGGGGGCAGGCATGCATGGAAGGATAAACTGCTTGACTTCATAAGAAAGTCTTAAGTTGATGTTCTGATATGATATTAAGCAGTCTTCCCTGCTTTGTTACTTCTATTAGCTATTTTTGAGGAAATTCTAGTTGGATTAAATAGTTGGAAAGGTCATTTACTAAACTAGAAATTGATCCAAGATTTTAAAATTGAAAGTCTTGAGCTTGAATAAGCACACAGATTACCTGAATAAAATAGAATAAGTGTTTTTCTTCAGATTTAGAGCTGGAAGGTAATAGTGGCCATTTAGTCCAACCCATTTATTTTACAAATAAGGAAAGTGAGGCACAGAGGTTAAGTAATCTGTCCCAAAGTTACACAGAGTAAATGGCAATTCTGGGATTTGAACTCAGGATTTCAAAGCCTGGCATTTTTTCCATGCTGCACATAGATAGGACCATAGAACTTCAGAGCAGGAAGAAATCCTAAATTACATGTAAATAGTACCTAGAATATAGATCCCATCTATGATATTCTGATCCAATAGTCAGCTCCTGTTCGAAGATTTCCAGTGATGGATATTCACTACCTCTGGACACATAGTCCATTTTAGGGTATTGCTAATCTCCTTACATTGAGTCACAATCTGCCTCTGTGTAGTTTTAACCCATTGATTCCAGTTCTGCCTCCTGAAATTGTAAAGAATGTCTAAATCATCCTCTACATGACAACCCTTCCAGTATTTGAAGACTGGAAAAGAAATTAAAATAAAGTACCTCCCAATACTTCTTTCCTAGGTTTTGTCTTTGTATCTCCAGGACCTACCATGGTGCCTTACACACAGTAGACCATAAATGCATTTTGAATGATTGATGAAACAAGTTTTGGCCCAACCACCTCCGGCTTCTATGTTTAAAACTAAATAGGATCTGTCCTGATTAGATCAACATTATAAGCAAACCCTAGGGAAAGAATGTTACCCTGGAAACCAAAAATGCTGTATTGAGGAACAGTTGCTATTGTGTCATTATATGTGATATGACCTTAAGAGTTATGTTTAAAGGGTGATCTTATTTTATCTGAGATCCACATTATTGATACAACCTGGTTGCGGGAGAATCATTCTTCACATAAGGAGTTTAACTAAATGACTTCTCAAAACCCTCCAATTCTCTTTCCAGCTTCTTTTCCCTATTGTGTTAGGCAAATTTTCTAACCTTTCAGTGTTGTCATTATGAGTTGCTTCCAAGGACAAGAAATGTTGTGTAGGGGGAGAGGGAGATAAATAGGTTTACTAGCATTCAAACACACAAAGGGAGGTTGGTTTCTGCCCCTTCACTTATAGGGATGTCTGTTTTGTTTGATGAATCATGCCAAGTACTGTGGGGGTACACAATAAAGGAAAAAAAATAGTCTCTAGTCTCAGGGAACAGATAGTCAGTCTCTAGTCTCAGGGAACAGATAGTCTTAAATGACAAAGTAGGATTAACAACATTTATAGGATCACTTTTAGGGCTGAAATCTGTCAGCTCCAATCCAACCCCTTCATTTTACAGATGATGGAATTGAGGTCCAGAGATTAAATGATTTGCCAAAGCCATACAAGGTAACAACTAGTTTCCAATTAGTGAGAATAATTTGCACTACATATTTCCATTGAGCTGGAAGCAATGAGTATATTTTACATAATTACAACTTTGAGGACATGTGACCACTTCTGGTGGTTCATTATTTACACTAATCAGGAACTCCAGGTGATTAAATGGCAGAGACAGGATTTGAATCCAGGTTCTCAGACACCAAATATAAGTACTTATATTCTTCACAATACTCTCTATAAATGCAACAGTAGTTCAGAGAAGTTATCAGTGTGGACTAGAGCAGTCCACAACAACGTGGTACTTTTAAGTAATGGATAGGTGTCATTTAGACCAGCAAAAGGGAGAAGCATTTAAGGTGGAGGAAGCTACGATGAACAAAGGCAGGACATAAGAATATGCAGAGATGGTGACTTCACCACCCAGAGAGAAAGGAGGTAGGGGTGCACGTTGGCCTGATTTTCCAGATCCTCTACAATCTGTTCAACCATTTTCTATTCCCAACCCTTTTATCAGATTGTTCTCTTCCACATATTCTATACTCTCATCAAAATGGATTTCTTGCCATCACCTACAGTACCTGATGCCTTCCAGCATCCAAGCCTTTGCCCACACTCCCTCTGGTGCCTCCCATTCTATAAAGCCCAACTCAAATACACAGTTATCCCTTCCACATTATGACTTTCCCCGTTTTGGTTTCAATATATCATTGGTTGGCACAGAAATTAAATGGGAATTTTGGAGTTTTGTGTAAGCTACAGATGGCATGCAAAGGCCAGCAGACAACACACAGAGCCTATGTCCAAATACTTAGCTCAAATATTACAATAAGGCACTGCAAACACCCCATAAAAGAAAAAGAAAAAATTCAGACTTCTCTGGTACAAAGGGAGGGCCAAAAGATTTTACGCAGGTTTTCCAGATAACAGGAGCACCATAACCCTAACCCCTTGCAATGTGGGATAACTGTATACACATAACTAATGTCATATTTTTTAAATCAAATTCTTCTGTTCCCCCTCCCCATCCAAGAAGCATGAATGAATTCTCTATGGGAGGCCTGTGCTTCTGTCTAGAGAAAAAAACTAATAAATCTGTTTTAACAAGTGAGTTTCTAATAATTAAGTAGAAAGGAGGGTCCTGAGTTTCAGGCCTCCAAGAGGTTGTTGTTTGTCCTTCTCAAAGAAGACCATGGAAGGTGATACCATGACATGCAAGTGAACTGGATTTAAGTGAAGGAGGGCTGTGCAAGGTCACCAGCCTCAATTTCTCCTCCAGAGCCATCTGGGTCCAGTGGCCAGATAAAGATCAGGAGGGCTGGAGATGGCCCTGAACTGAGTACCAGGAAGCCAGAGCATTCAAAAAAGAGCTATTAATACTGACTAGTTCTGTGTTTAAAACTGCACCCAGGTGTGCTTTCCCAAACACTTAATTTGCCATTTCTAAGGGAAGGGGAAGCAGTGATTCATTACTTGAAGTTACAAAGCAATCTAAGCTGGAAAAAAATCAGTTTTCTTTTGCCACTTACCCATCACTAAGAGTTCCAATCAACCACGTAACCATCTAATCCTGATCATTTTTTCTTTTTACATTAGTACTCTCTGTTATGGCCATTCTGGAAAAGAGGAGAATTGTTCAAAATGTGGAGTTTCTTCCACTCTCTCCAACAAAACAAATCGAACTTGATAATGCTTGTTGACTTATGGATTGGTGATTTCTGATGTCTGAGAAACAGGCAATGGTAACCTCAATAACTGCTAACAATACTGCTCCCCTTATCAGCCACAATAACTATTCCCTTCTTAGTAACTTTTCTATCTGGGGGAAATAAGGGTCATTTTGAGACTTTTCTTCTCCTCTCCATCTCCACTTCCATTTGTTGCTACAGTTTAGAGTCCAATTAAGTACCAGTACTAACAAAGATAAATTCAGATAACAGATTTTTAAATCAAAGTTTTATTGAAAAGAACATTTTCATACAATATCTTTCATGGTCCTTTTGAAAAATACATTTGATGTTATGCTTTACATATTACTGTCTTCAAGTAGAAAGGGTGAAATATACCTTTATAGATTTATTCTATTGCACTTGAGCATAATTTCTTACTCCAGCACTTAAAAACCAAATTACAACAGTCTTTAAAATCTGATATTTTCATACGCAATATGGGTTAGCACTGAAATACTTGGTTAGATGCCCTAATCTTCACCAAAAACTCAAACCCTAATAAGAGGAAGAAGGGAGGTTATGTATTCTGCAGCTCAGTTTAAATGTCTACTGCTTGGAATGGTTTTGGCAACTTTTTATTCACAGTACTTCAGATGAAAAATCTCCTACTCCGTAGCTGTTCATAAAATCCACACTAGTGCACGCACATGCGCACACACACACATACACACACATACACACCACGTAGCAACCAAGTCACTGAGGTTTACTGCAGTTGGATCAAATGTAGACATGACTTATGAAAACTTAAGACCCACTACCTCTAATCTAATACATCTAGAACACAGTCACCAACCAGCCTGAAAAACACATGACATACAATTAGACAAAAAATTCCAGTAAGCACTAAAATCCATGGGAAAGTTTTCCTGTCATCAGAAAAGACTGGGAAGTTATAGAAATGGCAGCATGTTGGAATAGAGAGCTTTAAGGCAGGGTGGCCACTGCAACCTAAGGTATTTGGAGGTAGAAGGAAGAGAATGAAAGTTAAAATAGATACATGATTTGCTATCTAAAAATTATTTTTAAGTGTAGAGCCTCCCTACTTCAAAGGAATTTGATATCCAGATCAGTTTCCAACTTGATACACTACAATCAAAAAGCCCCATTTCTTTCAGATGTTGTGCAAAATATATGTCATCAAAAGTTACACAAATATGAGAATGCTCAACACAGAATGGAGACATGGTTGACTTTAGAATGTGCTGTGAAAAATACCTAAGCTCAAGACACCTTAGGTTTTGTAGCCCCAGTTCTAGTAATTTGTTACGTGGCGATATATAAGACTAATAATGTCTTTCTCCTGCTTCCACATCATCCATTAAAAAGAAAAACCTACTTCACTGGAATACTTTTTTTAAGTCCAATTAAAATGATAGTCCTTTAATTTGTGTAGAATACAACAGGAATGCTGAAAGAGTCATTTGTGCACCATGCTTATTACTTGCTCCCAACTTTACAGCTTCCCTGCTATATATACTCATAATCCCCATTTATTCAACACTGAACAGGTACCTTCATTAGGTACTTTTGTGCAAGTACTGTTAGGTATTGGCAAGCAACTCAGAAATGTAAGACACAGTTCTCTTCCTTCAAGGAACTTATGATACAATACTTCCAAACACTATCATAATTAACAAATTAAAAAAAAAACTTTCTGCATTTACAAGTAGTTTAAAGTCGGATGTTATTTTTCTTATAAAATCAAATCACGTAATTCTTTGTATAGCTCATCACTTTACAGAAAAGATTTAATCCTTAAAAGCTGAAGATAAAATTGTTTATATAAAATCTTATTTCAACATCTCTGTAAAATTGAACATCTGATCAGGAAAAGAAAAGGAATATCCTACTAAACTACACTGAAGAATTTGGCAAGAAAGGGATTGTGATGGAGCTCCATTTATCCTTTCTGAGAGTTCCCATTAGCTGTCTACCTTATGAGAGTCTCCATGAAGTTAAACTACCCCTTACAGCAAAAGACAGCATTTACTATTTCAAGTCATCTATTTCTAGCCATCAGTGAGCAGATTTTACTATAGACTAGACACTGAGGACAAGAAGGCTTAAGGAACAGAAACATCACGAAGGACAGGATCATCAGGTGTAATTTGTCCCCAACATTAAAAATTTTGACATGATAAATTCATAAGATGCTAATAAATATTTCACAGTTCCTGGGATCAAATTTTTTTTGCAATTAGTGAAATTTTTTAATGGCCTCATGAAAATATGGCCAAAGACATTTTATCTAAAATGAGCACTGAATTTAATTTCATTTCCCCTGGTTATATTTTTAAATACAATCAAGAAATACATTTAGATCTCATAGTTCGTGCAAAAAAATTAGCTACCTAATAATCTATGTTGTTTGTTTTTTATGTTGTTTTGAGGGTAAAAATCTGAATCATTTAGTTTGCCAGGCTGTCTTAAAATAAATTCTTTGTGAATTTAAAATACTTTTATTAAGAGAAAGTCTCAAGGCTAAGCAGACAGACCAACAAAGGTCAAGGTCAGTTTAAAGTACAAATTTATTTTGCAAAACATGGATAATGATGATTAGCAGATAGTTATGAGGAGTATTGCCTCATAAAACAGGGGGAAATGGACTAATCAGATCATCCCAGGAGCATTTACATGTAAAACAGTTTGAATAACACGTGAATATGCAACAGATTTGTTAATGCTTTTATTTACCTCATCAATGACAGCAAAATGATCACATTTGGTACCCGATGCATTGTTATAAACGGAAGTGGAAATGGCAGTTAAGGTAAGTCAGGAAGAACAATTAGAGATGACAAAATAAACATACGTGATTTTGAAGGCATCTAGGGATCAATTTTCAAAATCCTGAAGCCAGGAAGAAAAGAACTGGGAAAAAAAATACTAAAAGTGCTTAATGACACCATAGCCCTTTCTTGCCCAAATGTCTCTTTTTGCTAGAAAAAATCATCTATAATTGATCCAGTGATTCAATGGTGTCGTGAATGCTCAAGCCTGCATAACTGAGTATTGTACCTAAAGATAAGTCTATTTCTTCAATGAAGAATACCCTGGTTTTGCTGCTTATTCACTAAATGACTATGGTGGGCAAGGCCCTTAACCTCTCCAGGCCTCAGTTTCTTCACATATAGAGAGAGGTTGAATTAAATGATGTCTAAGGTCCCTTGCAATTGTAAATCTATGTCAGTAAAACTAAAATGAGGTCATCTTTGAGTTACCCTTCTGTTTTCTAAAGCTCTAAAATGTAAGAAACTGAAACAAATAAAAATCTCAGTTTAGCTCTGAAGAGAAAACAAACATTTACCAAGGGAAATTATCATATGGGGAGATTCCATCATCTTTTGTATATGTTTTAAACCCTGAGGTTAAAAAAAGGGCTAGAAAATTTTATGTCAGAGTATCTACCATTAATGTAACAAAATATCCTCTAGTAAAAAAAAAAAAAAAGGCAATCCAAAGATCAAAATGAACCTTTGTTACTTGATACAGAGTCAAATTTCATTAAAGGGTTTTGCTTATACCACTGATTAGGTTATGCCTTGGGGCAAATAAGCTCTTCCATTTATAAAATGATTTAGAACGTCTGGAAATAATGATATGCTGGGGAAGCAGCATGATGTAATGAAAAGACTACTGGACTGTCCATCATAAGACTATAGTTTTGCCACTAACAGCTGTATGACTTTGGGGAAGTAACTTTACCTCTCTGCCCTCTGTTCTCACATGTAAAATCTATTCTAGAAGATACGTCTATGATCTCTTTCAGCTCTGTAATTAGCAGTGAAATATTTTGTGTTTAGCTTCCTCAACACTTATCTTCCTATCCTATTTGTTTAAAATTATAGTGGTTTTCTATGATTCCGCAATAAAGACCGTCCTGGTACTTAGCTAAGCTTGTTTTATGAAGAATGTGAAGAACCTTCAGGACACAAGGGAAAGCATAGTGCCAAATGAGACCATACCAGCTTAACATGATAATAATGACAAATACTCTTCCACTACCCATTATATCTCCCAGAATGCTGCAGTCTTTTCCACCCAAGAGAACACTTGCCTACTTCAAGATCACAGATCAGATAAGAATTTGCATTTCAGGGTTAGCAAAAGCAGGAAGTAGTACATGTTAAATGTTTCATCTTCATTAACACCACTTTGATAAAAAAAAGTATACATAAATTTGTTTAGGGAAGTTCTATTACAAGGTAAACATTCCCTCAGCAATACAAAATTTTTTTTCAGTGAATGTTTTGTTTTGTGAAGTGTTAGCAAAGTCTCAGTTTTACAAAAAATCTATTTTTGCAAAACTACAAAATTTCTATAACCCAACAATAATTACTAATCTTTTCTCTAAAAGAGAAAATTAACAACAATCAGATTAATTGTTTCTTGGCAAAATAATTTGAAGTAGTACACCTTTACCAAGAATGCTGTTAAATCAGTCACTCACGGAAAGAATAAGAAGGTGGCTGTCTTCTACTATACTTTAATACTATATACATTCATTTGAACTAATGCAGAAATTATTTATACCAATCTTGTGATTTCAGGCTCCTACTCTCAATGTAGAAGCAATGGTAAGAATTTTGTTCATTAATTCAGTAGCTCTAAACTGTCATCAAATGGAAAATTTATAATACTCATGCAATTTCTTTGGGTGCACCGTGAATACAATTTCATAAAGAGAAGCAGGTTTTTCTTCATTAAAAAGTAAACAAACGGTGGCTCAGATTAGTGTCTGTAAAAATCATTCTTTCTGCTGAACAGCAGAGACAGTACATAAAGACCACAACAATGAACACCTGACCCTTCTTTAAAACCCACACAACAATCATGCATATACCTACTAAAAGAAAATCTCATTCTCCACACAGGAAATGTTTGACAAATTCTTCCATATTCAATTGTCTTAAGTCTTAAACTCCAAAATCTCTCAGTCATACTAATTCTGTCATTTTTCTATAATATGAACATTATTTCTGTGATAGGTTTAAAGAATAAATCAGAGTTTCACAGGCTTAACAGTGGTTAGAAGATTAGAAAAGACTAATTATACCTGTCAAGTAAAAGCAGCAGGATCATGGGAATATATCTTTTCCTCACCCCTTTAAAAGTCTCCGATTATTTCAGTTAAACTAGTTACAATTGCATTGATTCTTAGGTTCAGGAAATCTCTCTAGCAAGTCTTACAGCTCTGAAACTACTACTTAATTTACAACAAAATAATATATATAAATATACTTCAGGCCAATCAGTAGCAATAAATCCATAATTTAGTCCATATGTATATATGCATAGACAAGGTAGACAATTTTCCTAATGATAATCCATTGTTTTCTTTTCCTTATGTAGGAACCATTGACATATTTGATGTACCATAAATGCTCACTTCTTGAGATTGTAGGTCAGCTATGGAAAGCAGATAATCAAATTATACCATAGTAGAAAATGAACATATTTTTTTCTGCTCCCAATGGAAAATTAAGAACTTGCTATCACTAATATTCTCAAACATTCATTTCCTTCCTTGAGGATTTCTTGGCTATTTCAATTTTTAACATGATTTCATTTATAAGCAGAAAAAGAGTTATCCATTTCAGTATTCCTTCAAAAGTATCAATGCTCATCCTCTCAAATTAGATCCGTAAGAGTGCTTTGTCTTCACCTCTGCTTAAGATGCCTGTGTTAGGTCAAGTGCTCAACTCACCTCCCATGCTTTGTTTAGTCTCAGGACCTCCTCACTTCCATCTAGGAAACTGGTGACAGTTCAATGAAATCCATCACTTTCAAGCTTTAGGGGGTTCTTGAAAGCAATTTTATGTACGCAAAGCTTTGCACAGGAAAACAAAGCTAAAAAAAATCAGCATTTAAAAAATGAAAAGACAAACACAAATCATCATCTTTTCTTTCCCCCTCCCCCCAGAAGCCAGTAAGTATCCTTTCCCTTCATTTATTTACAAACTCCATAAAAATGGCAATGGGGAATTTAGGACTGCTTCCCATATAGAGAGAGCAGTTTTTACAAAAATCATTTGGAGACTAGCAGATGTTTAATTAGACCAAAACAGCCATTTGTACAACAGATGTATTTGCAAACCTTTGAAAACAATCCAAAAGAGTAATTTATGTGATAATGAATTTTTCTAAAAAAGTATTACCTTTTTATTTTGATAAGATAAAACAATAAAGGGGAATTTTTATACATTTAAAACTATGCTTGAAGTACACAAAAATAAATTTAGTATACATCAGTAGCAAGAGTCTTATTTTGTACAAGTTATAGTATGTCCATAAAAAAAATAAAACCCCCTGACATTACATTTCTGTGCTGGCAAATATATTTTCTGAAGCAAAGGCACTTTGAAAACCCAATATGGTTTGGTTCATTAAGTTTGCAAAGTACAAACAATTTTACAAACATATGATTATATTGCAGAATGTCAACAATGTGACATTATATACAAAACAGATTTCCTTTTTTAAACTTTTTTTCTTTTCTAATAACACTGGTTTGTGGGGAATGAGCTGTGGTTTCAGTAGCTTCAGAGAAGACATTACCAATGATCACACAGCCCACAATCTGAATTTCTACCGAAATAAAGATATGATAGTAGAAAAGAAAGAAAAAGAAACCCTTAAAAGAAAATGGTTTGGAAAGAGAGGGCACAAAAAAACAAGACCAAAAGTCCAGGACAGATCCTTTTAATTTTGGCTCCTTAAAAGAGAACTCCTCCACTAGACCATAAAAGATGTGTCTACTTGGTCTTCATCTTGGGTTGTTGTAGTGGCGACGGCTCTGTTTTATAAAAGATGAGGACACAACGTTTTAGACTGTACAGTACCAGAAACCTTTGGTCCAAAGAGCACAATTTCTGACGATTCATTACATGGCAGCAAAGTCAACCTGTACATAAAGTTGCCTTACTCCAGCCTGAAAAATTGTAAAAGAGAAAATCATTGGAAAATAGAACATGACATAATATATCATACAATTCACAAAATGGTAAGTAAAATCTTACTTCTGCATAGGTTCTCAGTGACAGGTAAGAATTGTTAAATATATCACAGAGCAGATTACTGTTCACCTATAGGTTTGGACCAGATGACCTCTGAGGTCCCTTTCACTTATAATCTTATTGGATCAGCTCCCATGGATTCAATTATCATGTCTTTGCAGACGACCCTTAGATCTATTCATCTAGCCCTAACTTCTTTGCTTTGTCTTCTCTTCTAAGTGGAACATCAACCTGAAATATGAATTATTTATAAAAGTTACCAATACCTACATGTAGGTACTAACAGAAGACAAACATTGTGCATCCTTAGCATGTCACCATAAAGTTCCCTGGTCCCCAGTAATCGCTGTAGGAAATATCATCAGTTTTGTCATTCTTTTTTTTTTTTCTTTTGCTATGCCCTAACCATTTATATTTTCTAAAGGCTGTATGTGTGTGTGTTAGAGAGAGGGAGAGGCAGGGTAGAGGTGGTAATACTAGGGCCTTTGGGTATAATAAATGTGTATAATATTGTACAACAAATATAATGGGGCACAATAAAGCCCCATTAAAAGTACAACAACGACTTAGAGATCAGGTGTGAAACTTACCCTGTTTGGTGGCTCAGTGGATGGAATGCCAGACCTGTAGCCAAGAAGATTTGAGTACCTGGCCTCAGATACTTATTAGCTGTGTGGATAAATCCAAGGCCATACAGTAACTAGGAAATACAGGAACTGGAATTCACACCCAGGTCTCCTGACACTGGGCTCAACCCTCTTTCTGTTCCACCTAAGCTATGTCCATACTGTACTCTGGCTTAGGCGAATGTGGGACTTTCAACAAAACCTGATAATTCTCTAGAAATGGAAATCTTGGTCACTGGAATCCCAAGTTTCCCTTAAAAACAGTAGTGAGTTAATATTATTCCTTGTTTAGTCTTAATATTTAATATCACCCCTAAAATATGACGGGGGGGGCAGAGGGTTGGTTCACATATTTTTTTATGGTAATTTTTATTTATTTTTTTTTGTTTTCAACATTTACTTCCACAAAAGATTTTGAGTTCCAAATTTTCACCCCATCTTGCCCCTCCCCCACCCCAAGATGGCATGCATTCTAAATATCCCTTCCCCTAGTCTGCCTTCCCTTCTATCTCTCCCCCCATTCTCTTATCCCCTTCCCCTTCAATTTTCCTGTAGGGCAGGATAGATTTCTATACCCCATTTCCTGTATTTCTTATTTCCCAGTTGCATGTGAAAACATTTTTTTAAAAAACACTTGTTTTTAAAACTTTGGGTTCCAAATTTTCTCCCTTCCTGCCTCCCCACCCACCCTTATTGAAAAGGCAAGCAGCTCAATATAGGTTACACATGTGCAGTTATGCAAAACACTTCCATAGAAGACATGCTGTGAAAAAACTAACTCTATTTCCCTTAAACCTATACCACCCACCCATTTATTCTATTCTTTCTTTTGACCCTGTCCCTCCTCAGAAGTATTTGTTTCTGGTTACACCCTTTCCCAATCTGCCCTCCTCTCTATCATTCCCCTACTCTCTTATCCCCTTCCCCCCCTATTTTCCAGAAAGGTAAGAAAGATTTCCACACCCAATTGAGTGTGTATGTTATTCCCTCCTTAAGTCAAATCCTATGAGAATAAGATTCACTCATTCTCTCTCACCTTCGTTTCCCCTCCACTGTAAGAGCCTTTTCTTTTCTGTTGGTTTTTTGTTGTTTTTTTTTTTTTTTTTTGTGGGATAATTTACCCCGTTCTACCTCTCCCTTTCTCCTTCTCCTAGTATAATCCTCTCTCACCCCTTAATTTTATTCTCCAGATATGAACCCTTCATTTTCAACTCACCCTGTGCTCTCTATCTATCTATATCTATATATACATACATATAATTTTTTCCCCTCCAACTACCCTAATACTGACAAAGGTCTCATGAATTACAAATATCATCTTTCCATGCAGGAATGTTAACAGTTCAACCTTAATAAGTCTCTTATGATTTTCTCTTTCCTGTTTACCTCTTCATGTTCCACTTGAGTCTTGTATTTGAAAGTCAAATTTTCTATTCAGCTCTGGTCTTTTCATCAAGAATGCTTGAAAGTGCTCCATTTCACTGAATGACCATTTTTTCCCCTGCACGATTATACTCAGTTTTGCTGGGTAGGTAATTCTTGGTTGTAATCCTATCTTCTTTGCTCTCCAGAATATTATATTCCATGCCCTGAGGTCCCTTAATGTAGAAGCAGCTAAATCTTGTGTTATTCTGATTGTGTTTCCACAATACTTGAATTGTTTCTTTCTGGCTGCTTGTAATATTTTCTCCTTGACCTGGGAACTCTGGAATTTGGCTACAATATTCCTAGGAATTTTCCTTTGGGGATCTCTTTCAGGAGATCGGTGGATTCTTTCAATTTCTATTTTGCCCTCTGGTTCTAAAATATCGGGGCAGTTTTCCTTGATAATTTCTTGGATGATGTCTAGGCTCTTTTTTTGATCATGGCTTTCAGATAGTCCAATAATTTTTACATTGTCTCTCCTGGATCTAGTTTCCAGGTCAGTTGTTTTTCCAATGAGATATTTCACATTGTTTTCTAACTTTTCATTCTTTTGGATTTGTTTTACACTGTCTTGATTTCTCATAAAGTCACTAGCTTGCAATCGCTCTATTCTAATTTTTAAGGAAGTACTTTCTTCAGTAATCTTTTGGACTTCCTTTTCCATTTGGCCAATTTTGCTTTTTAGGGCATTCTTCTCCTCATTGGTTTTTTGGACCTCTTTTGCCATTTGGGTTAGGCTATTTTTTAAGGTGTTATTTTCTTCAGTATTTTTTTGGGTCTCCTTTAGCAAGCTGTTGACTTGTTTTTCATGATTTTCTTGCATCACTCTCAGTTTTTCCTCTACTTCTCTTACTTGCTTCTCAAAATCCCTTTTGAGCTCTTCCAAGGCCTGGGACTGACTCACATTTTTCTTGGAGGCTTTGGATGTAGGAGCTTTGGCTTTGTTGTCTTCTTCTGGTTCTATGTTTTGATCTTCTTTGTCACCAAAGTAAGATAATATAGTCTGACTCTTTTTGCGCTGCTTACTCATGATTCCGGCCAATTACTTGAGTTTTAAACTCTCTGTTAACGTAAAAGTCTGCTTCCAATGTGAAGAGTGTACTGTCCCAAGCTTCGGGGGTTTGTACAGCTGTTTTCAGAGGTACTTCTAGGGACCTGAAAATTTTCAGTTCTTCCAAGGTGCTATGATAAGGGGCGAGGTGTTTTCTCTCCACCGCCACAACAAGCTCCACCACACCAGCATTCCCCTCCTCATTCCAAGACCGCCCCTCAGAACTGTGACCCAGATCCAAGCACTGGTAAAGCAAGAGATTCCTGCCTCAGCACTGGCAAAGAGATCCTTGCAATCTTCCTCTGATCAGCCACTGGATTCCCCCTCAGTCTGTGGGCCTGAAGCTCAGGAAAAAGCTCGGCTGAAACCTAACTCCTCTCTCACCGCAGACACAGACTTTTCCCACTGACCTTCTAAGTTGTCTTTGGCATTCAGGGGTTGAGATGTCTGGAAACCGCCACAGCTGCCCACAATTCAGTCCTCTGAGGCCTGCTCCAGGGTCGCTGGGGCCTGTGAGCCCACACCGAACTGCGCTCCTCTCCCTGCCTGGCACGATATACCTTTCCGATCAACCATCTAGGCTGTCTTTGGCTGGAAATTTGTTTCACTCTGTCTTTTTGTGGATTCTGCTGCTTTAGAATTTGTTTAGAGTCATTTTTTTTAGGTATTTGGAGGGGTTTGGGGGAAAGCTCAAACAAGTCACTGCTTTCCCTCTGCCATCTTGGCTCCGCCTCCTCAGTTTTGTTATTCTTATGGAAAAATTGTACATCTACTGCACATTGCTACCTAACAAAAATAATAATCACGATAACAATAACAACTAGCATTTATATGGCACTTATCATATGCCAGGCACTGTGCACTTTACAAATATCTCATTTGATCCTTGCAACAACCCTGGGAAGTTGATGCCACTACCCCTATTTTACAGATGAAAAAACTGAGACAAACAGAAGGTTAAGTGACTTGCCCAAAGTTACATAGCTAGTAAGTACCTGAGGTCAAATCTGAATACAAGTCTTCCGGACCCTAGGTCAGGTATTCTTATCTACTTCACCACTAGCTGATATGGTCAACCATCTGTATGCCCTTTATGACCTGGTCCCCTTATATCTTTCCAGTCTCCTTTTATTTCTAGTGCTTTTCCTCTGTTAATTATTTTAATATTATTATTTATGCATTTTTCAGATAGCTTGTTTATACATATTTGTTTGCTTGTTTTCTCCCACATTAGATTGTGACCCCCTCAAGAGCAGAGACTATTTTTTGCCTTTCTTTGTATCTCCAATACTTAGTACAATGGCCGGCACATAAATACTTCTTGACTGACTGACCAGGCAAATACTTTTTATCATACTTAAAAAAAAAAATCCTTCTATGCTTGCTATACTTTAGAGTTTTGTTTTTTTTTAATATAAATAAGGACCACTGTCCATCAGCACTTCTTCACCTCTCTCTACCAGTCGTCTAACCCTAAAGAGGAGCAAGAACAGTTTTAATGGGCAGGCTGGGACTGAACCCACATATAGGCCTGGCCAAGCAATAAATCAACTCTGCTCAGCACTGGGGAAACAAGCACAAAGAATGAAACAATTCATACTTGTAAAGAGCTTACATTCTACTAAGGGAGATAACAAGTATATATAAATATAAATATATGTATGCATATATAAAAATGCATGCAGCATAAATATAAATAAATCCAAGTGAATAATATATAGGAAGTGAATACACACAGGCAAAGTAGTTAATTCAATGCATGGTAGTTTGAGAAGGAAGAAAAGTTTAATATACAAGATGGTGCCTGAACTGCATTTAAAGGAAAAGAGGGTCTCGAACAGAGCAAAGCTAAGGAGGAAGTACAAGTGAATGGCCAAAGACATTAAGACAGGAAAAGAGTGTCACATGGGAGAATTATCAAACAGCACATCTGTCTAGAGAGAGGGCTCCCCAATCCCCTACACACCACTCTTCTCCACCAGCCACCCCTGGGGAATATCAAACCCAGGCCCTGCCGACCAGCTCCACCAGCAACAGCCCTTGAGGACTGCAAGCATCATTATTCAACTGCTGCCCACTATTACCTCTGTAGATTCTCCTCTTTCTTTCCCTAACCTATACCAATAAATCATATTCATCTAAGAGGAAACTCTTTGCAAACCTTTCCTCTTATTCTTTCATCCTCATCCTCCTCAATCCTACCCTACCCATGTTGGCTTCCACTTCAGTCCCCTCTGAGGATACTGCATCCCAGCTGTCTTCTCCAGCACAGGCTATACTTTCTCTCATACATCTAGATATTATGGCCCTGAAGGGGCAGTTAGAATACTCCTTGTGCCACAATGCCACTTCCTGACTACATATGCCTTGTTCACTCAACAATATTTGACATCCACTCAATCAAAATTATAGGGGCTGTAGTATTGGACTGACCCCAATTCTCCCTCCTTTCTCAAGGAATTCAGCACTTGGCTCACCATCATTCTCTGCTTTCCAACTGGCCCTTAAACTAAAGGACTTCACTATTTGTGTGGATGAACCCCTGACTACCTATTCCTCAGACCCCTTAAATGCCATAACTTGGTCCTTTATTCCACCTCAGCTACACAGAGTGATAGTCACCTACTAAATCGTAATACTGACCTCCAGTTCTATCACTATGTATCCCTTTCTATGCCTTAGCCCAAGGCTACTACCATCATCTGCCTTCACCATCCCTCTTTAGATGCTTCTTAATAGAGACAGGAGAAGCCACAAAACTGTGATGACAGGGTACATTGAAAATCCATTATTCAGGCAATTTTCAGATGAAGAAATTAAAGCTACCTATAGTCAGATGAAAAAATGCTCTAAATCACTATTGATTAGAAATGCAAATCAAAACAACCCTGAAGTACCACATCACACCTATCAGATTGGCTAACATGACAAAACAGGAAAATGATAAACGTTGGACATGTGGGAAAATTAGAACACTAATGCATTGCTGATGGAATTGTGAACTAATCCAACCATTCTGGATGTTCAAAGGGTTATAAAAATGTGCATACCCTTTAACCCAACAATAGCACTTCTAGGGCTATATCCCAAAGAGATCATAAAAACAGGAAAAGGACCCACATTTGTAAAAAATATTTATAGCAGCTCTTTTTGTGGTGGCCAAGAATTGGACACTGAGGGGATGTCCATCAACTGGGGAATGGCCGAACAAGTTGTGGCATATGAATGTAATGAAATACTATTGTGCTGTAAGAAATGATGAGCAGACTTCAAAAAAACCTGGAAAGACTTATATGAACTGATGCTGAGTGAAGTGAGCAGGAAGAGAACACTGTACACAGTAACAGCCACATTGTGCGATGTGAACTTTCATCAACTTGGCTCTTCTCAGCAATGCAAGGATCTAAGACAATCCAAAAGATTCATGATGGAAAATGCTGTCCACATCCAGAGAAAGAACTATGGAGTGCGAATGCAGATCAAAACATACTATTTGCTGTCTCTTTTTTTGTTATTGTTGTTTAATTTCTTCTTTCTCATGGTTCCTCCTTTTGGTTCTAATTCTTCTTTACAACATGACTAATGTGAAAATGTTTAACAGGAATGTGTATGTAGAGCCTATATCAGATTGCATGCCATTTTGGGGAAGGATGAGGGGAAGAAGGGAGGGGGAGAAAATTTAAAACTCAAAAGCTTAAGTAAGTGAATAAATAAACTTTATTTATTTATTTTTTAAAAAGTGAAAAAAAAAAACTCTAAAATTTAATTAATTAATTTTTAAAAATCCAAGTTTTTCTACTTTAACTAGGCTCTCACTGAAGCAAGGGAATCCTTTTAAACATCCCTAATTGAATCCCTATCTCACGCTCCACAAACACTATTTTAAACTTTCTTTTCTCTCAGGTCCCCACCCATGCCCTTGACCCTCTCTCTTAGCTGAGAACTTTGTCTTTTTTACTTTACTGAAAAAAAGTGAAGCCATTAAATTTGTTGCCCTTTGACCCATTCTGTTCACCTCAAAAGCACCTGACATCATCTACTGGTTCCTCTCGTTTCCCAATCACTGACAGAGAAATGATCCTTCCTGCTAAGGCTAACCCTTCTACATATATTGTAAACTGCAGTTGTTCCTTGTTGCCTCTAGGACAAAAGATAAATTCCTCTGTTTAGGTTTTTAAAGCCCTATACAACCTGGCCCTCTGTTTTCAACCCCAATGCACACACAGTCTGCCACCCACACTCTCAAATCCGGCCCATTTGGCTTTTTCTGTTCCACAAACATAACAGACTGTCTCCTGTATCCACACCTTTGCAGCTGCTATCTTCCACTAGCCTGGAATGCAACCCCTCCTTACTTGTGCCTTACAGAGTATATCTCTTCTTTTAAGAATTATCTTAAGCAAAAACTTCCAAATGAAGCTTTTCTTGATATTCCCAACTGCTAGCACCCTCTCTTCCAAACTACTTTGTATTTACATTGTGTATATTTGCATCTGTTCATTTTATAGTTACGCTGAATATATGTAATCGTTGGCTCCACTGTTAGAAAATAAGATCCTTGCAAATATATTGTTTCTTTCTTTATGTATCCTCAGCACTCAGAGCAGTGTCTGACACATAGCAGACACTTAATGAATATTTGTTGATAATTATATTTTGTCAAAGACTTTCTCTGCATCTATTGACATAACAATAGGGTGTGAGATGGTTTTATTTTTAACATAATTAGTTGCAATGCTTTTCTAACGCTGACCCATTCTGGCATCTCTGTGATAAATTCTACTTCATCGAGGTGAATGATTTTCTGAATCAAGTCTTTTTGGTAGGATTTTGTTGGAAAATTTTTAACCAATACTTGGTGATCTAGGGCTATAGTTCTCTTTATTTTAGAGTGTTTTCCTTCTCAATTTCTAAAAATTATTTGAGTAGAATAGGTAATAATTTTTTCTTAAAAATCTGATGGAATCTTCCTGTAAATTTTTTTATAAAAAAAGTTATATTGGCAGATTTTTTCCCCAATGGATGAAAAGATGAGGAATACAGCTGCATTCTCAAAGAATGTAAACAGAACCTTTGTTCTTGCTTTATGTGTAACTGAAAATGCTCTAGATATATGGCTGTAATTTCCAAAATAAGTGTTTCTAATCGCCTTTTTTTTTTTTCTTGGTAAGGCAATCAGAGTTAAGTGACCTGCCCAGGGTCACACAGCTAGTAAGCGTCAAGTGTCCAAAGCCAGATTTGAACTCAGGTCCTCTTGACTTCAGGGCCAGTGCTCTACTATACCACCTAGCTGCCCCTTCAATCACCTATTAAAATGACTGTTTTATGGAATTATTAAACAATCAGAAAACTCCAAGCAGAATAGAACTTGGCAGTCATCTAGGGCAAACATCAGTTGAAAAAGAATCCCCTTAGCTAAAGTGTTTCCTGGATGCTGCGGACCATCTTCTTTGGGAGACAGAAAGAAGATAAATTAGGAAATTTTAAATATATCCATGTTATGGAAGCTGCTTCTTCTGCCTCCCATAGTGCCACAAAAGGTTAACTTTGCCATAAGCAGGCCTGGTATTATGTTTCATATGAATTATTAAGTCTTTGAGAAGAGAAAAATTGTGAAGAGGGATTTCTGGGAAGAAGTATACATCTTTCTGGGCACCAATGATAGAGGTAAGGATTTTGACACTGGGCCTGCTCTTGCTTCTACTCTTGCCCTCCTCTAGTTTATTTAAGTCAAAGCTAGTTGCCTAACAAAGGAATCCTATTAAAAACACTTGAGAGTATAGGTATAAAAGGATTTTTCCTTAAAATGAAAAGAAGCATCTACCTAAAACTAACAGCAAGCATTGTAATAGGGATAAGCTAAAAACCTTCCCAATAAGATCAGGAATGAAACAAGGATGCCCATTATCACCAAAATTATTCAATATTGTATTAGAAATACTAGCAACAGCAATCACAGAAGATAAAGAAATTGAAGGAATCATAATGGGTAATGAGGTAATAAAACTATTTCTTTTTGCATATAATATGATGATATATTTGGAAAATCCTAGAGATTCAACTAAAAAGCTAGTTCAAACAATAATTTTAGCACAGTAGAAGGATATTATAACAAACCCACATGAATTCTCAGCCTTTCTATATATCATCAACGAAGCCCCACAATGATAGATAGTAAGAGATGCCCCATTTAAAATAACCACAGACAGCGTAAATACCCAGCAATAAGCTATGCTTTCTAAAATGATGACAGTTGTTTTACAAGCAAGAACTTCACTGAACTGTTACAGAATTTATTCTCCATCAGGAGAGGGTTGTGGTAGTCATCTAGTCTATTTGGCATCTGAGAATTCTCTCTATAGTCCTTTCTCTGGGGACAAAGAGGACAAAGAGGGAAGTGAATATTTTCACAGTTCCAGCAGTACCACTGGGTCAGTGTTTCACCTTTACGAATTTATATGTGATGTCATTTGGTGAACATTTTTATTATTGATTCACTGTCTATGTTTTCTTGAATCATAATGTAAATTTCTTGTTTAATGATATAGTGAATTTTTATTTTTGTCTTGTAGAATGACTGCAACTACTGCTTTTTTAATTCACCTGATGCTGAGTAAGTTCTGCTTTGGTCTCTCATTTTGATTCAGTATATGTCTTTACTTTTTTAGAGATTGTCCATTCTGCTACTCTGTCCTTTTATTGGACTACTTATTGTCTACTCACATTTAAAGTTAAGAGAGTTAGGCTTCCGTTCTCCTCCACTTTGTTTTTTCAATAATAAATTTTTATTGATGTTTGTTTTTTAATCATTATAGTTTTCCCCAGTAGGCCTCTCCTTCCCAGAGAGCTAATCCCTACAACAAATAGTATTTATAAAGACAAAAGGAAAAAAAAGGGAAAAAATAGTATAATATATTGATAAATTAAAAAGTCCAAAAACATGTGCAATGTATAACACTTGTGGACCTCCCATAGTTTGGGAGTGTCCTCTCATATTTCTTCACCTAAGTCATGACTGACCTTTATAATTTTATTACCTTCACTTTTGATTTTTGCATATGTGTGTAGTTGCCCTTTCCATTTACATTGTTGTAGTCATTAAGTGTACTGTTTTCTTGGCTCTCCTTACTTTATTCTGCATCAGTTCATGTAGATCATTCCATGTTTCTCTATTCATCACATTCATCATTTCTTATATCCCATTACATTCACATGTCAGTTTTTTTTAAGCCACTCCCCAGTTGACGGTCATCTACATTGTTTCCAATTTTTTGTTATCACAAAAAGTGCCACCATAAACATTTTGATGTATATAAGGACTTGCTTCTTATATTGGGGTATATAAGCCCAGTAATGGAGTCTCTGGTTCAAAGATTATGGACATTTTCATCATTTAATTTGTCCAAGTTTAAACTGCTTTCCAAAATAAGTGTACTATGTCACAAACTCCACCAACAATATATAGTGTGCCTATCATCCAACAACCCCTCTGACATTGACTATTTGCCATTTTTGTCCTCTCTGACAATTTGCAGGGAATGAGGTAAAACCTCAGGTTTGTTTTGACCTGCATTTCTCTTATTATTAGTAATTTAGAGCATTCTTCCATGTAGTTGTGAATACTTGCATTTTTCTTTTGAGAACTGTTTGTTTATATCCTTTAACTGCTTATCTATTGGGAAATAACTGCTTATCTATTGGGGAATGTTTATTGGTTTTATATACGTAGATTTCCACCTTCACTCCTGTTTCCTTGCGTATATTTCGAAAGAAACCTTCTATTAGTCTCTCCACTATCACAATTACTGTTGTTATTCTTGTCTTTTGCTACTGCACCAATCACTCCTACCATTTCGTTGTTGGGGGTGCTCAAGATATAAATAATCTCTTAAGATTTGTTTTTTTTTTCCTAAGAATGTTTTGATCACCTCCTTATCATTGAACATTCCCCCTCACCCTTTTTTTCCCCCATTTAAGGTTAAACTCAGACAGGCAGGGAGGAAACCCTGGGCTGCATTCTGATTTCCACTGCTCTTTGGAATACATTATTCCATCCCTTCTTACATTTTCTGCTCTCAGGTTATTCAAATTTCCATTTTCTTTGTATTTGAAAGTCTTTCTCTGGCCTACTTGCAGAATTTTTTTTTCCTCAACGGAATTGTTCAATTTAATCCCTACATGTCTTGAGTTTGAAGCACTGGGTTTTTTTCCAAAGATAATTCATGAATTGTTTTAATTGGCATTTTCTGTATTCAGAAGTTCTGGGCAGTTAGTTGCTTGTATTGTTTCTTGCACTATGTTATTGTCTTTTGCTTCTCTTCTTCCAGACTGTCTTTCACTTCTGCATATTTACAGTCCTAATCAGCTGTCTTCACTTTTGTTTCCTTGGTGAGACTTTCCACAGTAGAGTCAAGCTTTTCTATTCTGCTAATTATTTCTGCTGTGCAAACCATAAATATTACTAACAATTCTCATTTCTCCTCCACATTTACTTCTCTGGGTTTCCTTTAAGTTCCACTTATATCTTTATACACATGTATTTTTTCCCCTAATAATACTTTATTGATTGTTCCCTTCAATTTTTTTTTTACCCCACAGATGGGTGTCTCTCCCTTTAAAAAAAAACCTTTAAAGGTAATTAATTTCATTGCTTATTCATTATTTAGCAATTGTACCAATTTACTTTCCTTCTGTTTCTAGGCAGAAACACCACAAATGCTTCTCTTTTGTTAAAGATCCACCTTCTTGTTAACAATTAGCCTCTGAATTACAGGGCATATATTCCAGGTTGCAGTTTGAGCACCTTTGTTTTCTAGAATGTACTATTCCATCCACTCTTGTGAGTGGACTCTCCTCAATGCAGAATAATATTGTATAATTTTAATTTCTTTTCTTTTATATTTGAAAGTTTTTCTTCTGGACATATAGTCAATTTGTTGTTTATCACTGAAATTATTATATTTGGCCACTGTAGAGTTTGAAAAGCTTTCTGTTTTGTTTTATTTCCTGGAAGTGATCTGTGGATCCTCTTAATTGATGCTTGTTTTTTCTATATTCAGAAGTTTTGGGCAAGAGTACAAAGTGTCATAATTTGTCATATTATTCTGACACCTATGATCTTTAATTTGCATGTGTGCACTTTGTGTTCAAAGGCAACTGCTTTAACTTACATAAAGTTCATATGTTCTTTTAATGTTATTTCCTTTTGTTTGTCTAGTTACAGATTTTCGTTCACATTAATTTTTTTTTTTTTTGGTATTCTGAATATGTAATCTCTCTCACTTCTTTACAGAAACTTTCTACTGTGGATTCAAATTTTTTTTCCTAATCTGCTAATTGCTTTTTTTCTTTTCTTGGTGAGGCAATGGGGTTCAGTGACTTGCCCAGGGTCACACAGCTAGTAAGTGTCTAGTGTCTGATGCTGGATTTGAACTCAGGGGTCCTCCTGACTCCAGGGCTGGTGTTCTATACACTGCGCCACCTAGCTGCCCCCCTGCTAATTGCTTTTTTAAAAATTCTGCAGTTAGAGCTCTATGCTGTGAACTATGTTGATTCCCAATTTCTTCTCTTACGAATTCTGTTTCCTTTTTTGAACCATTCTTTTGTTTCTCTGTTGTTCTATGTTGTCTTCACAGTCTACAAGATTTTTTATTTCTTCATGAACTGATTCACTTTTCTTTATCTTATAATATTTTATTAAGAGAGTTTTATAATCTCTTTGAGGATTTAGTAGTCATCATCCTTTCTTCTGGTTTTTAGGATCCTTTCTACTGATTTATCTGCTGATGCTCTGTACTTTTATTGAAGGTTTTTTCTATTGTAATCTTTGGTGAATTATTCTTCATTTTTAATATTCTTCTGTTACTTGTTTTCTGAGTCTCTACCCTTTGTTGGTAGATATTACACTAGATGTTAAACTGCAAAGCTGCTACAGCCTCCTAGAGTGTTGGGAGATAAAGAGTTCAGCAGCCTGGGACCCTATCTAAAGTAACTTCTGGGAAGAAAGACTGGCCCCAACTGGGTTTCAGTGTCCTTTTCTCAAGGCTATACATACACATCACGTACAGTGATCCCTGTTTTCAGTGGTTCCTTTGGCTCACCCTTCATTTTTATGGCTGGACTGAATCAATCTCTGTACATTTTTCATGGTTAGGGGAGGGCAAAGAGAGGGTTTCAACAAGAGTTCTATAGTTTTGTAGCTGGAGCCAGGTCCTCAAATGAAAGACAGAATATTTTTAGCCTCACCCTTTCTTCTTCACATGGCTGGGCAGTCACTTTTGCCAGTTATTGTGGGACTGCAGATAGGGAGATGGTGTGGTACACTAGTAGAGGCTCTGGTGTGTGGGTAGGTAGGCTCCAAACATAATGCCACACATTTACTTTGTGTCTCTGTCAGGGATTCATGGAATTGATAGAGAAAGGGCACTGATTGAGTGTGTGAATGAATAAAACTCCCTAGTATCAATAAGGATTTTACCTTGGCAGGATTTTCTCCTTTTTCCTATGGATTAAGCTCTGTGTATATGTGTGTGTTTGTGTGTATGGGGGGAGAAGGAGAGAGGAGGGAATGGTTCTCCTTTGGGCATAGGATATGAGAGGTCAAGGAATCTAGAGAAAATGACTAATCAGCTATATTACTGACCAACTAGACATCCCAGAAACCTCAAATGCTTTTTTTTTTAAACAAACAAACAATAAGCACACTGGAATCTTACTGTCTCTTATCTTTCATTCAAATGTGTGGTAAAGATTAAGTCTACTATGGAATATTGCTTGTGAAAGTCTACGTGTACCCTACTAATGCCCTCATCAAAGATGATTTTGTGCATGTTATGATGACAATGCTCATAAAATTTTTATATAAACAGGAAAATAGGCATATAGGCTGTTAGCTACTGAAGTTCTCTTACTCAACTTTATTCAGTATAATAAAGCATAAGATTTTTTCCATGCCTTTGGTATCTTCCCCTCCTTCAGACAACTAAATGCCCCCCAATTGTCATCCTCAGCACAGGTTTCCTCTATGTACACTTGTTCTAATCCAGCTGATTTTCCTGACTTTGTTTTCTTTATTGCTATTTCTATCTCCTCTATAATTCCATAAAGGACTGTGATATAAGTGTCCCAAGTGTGATGGCTCTATTGTCCGGGGTGGTGAAAATAATTTATTAGCTAGTTAATAGATAACAAGCATTTACTATATGCTTATTATGTGTCAGACATTGGCTAAGTGCAAAGAAGAGCAAAAACAATACTTGTTCTCAAGAAGCTGACATTCTTGGGGTTAATTTACTCACCCAGGGTCATATAGCTAATAAGTGTTAAGTGTCTGAAGCCAGATTTAACTCAGGTCCTCCTGACTCCAGGCCTCTATCCACTGTGCCACCTAAGTGCCCCAGAAGCTGACATTCTAATGGGGGAGTCACAACATGAAAACAATCAATCTCAAAGGGAAGATATTGGTATTAAAGAGAACCAGGAAAAACCTTCCAGAAGGTGGAATTTCAGTTGATATTTAAAGAAAGCTAACAAAGTCAAAAGGCAGGGGTGAAGAAAGAGAGAATTCTAGCACAGAATTCACAAGCAGAGAATTTCATAGTAAGTGAAAAGGCATGAAGTCAGAAGATGGTGTGTTTTGCTGGAGGTACAGCAAGGAGGCCAGTATCACTGGATGATACAATCAAATAAGATTTTATATATAAAATCTTATATATATATGTATGTAGCACACACTTTATTTATATATATATATATGAAGCACATACTTTATATATATCTATATCTATATCTATATATGTAGCACATACTTTATATATACAGTAGGCACTGTATAAATGCTTATCCCCTCCCGTCCACACCTTCTTCTTCCCCTATATAGTATTTCTAAGGGAGGAAAATGTAAAAAGACTGCAAAAATAAGAAGGGGCCAGGTTGTGAAGGATTTTAAAAGTCACGTAGACGATTTTATATTTGTTTTTGAAGGTAATACGGAGTTTTACGAGTTGAAAGAAAGAGAGGGTGACATGGTCAGATTTGTGCTTTAGGAAGATGACTTTGGTAGATAAGTGGAAAATGGACTGGAACGGAGAGAAACTTGAGGTGGGGAGACCAACCAGAAGGCTACTGCAAAGTCCACGTATGAAAGGATGAGGGTCTATATCAGGATGGTAGAGATGAAAGAATCCACAGGACTTGGTAACAGGTGGGATAATGGCAGATGAGAGAGAGTTAAAAAGTAAAAGATGACAAGTTTATGAGGCTACCACCATTTAACATATTAATAAACTGAGGATAGAGAACTTAAATAATTGGCCTAATGCCACAAGCCTACCAAGTGTCAGAAAGAGGATCTGAACCCAATCAAAATTCAGCACTTTACTCAATGTATTATGCTGCTTCACATTTATCCATTTAAAAAGTGGCCCATTTTTTCCCTGTCAAAACATGTTTTTATAATGTTCATAGTAACAAAATTAAACCTGTGCTTGCAGAATGTATTTTCATAATATAATTTCCTCAAGTACTAAAAATCTAAGAATTAAACAAAACTTTCTATAAAGTATAAACTACAAAGAATCCCCCACAATCAGCATCTGTGTCAGGAAAAGACATAATGTTCAGCTGCTATATGTAATAAATAAAAATAATCTCAAGATTCTACCAATAATAAAGTGAAGAATAGCCATACCTGTGTAAAAATATTGTGAGTTTGGCTTAAAATCCATCTTGAATCAGCATCAGGTGCAACTACTAATTTCAAGGTCCCAACATAAACATCAGAACAAAGAGTCCAAAAATGCTGCTCTTGTAAATGGTAAACTCCTTGCAACTGCAGAACCTAGAATATAAGGTGCAGATACAATCATTATCAACTATGCAGAAATTACTATACTTCATCAGAAAAATTAGGCCCTGCCCTCTACAATATTTCTAAAATGAAATGTGAATGGAATGAGTATCACACGTGTCACATGAAATCATATTTTCACAAGGGTACTATCACATAAATTCACTAAAATTTATCCATTGTTAAGAATACCTATGTTTCTCTGGACAAAACATGAAAAATATTCCTTAATGCTTTATGAGGAGAGCAAGACAAAGATATGACACTCAAGTTACATTAAATATTAATTATGACAACTCCTGAGTACCCAGGTCACCCACACGATCTGAAATTTTTTAATCTCAAACTGGTTCTCCCCTAAAACCATCGTGATTTGAGACTTACTTTCTCCACCCCATGACGATAATGCAAAATAACATATATTATCCTGACCAACTCAATATATTAGGAAGTAAGTCTTACTAAGCATATACTACATTCAAAAGCCACCAGCCATTTTAGTAATCCTCAAGGACAGGAAACCTTTAGATTCATAGCACCTAATACAATGCCTTGCTCATAATAAGTAGTAACTTTGCTCAAAGTGATTTTAACTGATTTTATACATATTTTAAAATTTCTTGCAGTCAGTGTATAGCTAACCTGCTCACCGTAACTTTAAATTTGGGTCAAGAAAATATAAACATTTTACATCTAAATTAAATAGTTGTTTTTGTTCCCACAAAGCATCTTCAAATATATTATTTCATTTAACCTTCACTAAATTCCTTAGGTAAGCAGGACAAGTACAATAATTCTCATTTTACAGATGAGAAAATTAAAAGCCCAAGGAGATTAAATGATAATATAATTTTAGACAAGTGAGAAGTAAGAGTGTAGACTAGAACCATGGCTACTAGGTTAGTTGCCTTCTTTCTCTGGAAACAGGCAGCTACAAACTGTACTCACCAACTTATTTCATCTTTTGAGATATAATTTTTTCAGAAAATATACATCAGTGCTGTTATGGCAATTAAGGGGGTAAGAAAATGGACCCACAGAAATAAGGGTAAAGGTAGGGCAGAGTTGAATAGTTGTGAGCTTAGGCCCAAGAAGCATGGGCCTCAATAGTATTTAGGAATAATAACTCTGCTAGCTTTAGCTTTATCATTTATAAATGTATAGCCTCGTTATTTTGAACATATTTTCCCTAGGAACTATCAGTACAGACATCATTAATCATTGAAACAGAGATTTAGTAGAAGTCACAGAATATCAACAAGAAGAAACCAGCAGGGACCAGGTAAAAGTAACAAGGAGATGAACTAAGGCACTGACAAACAAGTACAATAAAACTTAATAGGATAAGAGTTTACTCCTGGAGCTTAGACTGGGCATGTACAATTCTATGCTAATATATAGCAATAATACTGTGATTAAGATAAAAAAAAAAAAACAACACTAGAGTAATACAACAGTGTAGAGTAATAAAGCAGTGGACTTGAAATCAAACCATCCGGATGAGAAACCCATCTCTACTACTTACCAGCTATATGAGCACATTGTAAGTCACTCGACTTATTTAGGCCTGTTACTTAACCTGTAAACTGAAGATGTGGGATTAAAGAATTTCTTAAATCCCTCCTAGTTCTAAACAGTATAGTCCAATCAATGTATCCTAAAATCACAATCACTTTTTTGACAGTCACATCACACTGCTGACTAATACTGAGAATGCAGTTTGCTGAAGCCCCCAGGTTTTTTCCACATAAACTATTTTCTATCAATATATCTATCCCCCATCCTCTACTGATATAAATAAATTTATGAAACCAAGTTTAAGACCTCACATATATCCCAATTAAACTATTAGCTTTAGCCCACAATTTCAATTTGTTGAGGTTTTTGGGTATCTCAATTTTTAGTAGCTTTTTTACAGTTTTGTATGATACACAAATTTTCTAAATTTTTTATATTTAAGAAGTATGCAATATTACATTTTTTTCTTCAAATGCTGCTTAAAAGATACTCACTTCATGATCATTCATTTTCCGCATTCTGTAAGGCAGAGTTGGCTCACACCTTACAATGAGTCAAGTACGTCGTACAGTGAAGAATGGTAGATTTTTATCTAGGGATCTGAGTTCAAAGCCCAACTCTGCCATTTACTACCTGTGTAAACCTGGACAAGTCACTTAGCCTCTTTGGGCCTCAGTTGCTTCTTATGTACAATGAAGGGATTAAACTGGATAATGAAGTACAAACAAGATAATCTAAAGTACAAGTGTATTCTAAACTCTAAATCTATGATCCTATGACACTGTGATCATGAAAAGTGTTACAGGCAAAATCAAGTTTGACTCTGCCTCTGAGAAAAGGGAATCCTAATGTAGTCTTGTTATTCATGAACTATGGGGCAATTCCTTTTAGAATTGGTGTCAACATTTTTCAGATTCCACATTTTGAGTGGACAGTTGTTCAGTTGTTTTAGTCATGTCTAACTCTCTGGGACCCCACTTGGTCCCCACTTGGGGTTTTCTTGGCAAAGATACTGTAGTGGTTTGCCATTTCCTTCTCTAGCTCATTTTACAGATAAGAAGTGAGGTAAGTAGGATTATATGATTTGCCCAGGGTTTACATAGATAGTAAGTGTCTGAGGCCACATTTGAACTTGGGAAGATGAGTCTTCCTGACTCTAGTCCCAGCACTCTGTCCATTGCACCACTTAGCTGCCCAGGGTAGACAAGTAGTTAAAGAAAAAACTAAGTTTGAGAAGAATCTTTATGTAAATTTGAGGACAACATTCACAACTGAACAAACAGTTCAAGTAAGCAAATGTTTATTAGGCACATGATTAAGTAAGACAATGGGCTAGCAGCTGAAAAGACAACTCTACCCTTAAGAAGCTTATTATATTCTTAAAACGTTTGCAGTATATCTTTTTATTATGTAATACTCTAGTTTAAAATCTTTAAAAAGGGTTCAATTATTCTAACAAAATAAGAAAAAAAGTTCAGAGTTGCAGCTAAGGTACATTTTACAACATTTTCTTTAGCAATCAAAAAAAAATTTAAAACTTGTTCTGAGTTAATGGCCATCAGTCATGATTCGATCCTGAAATTTAAAAAAAAACCACTATATCCAAGCACATGCTCACCAAAAATTCAATACTTAAAAAACAAACACACTAAAAACCTCAGGAGTTTGGATCTTCACAAAACTCAAGAGATCTGGAAGTTTTACAACTTACCCTCTGATAGCATTGAGGCAGAGCACTTTCCAGTGATGGAGGTGTTCGCTGCATCAATATTCCAACTGATTCTCTTAACAGAGGAATAACACTAAAGGAAAAAAGATGATAAACTAGCTACACCAACATTGTCAAAACACATTACTGTTTCCTATAATGAAAAACAACTATACATACATATATACATTTTTTATTACAAGAAACAAATACCCAGTATTCACTGTTTCAAACTTCTTGAAGTAACCAGGAAAGTATTTTCTATGGCACATTCTAAACAACTAGAGAATAAATCCATATCAATGTCACTTTAAGAATGTAAAACATATTTAAATCTCAAATTTGTGAAAAATTAATAATACATTAGAATCAAACAAACTTGTTTTTGGGACTATGATTTAATGCATCTGTAAATGAACAAAATGGTACATACATTATGGCAGCTAGTTCTTAATATTTAATAAGTACTCATGTATACTGCAATATATCAGAAACCTATATAAACAAGAGAGCCATCCTATCCACTAAAATACTAAAAAAAAAAAAAAAAAAAGACTAGCATAGCAAACAAGTCATTTTTACATAAAACAGTTAAGTAACAATGTGACAAAGGGTCAAAATGGGCGAAAGGACAGTTAAGTGCTAAATTCAGCTCCAATGCTTATAAGCTGGTATGGCTTGAATTCCCTTGAAGTAGAATCCAAGGAGAGAAGGGGAAAAAGCTAAAGAGCCTATCTGCCTATTGTCTTACTCCTGCTGAGACCTCAGTGCTCAACTAATGAGGACAGACACCACCATCCCCAGGCAAGGGCTGACCTAGATAGAAACCATAAGAATTCAGGAAATAGTTATTATCTTAATGTGGCTTGGGTCAGTCAAAAAAAGGCCTTATTCTTGGGTTAAAACTGGGTCTTAAAGGATATAGATAGTGAGAAAGGAGAAAGAAGTGCACTTCAATTCAGTTAAAATAGTTTGAGCAAAGGCCTCGAGTCAGGATGTCTTCCAGAAATACAATGAAATGATGACAATGGAGATGATGATGATGATGATAAAATCAATAAAACACATATCCCCATCATTCCGTCAGCTACTGGAGTTGTTCCAAAGATGCTTTCAAAGCCTATATAAGATGAGCTTACATTCAAGACTTATGTTCAAGTACAAAAAGCAGTCATTTTTTTCTAACTGTACAGTGTCCACAGAACATTAAAGGTAAAACAATAATAGCACACTAGTGAGTGACCATTCCAAGACTGTTTCTACCTGATTTCCTTTGAACTCAGATGAGATGAATGAGATAATAACACTTTCCCAGAGAAACAGCAAAGACTGACAATAGGTATGCAACCTTATTCCTCAACTAAAACTACTCTCTAGAAACTTAATCTAAAACTCTTTTCTCAGTTCCCATCCTTCTCAATATATCTGCTACCTTTGGCAGCGCTGCCCATCCTCTGCTCCTATAACTCTTTCCTCTCTGGTTTTTCATGACACAACTCTCTCTTGGTTCTTTGTCTAACTATCTGACAGCTACTTCTCATCCACCTTTGCTGGTTCATCATCCATCACACCCCCTAACTGTGGATGTTGCCCAAGGTTCTGTCATAGACCCTACTCTCTTCCTTCTCTGCAAACTCTAAGTAAACTTTACAGCTCTAATGGGTTAAGCTATAAGCAAGAGAGAGGAAGCAGTGAGTGCCATTGCCCTCCATGACAGCAATTTTATCCCATTAGCAAATAGATCATGATTCTATCTTCCACAAATTTATCTAAATCCTTCTTTTGAAATTATTTTAAATTACAGCCTATGGAATTTCCTAGGATAAAGAAGTTCACGTTTCCCACCCTCTGTGAAAAGGGGAAGATGTAAATGGTAGGTTAGTAAATAGGTAGTGATAGATATTAACCAACAATGACATCAATAAACTACTTCCTTAAAATATGCAAGGGAAAAAAAGTACAAATAGGGAGCCAAAAAAAATAACAATTTTGTTACCCTGTATATGTATGTAAATGCACATACACATATATGTATGCATATGTTTACATAACATTTATCATAAACAAATTATATATAAGGGAGGTCAGCATAAATAGGGAGCCAAACAAACATAGCAGTTTTGTTACCCTGTATAGTCGACTTTTTATGTTTATTAATGATTTCAGTTCAAAATAAAATATTTTAAAACAAGAAATTTTATCTCCTTTTACTTTGTTATAAAATTCCAACTTTCAATGAATACCCACTAGTTCTAGTAGTCTCAACATTGGTAAACAATTCATATGATTTCTTTAGCTTCAGGAATTTTCTTAAGAGTTAGAAGTGATTATTCAGTCACATTGTCCGATGCAGGAATCATAACATATAAGCAATTAATATTTCTATAAAATCAAAGCCCCAAACATTTGTTATTAGCATAAATGTTTATCGAAAAAAAATGCATGATATTCTATCTGAACAGATTTATACAGTAAGAAGGTATGGTATTATCCAGCAAGAGTTATTTATTTTGCTCAGGTTTTTATTTTAAAGAATGATTTCTCTACAATATGAAATTTAAAATGGTTGCCTGTTTAGACATGTTAGTATGAAATACTTACAGCCAACAGTAGCAACCACCTTGCTGAGGTACAAGGATGCATCATATAAATTTCTTCAGCAACAGCTTTGCAAATTTGCAAGAATTTCAACTGTGGAATATGAAATAGAATCTGCAACTAGGTCATAAGACTGTGGGGGGAAGGTGACATATATTTGATAAATCATATAATGAAATTCAATTCAGAATCATATTCTACTTCTACAGTAATTGAAATGGCTATTTTAAAATGTTTTAAATGTATAAAAGTTTTGGGGTTTTGCTTTTAAAATTAAGTCAATGGCTTGAAGATAGTTTCCCAAAGAAGATAATATGAGTATCATAAAACAGAATTTGCATGGGTTCCATCTAGCCATAATGAAAGGATCTATGAAAAATGGCAAGCTTTGCAAATTCCTGATATTTGCTAAGGTTTACAGTCTAATCCAAGCCTAAACAGTAAACATTTGGAAACTATTAGAGGTTCTCTTCTCTGGCTAACTACCCAGTTTTAAAAGGAAAAATAAGTTTTTTTGCTGATAAAAAAAGAAAAATTTCATAAGGTGAACAAATTCCCAGTAAAACAGGAGTTCATTCTTCAAAAGCTAGTGACATCACTATCTGATCCTTTTAGACAAATCATTTATTTAAACCACTTATTTATTGAGGAGTGTCTTTTGGTCTTATCTACTGTTAATATATTCTCTCTCTCAATATATCCATCAATCTGCTATCTATATGTATATTTATGCACTTATATTCATATAATAGATAAACTTGGATATCAAACTATTCACAGTGCTATACTAATAATAATAGTTAACATTTGGCTTACAAAGAACTATATACATACATGTGTGTATATATACATATATATAGAGATACCTATATAAATATCTATATCTATCTATCTTACTTGATTCTCATAACAACTATGCAAAATAGGTGCTATTACACAATTTTACAAATAAAGTTTTGAGGGGTTAAGTGACTTGCTCAAGGTCAAACAACTATTTTTCCTTCCATTCAATAATTTCTTTTATTATTCAAACCTAATTGATTTTATAAATGCAAAACTTTCTATATCTTATCTAATCAGAGCTGTTTACGTTGCTTTTACTGATACCCTATAAACCACAGATCACAGATTTAGTGCTAGAAAGGTCCTTAGAGTCATGTAATCCAACCCTGTCATTTTTCAGATAAAGAAGCTTAAATCCATAGAGATTAAGTGACTTGTACAAGGTCACATGAGTAGTAAGCAATAGATATGGGTTCTGAACCCAGGTTCTCATACTCCGGATCCACTACCCTTCCCACTGTATCATACCTTGACTTGACAGGAATTCTCCCCCTAGCTATGGCTGTGAAACGAACTGCTTTCCCTTCTTTAATAAGATGGGACTTTTATATTCTGGTCCCAGATTCAACAGGAGCTTGTTGTGTTATATAGTTTAAGATGCTGATCTAAACCTAATTTCTGCTAAACTGCTTTCCAAATTTCTCAGCAGTTCTTGTCAGACAAGGAGTGCTTCTAGGAGCAATATATACTTGGACATTTACCAAGCATGAGCTGCTATGTTTTCTGGTTTCTTTATCAGGTCTGTTGTAATGACTTACTTTTCTAATTTTTAACCAGCATAATCATAGAATGAATGCTGGAAAAGACATCATCTAGTACATACTCCTCATTTTATAGATAAAGATACTGAGGTTCAGAAAAGTTAATGACTTACCCAGGCCATACATTTGGCCAATGGCAGAATCAGAATGAGAACTCAGGTCCTCTGACTCAACATTAACACTCTTTCCACTATACAGTATACCAAATAGTTTTGCTGTATCCTGATTTGAAATATGGTTTGAAAACCAGAATTTTCCTAGTTTGCCTTTTTAGAACTAAGGGAGGATTTTTTTATTAGAAAGATCATTGTTTGTTAAATGATGTGAATCTCTAATGGCCACCTTTCATCAACTTACTAAGTAAAGTAGAAGTAGGAAGAAATGTTGGCTGCTAGGAATTTATTCAAAATTATTTTCAGTCAATTTCAATTTATTTAGTAATTTTAGTAAGTTTGCCATTGGAAGACGATATCATTTCAACTACAAATAAGAATCCAGATATGGTATTTATTCTGGACCCAAAACTCACCTGACTAATAAATTAACAGATGGTCCAGTTCAACAATCTAAACCTTAATGGAAAGAAAGCCAGGTGATAAGAGTAGCCCATTCTCAAAAGAACCTTTGAATATTTCAAAGTTACAGCTTCAACCAAACAAATTAAATGTCCAAAATTTAACTTCTACAAAGGTAAAGACCTAGTAACAAAAGTAGACCCAAAAAGATCTTATTCTTCTTTCAAGCAGAGGCAACAGAGTTATATTTATTTAGACAGTAGCACACCCTGTCTTATGTTACAAACAGTCAAATTTCTATCATTCATGCTAATGGAGAACAAAAGTACAAATCACCAAGAAAAAAAAAACAAAACAAAAAACTTTAACCCAGTACTCCCTTCCAGTCAAGGAGGATGAAGATAGAGTGGATTCAGGAACCAATGAAGTTTTACTTCCTTTCCCACACCCTCCTGACCCCCACCAAATTCAAAGTACCATTATATTTGTAATAAGAAATCAGGGAGGCCAGGAAATATTATTATATGATCTCCATGATATCTAGGTAAGCTGGGGCAAGGGCAGGAAATGAAAAAAGAGGGGAGGTATGAAGAAGATGTTTGGAAAAACAGATATGAAGATAGAGTACCTGTCTTAGACAAATTAGATAGAACAGCAGGATGAGGTCACTGAAGCTGTCATTAGAGGGAAACAAAAAAAGATTTTCAAAACTAGTAAACATAAGGAGAGGATCTCAAAAAGTGTTGGAGGTGGAAAAAAGTGAAAAAGACTAGAACTCGAAAAAGAGAAACTTGATGAAGAAGTGTTGAAAGCCAACAAACAAGGTATGGATAACACAAAGATTGTTTAAAGGGTGATTTGGTCAATCTTGAAATCAATAAATAGGAATTGTGCCAGACAAAACAGTATACTTGTAACTGACCTAACTGTGTACTCTGTGCCCTGAGATTTCCTCAAACTGCTAAAGTAGATTTGCATTTTAAATGACTGGATAAGTGTGTTGTGCTGAAGAAGGGGAAAAACAACAACAACAACAACAACAACAACAGAAAAAGGGTACAGGAAAGAAGAAAAAGAGAAGAATCTCAAAAATGTAGCCTAAAGTAAATGAAACTTTGATACCCTAGATTATATGACTAAAACTGGAGGGCTTCCTGTTGGGAAAATCATGATATAGTGAGACAGAAATGCTGCTAAGCCTAGGAGTACAGAGATTAGCTGTGTGATCTTGGGAAAATTACTCAATTTTTCTGTGCCTCAATTTCTTTAAATAAATAAATGTATAAATAAATGAATATGTATAAATGTATAAATAAATAAATAAATGTATAAATAAAATGTAAAAGGATAAAAATACCTATACTAACTGCCTCAGAGTTGCTGAGAATTGCTTCATAAACTTTAGAGATTTTAAAACATTATAGAAATGTGGAGAGGCAGTCATACTTCTCAGTCATTTTTCAGTCATATCGAACTCTATGTGACCCCACTTGGGGTTTTCGTGGCATTGATATTGGCAAAGATATTGGGATGGTTTGCCATTCCCTTCTCCAGCTCATTTTACAGATGAGGAAACTGAGGCAAGGAGGGTTAAGTGACTTGCCCAGGGTCACATAGCTCAAGTAAGCCGGATTTTAATTCAGGAAGATAAGTCTTTCTGACTTCAGGCCCAGCACTCTATCCACTGTGCCCCCTAGCTGCTCTCTATCAGCAATAGATTGAAAAGATCAAGGTTCAAAATCTGCTTCTGACACATAATTGACCATGGGACCAAAGGAAAGTCACTTACATGCTTAATGATCCAGGCAACTCTCTAAAACTATAAGAAGCAAAGTAGTTGTAGATTTGCTTGATAGAGAAACTTTCCTCACAGGGATTTCTTTACACCAATGAAATCAGAGGTCCAGATCAATTCCTCCCCGCTTCCCCATTCCTCCCCCCCAAAAAAACAAATAAACCTTAAAATGTTGGTAGCATATTAAAGGGTACTTAAGTCAATGCTTGTCATGAATGAATGAATGAACAGCAATAGCAAGATTCACTTCTCTAGACCTGAGAACTATGAGACTGGAGAAAGTATCCAGAATGGAGCAGGTACCAAACACCTCTTTTTCTTTGACTTTATCTCTATTTGGGTTAAATATGTAATCTTATTAATTAGCATATACAAAAGACAGATTCTATTTGAGCAGATGATAATTTTCCCAACAGAGTCATTCAAATATGACATGAAGCAGGGCTGAGAGCTAAAAAGTACTGTAAACTGGATCAAGAAAAGATATGCTTTAGCCAAGAGGAATTAAGAAACACTGAGGAATAAAGACACAAACAAAAACTTAAATAACTCTGGAAAAGAAAACTAGTAAAATTAATCCCAAAACAAGAATGAAGAAGAAAGTTAAGGAATACTAACAACATTTCATGCCATCCTACAGTTCCAGAGCAGCAATGACAAACTTCTAAATTCATGCCTGGGTAATCAGGAGTGGACAAGCTTGAGTGATTAAGTTCTAACAACTAATTTCAATTACTGATGCACAAAAACCCACCTGAATAAAAACAAATACACTATGATTGATCCATGGGGTATTTTTAAAAATCTAAAATAAACTTCTTTAAATGTCTCTGCATAAACAGTTCTGATTTAGTGACTCAATATAAACTCAACACTAACAGTTCATAACATGCTAATTGTGTTCACACAACTGGTTGCTAATGCAAAAATGAACTATTTTCTGGAAGCATAGTTAACCGAAAGTACAGTGCAGTTACAAGAACACGTAGGTGGCTAGAAATTTTTCCAACAAGCAAGTGTGACTTAAGGGTTTTGCAAAAAATCTACAAAGAAAATTGATCATCTTTCTCTGCTTCAAGCTGGTAAATGAAAACTGAAAATGCTAATCATTTCAATACTAAAATTTCTCAGATAACATGGCTGTCAAATGAAGGAAAAGTGAACCATTTCCCAAATATTCCTGAATAAAAAGGATCTAAAAATATTCATCAAATTCTTTATTAAAATGAACAAACAGAGGAGAAACAAAAGGCTGAAGTAATTCACATATGAAATCTAATAACACATCATATGTTGTACACACACTAGGTGAAGTGTATCCAAATTTCAGCAAGATATTTGACAAAGCATCTCAAGATATCCCTATGACCCAGCAAAACTGAGTATAATCCTTCAGGGGGGAAAATGGTCATTCAGTGAAACAGAGGACTTTCAAGCATTCTTGATGAAAAGACCAGAGCTAAATAGAAAATTTGACTTTCAAATACAAGACTCAAGTGAAACATGAAGAGGTAAACAAGAAAGAGAAATCATAAGGGACTTATTAAGGTTGAACTATTTACATTTCTGCATGGAAAGATGATATTTGTAACCCATGAGACCTTTATCAGTATTAGGGTAATCGGAGGGAAAAATTATATGTATGTATGTATAGATAGATAGATAGATAGATAGATAGATAGATAGATAGATAGATAGATAGATAGATAGATAGATAGAGGGTACAAGGTGAGTTGAAGATGAAGGGGTCATATCTAGAGAATAAATTTAAGGGGTGAGAGAGGAATATACTAGGAGAAGGAGAAAGGGAGAGGTAGAACGGGGTAAATTATCCCACAAAAAAAAAAAACAGAAAAGAAAAGGCTTTTACAGTGGAGGGGAAGCAAGGGAAGGTGAGAGGGAATGAGTGAATCTTATTCTCATAGGAAAGGAGGGAATAACACACACACTCAATTGGATATGGAAATCTATCTTACCCTACAGGAAAATAAGGGAAAAGGGGACAAGAGAGCAGGGGAATGATAGAGAGAAGGGCAGACTGGGAAAGGAGGTAATCAGAAGCTAACACTTCTGAGGAGGGACAAGGTCAAAAGAAAGAATAGAATAAATGGGGGGACAGGATAGGATTAAGGGAAATAGAGTCAGTTTTTTACAACATGACTACTATGGAAGTGTTTTGCATAACTGCACATGTATAACCTATATTGAATTACTTGCCTTTTCAATGACGGTAGGTGGGGAAAGAGGAAGGGAGAAAATTTGGAACCCAAAGTTTTAGAAACACATGTTTAAAAAAAATGTTTTCACATGCAACTGGGAAATAAGAAATACAGGAAATGGGGTACAGAAATCTATCCTGCCCTACAGGAAAATAGAAGGGGAAGGGGATAAGAGAAGGGGGGGGAGAGATAGAAGGGAGGGCAGACTAGGGAAAGGGATATTCAGAATGCATGCCATCTTAGGGTGGGGGGAGGGGCGAGATGGGGTGAAAATGTGGAACTCAAAATCTTGTGGAAGTAAATGTTGAAAACTAAAAATAAATAAGTAAATAAAATAGAATGAAATACATTCAAAAAGAAAAAGACATCCCTATGGACAAAATTTTAAAATGAGGACTGACTGACAATATTACTGAGTAGAAACATGGCTGGATGAATGAGTTTAACTAGGGTGTTGATGAATGGATCAGGGTCAACCATGATTCACGGACCTATCCTTGGTTCTGTTGTAGTTTAACAGGTTAATAATTTGGATAAAGATACAAAAGGCATATGTATCAAATGTATATACAATATAAAGCTGGAAGGGATAGATAACAATAATAATAATAGCAAGCAATCAGGTAAGGTTTACAAAGCACTATACATATGTTATCTCATCTAAACTTCACAAGCAGATACTGTTATTATCTGCATTTTAAAGAAGAGAAAATTGAGTCTGAGAAAAGTTAAGTTGCTTGCTAGAGACACACAATAGTAAATGGGATTTCATGGGGTTTTCCTGACTCCACGTTCAACACTCTGCCTATTATGCAACCTAGCTGCCATGCTGCATGGCAGAATAAGTGTTCAAAAAAGTCTCACAAGGCTAAAATAATAGGTTAAATATAATAAAATGAAATGCAACAGGGATAAATGTAAAGCTGCTGCCCTTAGATTTAAAAACTCAACTGTACACGTGCAGAATTTGTGAGGCCTGGTTTAATGGCAACCCATATGAAAAGGTCCTAGAAATTTTGCTTGACTGTCAGCTCAAAAGAGGTTAAGATTGTGTTGTGGCTATTCCAAAAGCTAATTTAACTTAAGACTGAATTAAAAGACTTATAATACGCAAAATAATACTTCAAAGGTTTGTGATTTTTTTGACTGTGAGTACTCTGCAACAATGAAGATCATAATCCTTGTCTTAGCAGAAGTTTTTCATGAGTTGTTGTAGCTGGGGAAAAAAGTGATTCCTCAGGAGTTAACCCTTCAATGGCAGACTTCTCCAAAATCACCGAGGATGTTCTCCAGATGACAACCGTCATGTCGTAAGTGGGATTCAAACCCATGCCTCCAAAGACCAGAAGATAGCTCTTGAGTCTGATGCTTTAGACCGTGAGGCCATTTTGAGAGTCAGCACATTTATGTTCTATCATCTTGCTTGCACTCAAAGCTTTTCAACTTGATAGGACCTACCAAAAGATAAATTTCACTAGTAGACTCTTTGACCTCACCTCTATAATGAGGTATCTCAGCAAGATATTAGTGGAAGGTCCAGAACCACAGAATACGTTACATTGTGGTCAACCACACCTAGAGTACTGTCCTCTGTTCTGGACATAATGTTAAGGTGTATGATGACAAATTAGAAGACATCTAGAAAAGGTGATCAGGATACTGAAGAGCGTTTGAGTCATGTCATATGAAGGATATGGTGATATTAATTAGGAAAAAAGAAGCTTTGAGAAGAGACATGACAGATGTCTTCAATTCTGATATGCTGAAATGAAGATAATGTGTCAGATTTATTCTATGTAGTAACATTGTGCCAAAACAGGACTGAGAGGTGGTATTTACAGAGAGGCAGAATTTTGTCTCTATTAATATAGTGAAGAACATTCAAAAAACAAGATAACTCCCAAAATGGAATGGGTTCCCCTGAAAAGGCAGAAGTTTCCTTCTATATAAGCAGAGGCTAAATGATCATTTGTCAGAGGTAGCGTATAGAAGATTCTTGGACAGGACAGAAGGTTGGACTACATGACCACTAAGTTTCCTTCCTGTTCAGAAACTATAAAAAAAATGCCATTCATTACTTAGCAATCCAGCTAAAACACAGATTTATATATTGAACTAAAAAAAACATACTATGAAGTCAAGAGAATTACACAGGTAGAAGAAATTACATCAATAACAAAAAATTGCTAGTTATATTTCAATTGCTAGAAACACAATTATTAACTTCATATAATTCCACAGTATAAAAATAACATGAAGTGCTAACCATACATTAATAAGTCTATAAAGTATTCTTACTGGACAGATAACATTTCTTGCAAATAAGAAGTTAAATAAACTTCCTGGCTAATATTCTACCTCAGCATTTTAAAAAATCTGATCTTTTTTGTTTTGTTTTGTTTTTCAATACCTCAAAAATAACAATTTATAAAGTTTTATGAGCTACAAAGAACTTTCTTCACAACTGCCTATAAGATAGGTGATGCAAATAATATCTCCCTTTCACAGATGAGGAAACTAAGGCCTAAAAAAATTTAAGTCATTTGTTCAAAGTTACACCTGTACTACACAAAAGAGCTAAGAGTTGAAATTAAGTCTCTTTTGACTCCAAGCCCAGTGCTCTTTCTACTGTATTAGACAGCTTCTAATAAATACATGCTTGTTAGACATATACCACTATTTTATACACTAAAGAGCATAAGGAAAAGAAAAGGTCCCTTCAGTGAGGAAGTTTCACAATTTAAACAGTTCCCAGTTAATTATGTTCCTGTTGCCCACATCTGACCTAATTCTTCTTTCCTGAATGTTTTTCTGGTCTCAGTTCCAAATGCACATTCCTTATCTTTTGAGGCAGAATGAACTCCGGCAGTTCCCATCTGCTATCATTAGTTTTCACTTTTTACATTCAAAAGAGATTAAATGTAAACATTAACTAGCAACTAAACAAGTGTTCTAAATGTATATGTGTATCCCAACAGCTGGTTAATAGCAGAAAAATGGGAAAAAGATGAAAATGCTGTAAACACTCTGATGTACTTAATACTCTTAGCACTAATAAAGCTATTTTAATTTATTTCATGCCATCAATATGCCTTTTCCCTCAAACCTGAATCTACAGCACTACTGAGTTTGTAAAGCAAATATGGGGAATGAATTTTTCATTACCAAGGCAAACCACAACACAGGAAGCCAACTTAAAGCTGTCAACAAAATGAATAGTAATGAACTGACAGTTACAATGTTACTGGGAAAAAAATTATTCTGATAGTTTGGAAGGATGCTTCTTTCTTCCTTCAGTTTGGTTCGTGGTTTGTATTGTCAACAAAGTCAACTATAAAATATGCATTATTTTCTTCTAGCAACTATTATTTGAATATGTACACAACAAAAACAAAAAAAGAGGTACTTGGGAAGGCAAAAAGAACCATTTTCATGTTCTATAATGCCATTTCTCCCTTTGACAATCTTTCCTACAAAAATAAAACAAAAACTAACTAAGCAATGCCTAATAATTATTTTGACCTAACGACTGATTTAATTTTGGGTGAGGTCTCATTAACCTAACTTTGGAGTAATATTTCTGCTCCTTTTATTGGAAATCCTACTGATACTATTGCACTGCTAACAGTGTTCTTTCTCATCTGATTATTTAGTAGCTTTATGCTGTCTATTGCTTTTCATGGTAATAAATAAAGTTTAATAAAAATGCTAGAGAAGATTCTTCTCACTTTATTGCCGAATATCCAGAACTTCTCTATATTAAAAATTAATATTTAAAATGGAGAACTGACCTAAAGTCCTGGGAGAAAAAAACTTGCTTACAAAAATTACTATTTAGAGCTACAAATTAAACAAAAGACCCTGAACTATACCGAGAAAATGTAAGCTCCTTGAAGGCAGGAACTACTTTAATTTTGGTAAATGTATCCCCAAGTACAGCACTTGATACATTAAAGATATTTAATATATGCTTGACTGATTGATTTGTCTGTTTTGGTAATTTTGTCTATATCTCTCCCATTTTTTTTTTTAATTTTGGAAAGAAACTAGAGAATTCTAACTTAATTACTGCAGGGAGCTGTGGGATACCTGCAGGAATGAGGTAGAAGGCACAGAAACAAATGTAGGGCCAGCTTGAATCCTACTCTTTAAACTAAGTTTCAAAAGGATGTTTTACAATCAATTATTTAGAACTTCATACACAATTTTATAAATAATGATCACGTTTCTAATTTAGATCAAAACAGCTTACTTAATTTATAATAGAGAACCAATATTATTGAAGTATAGTAGTAATTGTATTAGAAAACCCATCATCCATAACACCATTCATAAATTCTGAGTTCTGATTTGGGATGCCAGGAATACATAAACCCAACCAATCCTGATGATAGCACCCACCAACATTACCACCTCCAGCTCCAAATACTAGCAGTAGTTCCAGATCCTAGTCATAGATGAACTTAAGGGAAGGCCATCATTCTCATTCTCCATATGTAATTAGTTGCCAAGTCTCATCTATTTTATATCACCAACATCTCACATCTTCCATTTCTCCACTCACAAGGTTACTGGCCTATTTCAGATTCTCATTGTTTCTTTTGTCCATTTTAAAATGGACCCATGCAACCAACATTTCCCCTCTCTAGCCCATCCCTCACATTGCTGTCAAAATAAGCCTAAGGCATAGAATGCATTTTGTTCTCAAGATCCCAAACTTTTTGCAGTTCCATATTTTACTTATACTGTAAAATGCAAGCTCTTAAAATACAAAGTCTGGTATTAAAGTCTTCCACAACCTAGCTATACCTCTCATCATATTCCATATTATTCCCTTTCATCCATACTATGTTCAAGCTAAACTGGATTGTTCTTCAAACTCATTATTCACCCAGCCTAAAATGCACTCTCCCAGTTCTCCTTTACAAAATCCTTATCTTTCTTCAAGGTTCAGCTAGCTCCAATGAAGCCTTCCCTGATCCCCCAAATGCCCTTAACAGCAAGACCTCTGTCGTTTTTGTCTGTATCTCCAGGCATCACAAAATGTGCTTCACAACAGTAGATACTTAATACTCGTTACACTAACTTATTCATATATACATCCCATTTTTACTTTGTTAAATATGGAACTTCAGAATGAAACACTGCAATAGATGACAGCCTTTATTTTCTTTATTAATATAGGTTGTGTTCCAAAAGTTCAAGCTGTTTGTAAACTCAGGGTTTATTTTCCCACTGAAACAAAATTATTGTTCTTAAGCTCCCAGGGCAGCCCAAACATGACACAATCTTCTATGTAAGACAACATTTCTTCTCACTAGACTTGGTCGGTATGTTACAAAAGGGATTCTTGATCAGGTACATATTGGACTAGATGACCTTTGAGCTCTATTCCAGTTAAGAGTCCTTGAATTTAGTACTCATAGTAGCCCTATGTCTTCCTTAACTCCCAAGTTCCAAATTTCAGACTCATGCCAGTCTAGTGACAGATGGATGAGGAAAACTGATTCCTGGTAGTTTCTGTGGCACTATCAGGGTAGACTTCCAGAGGCAGAGATGATGTGGGAGTCTCAGGAGGGAAGGATGCAGTCTCTAATGGAGCTAAGAGACTGGGAAAAGATTCAAACCATAACAGTTGTCCTGGCATTAGCCAGCTTCCTACTAAAGGTGAATGGGATTGGAAACAGCCATTACGTATGTTTTAAGGCAAATGCTGTGACAGATTGCCTCTATGGTTTTACTAGAACAAAACTTTTGCATCATGGCATGCCAGAATGTCATAGAAGTTATTTATCCACAATAGGCTGATGTTTACATTGCCTACAGTTTTATGGCATTATCCTGGCTTTAAGCTATATCACTGCATAATTTTGTGATTTATCAGCCAACATTTGAACTTGTAGCATTTTAATTCCAAAAAAATTTTTTTTGCAATTTAAATGTTTGAAGAAATTTTTCTCCCAAAAGAGGTTTCTTTAATTATAGAACTTTTTTCCTCATGTAATCATCAAAAAAATATAGTTTAAAAAAGGGCTTACAATAAAAACTTGAAAGAGCCTTAAAGTATCATGAGGCTTATACTATCTGTCAGTCAATAAACATTTATTAAGCACTTATGTGCCAGGAACTATGCTAAGCTCAAGACATACAAAAAGAGGCAAAAGATAGTTCCTGCCCTCAAGGAGAGCACAATCTGATGGAGGAGACAATAAGTAACCATGTACAAATAAGCGATATAAAGGATAAACAGGAAAAATTTAAAAGAAAAGAAGGCATAGGGATTATTTGGGAAAGGCTTCCTGTAGAAGATGGAATTTTCATTGGGATTTAAAGGAAGCTAGGAAAGTCAGTAAATGGAGTACAGGGAAGAATTCCAAGCATGGGACACAGCCACAGAAAATGCCCAGAGCTGAGAGATAAAAGTGTCTTGTTCATCAAACAGGCCAGTGTCTCTGGACTGAAGAGTATGCAGCAGTGAGTATGGTGTTAAGAAGACTGGAAGGTAGGAGGGGGCTAAGCTATGAAGGGCTTTGAATGCTATAGAATTTTGTATTTAATCCTGAAGGCAACAGGGAGCCAGTGAGATTTACAGAGGTGGTGGTGGGGGCGGTGTTGTGTTACATATTCTTAATAGAAAGACTTATACTTTAGGAAAATCACTCTAGAGATTGAAGGGAGGATGGATTGGAGTAGAAAGAGACGAAATAGGAAGATCCACCATCAGGCTACTGTAGTTGTTTATACACGAAGTACTGAGAGCCAACACTTGAGTGGGGTCAATGTTAGAGGACGGAAAGGGAAGTATTGGAGAGATGTTGCCAAGGTGAATTCGACAGGAGTTGGCAACAGACTGGAAATGAGTAAGATTTAGTGAGGAGTCAAGGATGACACCAAAGTTGAGCTCGAGAGACTGGGAGCACAGTGTTGCAGGCCTTCTACAGGAATAGAGAAATCAGGAGCCTGGGGAGATTTTAGGGAGAAAGATAATAACCTAGGTTTTGAACACGTTGAGTTTAAGACATCTACTGGATAGCCAGTTTGAGTCAGGGCCGGAGAAGTAGAATTCAGAATCACCACAGATGGGTTAATTAAATCCCCTGAGCCGGTGAGATCACCAAGTGAAGTAGTGTAGAGGGAGAAGAGAAGAAGGTCTGAGACACAGCTCTCTGGACACCTGCGGTTAGAGGGTGTGACCTGGAAGAGGATCCAGCAAAGGTCAGACAACAATCCGACAGGTAGAAAGAGAACTAGAAGCGGGCTGTCTTGAAAACAGAGAGTAGAAAGTATCAAAGAGAAAAGGATGATCAATAGTGCCAAAGGCTGCAGAGAGGTCAAGGAGAACAAAGACAGAAAAAGCCACTGGATTTGACAACTAAGAGATTATTAGTAACTTTAAAGAGCAGTTTCAGGGGAATGATGAAGTCAGAAGCCAGATGTAAGAGGTTGAGGAGAGAAAGTGGAAGCACCTTCCTCTGGCCTTTTCAAGAAGTTTAACCACAAAGAGCAGAAGAGATACAGGCCAATAATTACAAGGGATGAAAGGATTAAATGAGAATTTTTTGAGGATGAGGGAAACATGAATATGTTTGTAGGCAGTAGGGAAGCATCCAGTAGACAGGGAGAGACTGAATATAAATGAGGGAGTGAGAGTGGCTTACACACAGTGGGCACTTAGTAAATATTTGTTGAATTGAGAAAATGGACCTAGTCAGAAGGACTTGGGTTCAAATCTTTCCTCAAATATTATGTGTTCAACCCCAGGGCAAATTATTTAACCTCTATGCCTCAGTTTCCTCATCTGTAAAATAAAGGAGTTGGATACAAAGGACTCTAAGGTCTCTTCCAGCTCTAAATCAGTGACCCTATTATCAATCAATACTGATAAAAGCCTATGTGCTAAACCCTATGAGAGAATAGAAAAGTAGCAAAAGACATGATCACCAGCCTCAAGGAATGTATAATCTTACTGATAAGACAAGAAAAACATTACTAAATAATTAGAAAAACATAAAAGAGAGTCTAAAATGTGGTGAAGAGCCCCTCTGGTTCTCTAATTTCCTGCAGGCCACAATGCAAAAGGCAAAGTGCCATTCCTATATATGTAGGAAAAATATAATGTGTGTTTAAAATTATGCCAAGGGGCCAAAAAATGGAGATAATATTCAAATGAAAAGTTTCTCTACACCTGTTTCTCTCTCTTCTCCTTTTAATTTTCACTTTACCCAGCCACAAAACAGAACTGAAATATACTTCTAGTATATTTTATTTACTGAATAGTTTTTATCAAAATTTGAGAATCTCAGAGTTGAAAGGGACCTCAAAGCTATCTAGTATAAAATGATACTTGAAAATGAATCCCTTCTAAAATATACCTGACAACTGGACATCCAGCTAATGCTTAAAGATTTTCAGGGAAGGGCAAGGGGAAGAGAAGTTGGGACATTCATTACCTCACAAGAGAATCCATTCCATTTTTGAAAATCTAACTACCAGAAGATTTTCTACTCTGCCCTCTGGGATCAAAGAATAAATCTATTCCCTCTCCTACATGTCAGCCCTCCAAATGTTGAAGACAATAATCATATCTCCTCCTATATCTCCTCTTCAAGCTAGTTGGTACTAGGAAACCCCTAGTTTCTTCAACTAATCCTCCTTGTATAATCTCTAGGTCCTTCCACAACCCCAGTCATCCTACATTGGTCAATCTCTAGCTTATCAAGGTTTTCTTAAAATGGGTCACCTAAAACTGAACACAATGCTCTACCAGCGTCACTAGTCTGGAGAACAACTGGATTACCACTTGCCTAATCCTGGTCACTATGACTTTCAAAGAATTTTAAGAGTTGGAAGGGACCTCAGTAGCAATCCATGCTGGAAAGAGAACATACATTACAATACACCTAATAACTGGTCATCTAATCATTGCCTGAAGAACACCAGTGAGAGTGAGTCCACTACCCTACAATGCTGTTCATTCTGCTCGGAGACAGCTCCAATAGCTGGGAAGACTTTCCCTCACATCAAACCTCAATGTGCTCCTTTGCAACTTCTAATTACTTAGTTCTGTCCTCTAGAGCCAAACAGAACAAATTTAATCTCTCTTTCCCATGGAAGCCTTTGAAATACTTGAAGATGGCTATTACATTCCCCCCAAGTCTGCATTAGGCTAATTATTCCTAGTTCCTTCAATCAACCCTAATATGACATGGACCATTCTGGTTACCAATCATTGAACCCCAGATTGTCACTGCCCTTTCTAAAATGTGATGCTTAAAAGTGAATAAAGTATTCTGGAAGTGATCTGACCATGGCTGAGAGCATATTGGGACTACCATTTCCTTACTGCTTAAGGTTATGCCTCTCTAAATGAAGCCTAAATTCAAATTAGCTTTTTGGCTGCCATGTCACTCTACTGATTCACACTGAATTTGGAATCCACTAAATCTATGTTGTTGTTTTTTTCACATGAATTGCTCTCTAGATATGACTTCTCCATCTTGTTTTTATAAAAATTGATTTCTTGAACCCAAGTATAAAACTTTACATTTATTCCTACTAAATTATTTCTGATTAAAGTCAACCCAATGCTATAGTTTGTCAAGATTTTTCTGAATCCTGACTGTGTCACGCAGTATAGTATATTAACTATCTCTTTTAACTCAGTGTCACTGCATATTTAACGAGGGTGTCATCTACCACTGATCTAAATGATTAATAAAAATGCTAAATAACACAGAGCCAAGTACAGATCCCTGCAATACACCATTACAGACCTACTTCTAAGATGCCACTGTATCAATAATGACTAGTCTTTGAAATCCAGCCATTGAACCAGTTCAAAATCCATCTAATTATATATAGCCTAACCCACATATCTCCATCTTTTACATAACAATAACATGAGACACTACATCTAAGGTTTTGCTAAAACCTAGGCAAACTATAATAGCATTCCTCTGATCTACCAGGTTAGTAGCCATATTTAAAAAAAAAAGAAAAGGAAACAAGGTTAATTTTTCCTGACAGGTTCTTGATGAAGCCATACTAGTTTTTTGTGAACACTGCTTCCTTTTCTATATGTTCACTAATCATTTCTGTAATAATCTGTTCTACAATTTTACTAGAAATTAAAGTCATTGACCTAAAAAGTCTACAAATTCTATTCAGTTCTCTTTTGCCCTTCTTTACTCCTATAGTATTTTTCCTATTTTCTAATATCTTTCAAATATCACTGATAGTGATATTCATGAATCACATATGCCAATAATACCAGAGGAATTTAGTCCACCTGGCTCAGGTGACTGCAACTGGTTCAGGTCAGCTAAGTGTTCTCTCTCTCTATTTTCTTACTGATCTTGGATATCAACTCCCTATTAGCCATTTTTCACTCTGTTCTTTCCAGGACAAAGATCATCCTCCTTGCTAAAGAAAGCAAAAGGAAAATTAAAATTAAGCAACCCTGTCTCCACTCTGATGTTAATTATCATCATCCAATCTACCCTGATCAGCAGTTGTTTTTCCATTGATCCTATTCTTTCTCCCATATAGGCACAGAAATACTCACATTCTTATTCTCCTTTACTTTTCTTCCTAGCCTTAGCTCATGCTAATCTTTAGCACACTTATCACCACTCTTATTGATATGTTTTTGTATTTATCCTTTTGATTGTGTTCATCTTTTGTACCTATTTTTTAAAAATCTAATTTGGTAAGGTAGTTCTCTGTGCACTGACAAACACCTCTTTGGAGAACTTGTTTTGTTTTGTTTTTTTCCTTTCCTACTTAGAATATTTCATGTAGGCTCTTTAAATTCAGCATAAAATTGCATTAGCTTTTTTGGGCAGCAATGTCATAAATTTCATTCATACTGAGATTTTAGTCCACTAAAATCCCCAGATATTTTCTCAGAAGAACTTCTGCAGAGACACGCTTTACCTACCTTGCACTTGTGCAGTTGACTTTTTTGAACTTAAATCTAAGACATTTTTATTAGCTATCCTCAGCTTTATTTCACCTGCAAATTTTATCAGCTTGTCATTTATGCTCTTATCCAAGTTATTGATAAAAACTACTAAAAAGTTTTTGAACTTTTAGATGACCTATCACAAAGATTACACACCAGGTTGTAGCTATGTGAATTTAATTATAATGCATTGTTTATGAAAATAGACAAACCTAAACAGCTGGAGAAATATTAATTGCTCCAGTGCAAGCTGAGTCAACACAAAAAAGACAATACTATCTAAATTTACTTATTTAATGTCATACCAATCAAACTACCGAAAGATTAATTTACAGAACTAGGAAAAAAAATAATAACATTCATCTGGAAAAACAAAAGCTCAAGAATTTCAGGGAAAATTATAAAAAATAGTGGGAAGGAAAGGGGCCTGACAGTAGCAGATCTCAAACTATAATACAAAGCTGTCATAATCAAAACAATTTGGTATTGGTTTTTAAAAATGGAGATGGTGGGGCAGCTAGGTGGCACAGTGGTTAGAGCACTGGCCCTGAAGTCAGGAGGACCTGAGTTCAAATCTGGCCCCAGACCAAACACTTGCCACTTACTAGCTGTGTGACCCTGGGCAAGTTACTTAACCCCAATTGCCCCCGCCCCCAAAATGGAGATTGCAATCAGTGGAACAGATTAGGTAAGTGTACAATATACCAAAGCAAACAAACCTGGTATGCCAGTATTTGATAAACCCCAAAACTCCAGTTACTGGGGGAAGAACTTACTATTTAATGAAGACTTTCGCAGAAACTGGAAGGCAGTCTTAGGTTTAGACCAACATCTCAAACTATGTAACAAGATTAAGTTCCAAATGGATACAAAATCTAGATATAAAAGACTATATCAAAAACAAATTATGATACTTTGGTGGAGTATGGTGCAAAATTTAACAAAGTAGATGAGAATGTTTTATAAAACTTTCCAAAAAAACCCTTGTCCTTAACTTATATAGCACTTGATTATTTCTTCCTCTGTGGGTCAGTGCCTCTTAAAAGAAAGGCTCCCCACACTAAAAGATCTCAATTCAGAATTAATTCAAGGATCACTAAATATTTAAAGATTTTTAAATATTTAATGTCTTTAAATATTGTACACCAAGATTTTGACGTTGGCTGTGTTGCTCCGCTACAAGGAGAAAGTGAGGCTTGTGACAGAAAACTGCTTCTTCTGAGCAACAAGGGGGAAGGTAAGGGAAGTTATGTTATGGCCCCTTAAGTCTTAATGGGTTCACTCACAGGGAGGAAGCAAATTTGCTTTATATTCTACTACAAAATGACCAGCAAGAACTTTTTGGTAAGCATACTGTCAAATGCCAACCCCTATACTAAAATTCTTGGAAATAGATTAAAACAATAATAGATCAGGAATGGAAGAGATCATCATGGAGTAGAATAGTTGAGAAAGATTTCCTCTTAGACATATCAAATTGGATGATTTCCCTATCACTGTCAAAGAAACCACCATCCTTCCAGTACCCAGGCTCACAATGTTAATGTCATCCTTGACTTCCCACTCTCTCCAACCTCTCCCTTGACTATATCCAATCTGTTTTCAAGTCCTGTCATTTCTACTTTCACAACATGTCTCACATATGATGTCCTCTTCTCTCCAATCACATAGCCACCCTGATATATAACCTCAGCTCTACATGCCAGGACTACTGCAACAGTCTTTCAGTTGGTCACATGGCTTCAAGGTATTCCTTTCTCAAATACATCTTCCATGTAGCTGCCAAAGTTGATTTTCCTTAAGTATAAGTCTGATCATGTCACCTTTAAGTTCCACAAACTTCAGTGGCTCCCTATTAACTCCAGGAACAAATATAAAATGCTCAGGTTTCACATTTAAAGACCTTCACAACCTGCTACCTTCCTACCATTCTGATTGTCTTAATACCTTATGCCCTTCCACATACTCTACAATCCTGCAACACTGGTCTACTTGCTGTTCCTTTCTCATGATACTTCACCTCCTGACCTCATGACTTTTCACTGGTTATCCCTGGATATGTCTCCTTCCTCATTTTCTTTTCTTGAGTTTCTAAGATTTAGTTCAAATCTCACCTTTAGCAAGAAGTCTTTCCTGGTTCCCACCCACTACTAGGTACAATCCCTTTGAGATTATCTTGCATTTACATAGTGTATGTGTGCATGTATGCATGCGCGTGTGTGTGTGTGTGTGTGCGTGTGTGTGTATCTTGTGTATTCATAATTATGTCTATATTGGCTCCTCCTTTAGAATGTGAGCTATCCAAAGGCAGGGACTATGTTTTTTTGCCTTTCTTTGAATTCCGAGTGCTTTTGCTCAGTGTCTGTAACACACTGTAATACCGTGATTACTTAATAAACAGTTCCTGACTAACTTGTTGAGGATATAAAAGTTTTGACGTGAGACTTGAAGGACTCAGACAAGTATTGGAGACTGGAGTCTGAGGTAGTGAGAGGTAGAAATTTTAGGCAGACAACACAGTTCTCTCTAATAACTAGTAACTTTCTTATTTAGAATAATTTTATTCAACTTAATTTTTTTCTCCCCCTAAATAAGTTTATTGAAAAACAGTAAATGTTAAATTAAATACTGCAGTATATTTTTGAAGATTAAGGCTAGTTGGGAAGGAAAAGAAGCATAGCTCTCTGAGAGACCCCTTTTCATGCTCTATTCAATCACTGAAATCAAAAGGCAGGTTTCAAAGAAAAGAAAGAGGGTACACTTTTAGAAGTTATTCCTTTTTTATAAACAGGTCAAAGGAATATTCAGACAAAGTTATTTTTTTTATAAGCAGGTCAAAGGAATAACAATATTCAGACAGTATTTTTAAAATCAAACATGTTATTTGATTCCATCAAAGACATTAAGACATTTTAAAAACTATTTTAAAAGACCATTAAGACTTCTACCAAAGTTGAAGTGGAGAGATTGTTTCTTTTTTTTAGGTGAAGGTTCCCCCACTACAAAAAGTCAGAAGACAACTGCAGTCAACATTCAGGATTTATACATGTTTTAACTTAGTCTGAAGTTTATTCCCTCCCTATCTAAAGAAGTAGTAGGAGTACTACGAAACAAGTTTCTCTGTATGTTCAATTCTACATATAATATGTCTTTGGCTGAGGAGTGAGTCAATAAACATTTATTAAGTGCCTATTATGTGCCAAGCCCTGTGCTAACAATAAAGGGTTACAAAGAAAGGAAAAAGAAGACAATGACAATTTTGGTCCCAAAATCCATTAACAGGCTGAATTAATGAGAAGCGTCTTACCTTTGCTTCCCTCAAAAGAATTAAAATGTCCATAGATTACAAATATATTTTAAATGTAAACCACAAAGGAAATTATGTTAGTTAACATGCAAAACCATTCTGAATAGTCACTATACTATACTTCCTAACTTTTCAAAAGTTTAGCAGTTTGGATATATGTTATTTGACAGAAAAAGTGTTTATATTATATTTAGACTAATAACAAATGTAAGTTATTTAACTCTGAGTTAATCAATCTATTACTATGTAACCCCAAATGCTCAATTCACTACATTCACTTTAATACATAATTGGAAAAACTCAAGTTATTATAACTTTTTGTATTATTCATATTCACTTTGTTTCATTCATATTTAAAAGAGTCAATTACCAACTATATATGGCATTAGCATCTCCATCTCTCTCTAAAGTTAGGGGCTTCCTCCCCAACAAAAATCCAGAAACAAAAAAGCCCATTTAAATCTCCCTGTTGACAAAATGTGTTATAGATATACTTCTTTCCTTAAAAAAAAAAAAAAGATAATGTTCTATCAGTTTTAAGAATTTTCTTTTAGTATACTCATAAAGATTTATGATAAAACCCACATATGTTGCAAGCTGGCAATCTGCTATAAAAAGATTTTTTTTTAAATTCCTCCTAACGCTTCAGAAATACCACATCAGTAACAAGCCTCATTTCCGCATACTATGTCTATCTCTTATTTTCCATCACACATAGGTGTCCCTGTTATTAGCATGCATCAAAAACAATACATAAGTCTGTATTAAAGGTATCAGCTTTATAAGGAAAAGAGCTATAAAACTACAATAATCTTTAATAGCTTCCCCATCTGGCATAACAAATTCTGAATTAACACTTTTGGCATATCAACTACCTAAAAAGAGAATAAAACTAAATGAACACAAAACACTAAAATCTATCTTGACAAGGAAAAGCAGGTTTTCAGCATCTATGAAAATATTGACAAAAATAACTCAACATTTATTAAGTGAACACTACATGCATGGTATGTTTGGCATTAGTGACATAAAGATGAATTAAGCATTAACTCCCATCCAAAAAGACACAACTTATTATAAACTGCAATTTATTAGGATGTATAAAGCATGTTCACAAATAGCTATAATCTGAATTATAAAATCTCAGAGTTGGAAAGGACATCAGAAGCCATCTAGAACAACACATACAATAATTTTTTCTATGACCTGCTCAACAAGTATTAATACAGTCTTTGCTTGCAGCAAAGAGAGGGAGAGTCCAATACCCCAAAGTCAGCCCACGAATAAGCTTTTCCTTCCTAAATTAGCCTCTCAGTAACTTATAAATTTATTCTGGAGGGAGGTCTAAACCAAGTGCCATAAGCAATATGAATTAGAAAGATCCATCCTAGTTACTGGATCTGGGAAGTTCATAGAGAGGGAGCACTAGAGCTGAGTCTTGAAGGAAAGGTAAGACAGAAATAGGGAATATGATAGGAGTTCGATCCATGTGCTGGAAGCAGTATGAGCAAAGAAACAATGATGGGAAATAGGACGAGGAGGTTGGATACTGTGTATAATCCAGTGTGGGTGTAATGTGGAATATGTGAAGGGGAATAGGGTAAGGCAAAGCTAGAAATACAAGCTGAAGTAAAATCATGGAAGACCTTGAATTCTGGGCTAAGGATATGATACTTTTTTTGAGAGGTTACACAATGGATAGCCACTGAAATTCTGGGAACAGAGGAATGATATATGATAGAACATTATATACATACACACACATATATATACACACACACACATACACACATATATACACATGTGTGTGTATGCGTGTGTGTGTACACAGCCATACAGACACATATATACACCTGTGCATAAGGAAATTTATTCTAATAGTGGTATAGAAAACGGATGAGGGGAGGCAGCTAGGTGGCACAGTAGATAGAGCACCAACCCTAGACTCAAATCTGGCCTCAGACACAACACTCACTAGCTGTGTGACTCTGGGCAAGTCACTTAACCCCAACCACCTCACCAAAAGAAAAAAAAAAAGAAAAAGAAAGAAAGAAAATGGATGAGGAAAAGTGCCAAAGGTCTGAATCAAAACGGTGAGTAATAGTGGGATAAAAAAAGACAGATTTGAGATTATGTAGGGAAAATTAAAAGGTCTTGGCATTATTGAAAGAGTTGACTATTTGAAACAAGCTTAAGTAAAGAGGGAAGTGAAGCCAGAATAAGATTAGGATGGCTGGGTAGAATAAGGAGGAATTATGGAACCAGAAATCACAACAACAAAGAGTAGGTTAAGCAGAAGTGAGGGTACGGGCAGGTGCAAGGTTGCAGATTATTATCAAAAGGACAATTTCAGAATTCAATATCTTGGAAGTTAAACAAATTCAAGCGATGGTGAAGTCTAAGGCGTGATCATTTGGAAGCTGACTGATTGATACAGGTTTAACTGGAAGTTCTAAGAACTGAGAAGTTCAGAGAACTGCTTAGTCAAAGCATTAGAAGGGTCACCAACCAGACCTCCAGAATTACTGGAAGCATATGGGATAGAAAGAAGAGTAAGATGCATCTTAATGAGAAGGTGGAGGAGTATCCTATAACACGAAGGATGGCTGAGAGTCACATAATCATATAGGATAACTTACGAGAAATGTTTCTGAGTGACAGTAGCAAAAGCTTTTAAGTGGAAGTATGGAACAAGGAATAACAGAAATTGTTCTTCCTGACCTTATGAGTTTAACAGAACAGGATAAAAAGAGGTCATTACAAGTTTGGGTTACCAGAGATACCAGGTTCTAGTTAATTAGAGGTTAAAAGAGTATAAAGATAGAGATCAAGGATGAATTGGGAAAAAAATAAAACCAAGCACATGTTCACTTGTAAAGAAATAAAGGGGATGATTGTTAGCAATAAAATAAAGTTCCAAAGGGAACACTAGACGAAACTAGTAAAGAGGTGGCGAGGGTGGATAACCCAGGCACCATCCCAGTTCTGGCCCCCATCATCTCTCAACTGGAAAATCTCCACAACTGCCTCCTACTTGGTCTCCCTGTTTCCAATCTCTGCTTTCTCCAGTCCATTCTCCACAAAGCTGCCAAAGTGACATTTCTAAAGCAGCTTCCATCAAGACTCAGTTCAGTTGCCATCTCCCATACAAAGCCAGCCCTAACCCCTTCTCCCAGGACATACTTTGTATCTACACTGTCCATACTTTGTATTTAATTTCTTTGTACACATTGTATTGTTTTCCCCCCAGTAGGATTGAAGTTCTTGGAAGAATACTTTTTGTTTTTTGTCTTTATATCCCCAATGCCTAGTATGTGTCTGACACACAGCAGGCACTTAATAAATACCTTGTATTAATTAACTAAAGATGTTAAATAAATTAAAATGTTTCCAATAATTTAATGTTAATCCTTTTTGTGTATTCTACGTTCCAGCCAAACTGGATTACTAGCTATATTCTGCAAACTTGCTATGCCATCTCCCACCTCTAGTAGTAGTCCAGCAGTCTTGCATGCTTTTTCTATACATGCCACTTTTCAGAATCCTTTTTTTTTTTTTTTTTGCAGGGCTCAGTTCAAGTGCTACCAGCTCAAGAAAACCATCCCTGATTCCCCAAATAAAAGTGTTGTCTCCTTTCTCAAACATATTTGTGGCAATTTGGACAAGGTTCATCATCTGCCCTTAGCACACTTTGCCTTTTACTAGATTTATCTATTTACACGTTCTATTCCCCATCCCTAGCAGAATGTAAGCTCCTTGAGGACAGGAACTATGGTTGTTTTTTTGTTTTGTTTTGTTTTGTTTTTTGGTATCCTAAGCACCTAGTACAATGCCCTGCACATAGTAGATACTTAATAGATGTTTGCTGGATTAAAAGTTTCTCAGCAGGACATTACAGAATACATATTAAAACATCTACTGAAGAAAACATTATTTAAGCAAAATGGCCTTCAATTTCTTCTTTTGCAATATGTGATTACTCTAAATTATTAAAAGCAAGCCTTTCTGACATGACATAGTTATTTATACCTGGGTTTAAACAGATCTAATTTATATCAAATCTAAACTAAATTTCAATCTATAATAAATGCAAACTTTTGGGGTTTTTTCCCACCAAAGAGGGGGAATGGCAAATGCAGCTCCTTACTGAGAAATAACGGTAATCAAAATTGGAATTTCTCAATGCCACATGTATTTCAGCAACAGTAAATACAGAATTAAGAGGTAAATAATCACATGACACTTTTCTAAACACTTCATAAGAACAATTTTTACATATTTAAAAAGGTTCTTTCCCATCTATCCAAATTCCCAAGATACATATGTATATGTATACATACACTCATATATACATATATTCCTATTTATGAAAAACGGAAAATTTATTACATTTGTTCCACTCTCCAATTTCAAAGCTAATATATTTTTATTCCATAAAATTTAAACTATTTAAAGTATGAAATAGAAAAGGCATATTTTCATTCAAATTTTTAAGTAATCAATGTTTTAATAACTCAAATATTGATTTTTTTCTCTTACCAAATAACCGCAACACAAGAAAGTATCTGCTTTTGAAAATCTAATATTATGTACTTACACATTCAGCCCTTATATTCTGCCTATTTAATACTTCATTTTAAAGAAACATATACTTTTTTAAGGTCATTGGAGTTAAGTGACTTGCCCAGAGTCACACACCTAGTAAGTATCTGAGGCCAGATCTGAACTCAGGTCTTCCTGACTCCAGGGCTGGTATTCTATCCACTGTACCACTTAGCTGCCCCAAAATGTATACTTTTTAAAAAGCAACTTCTGCTCTTGTTATTAAGAATATTTCAATGACAATATCATGAATGAGAATAACATCTGAATGAGAAATGAACATAAAAAAGTAACTATAGCATATAGAAATATCATAATCCCACAAAAGGCACAGGGCAATAAATTCTTCAAAAGAAAACCATATAAGTCAAGTAAGTATACCTTAAAACCATGAGTCAAGTATACCTGAAGATATGCTAAACTTAAAAATAATTAAAGTATAGGGCAGTCAGTAGTTTTAAGGATCATCTTTAATAACAGGGGTACTTTTAATATTTAATAACTGACTGAGGTTTTTAACCTGGAGTCCAACTCTAGAGGTTCATGAACTTGATTAAGAAAAAAACTATGTCCTTATTTTCACTAACTTTGGTTTCTTTTGTAATCCTATGTATTTTATTTCATGTATTTTAAAAATTTTATTTTAAGAAGGGGTCCCTAGGTTTTACCAGACTGCCAAAGAGGTTCATCATACACATACCCACACACACGCGCCTTCTGTTTTAGATTTGAGGATTGACATTTATGTATTTCAGACATTCTATTTGTTTGCTAGTATCGCACATACCTTCTATTTGTAATGGTCTACTACATACATCTCTTGCTGAATAAAATAAAATGACTTGACCACAAATTTAAGTTAACAGAAAAAAATTAGACAAGAACTAAATAATACCCCACCCCGCAACAAGAAGTGGTAAAAACAGACTAGCACAAAGTAGACAAATAAAAGAATAAAAAGAATTGATGTAGAAAATGGCTAAAGACTGAAAGAAAACAAACTCAAGAGCTCACAGTTTAGAGTTAAGATTGAAGTGTCTGTTAGAAGCTTATTTTTCACATTAACATTTGAGAACATAGAACGAACACTTACCTTACAACTATAAGTACGGCAATAAGGATTGAACAAATAGGATCTGCTATCATTAGACCAAAGTTTTGCATCATGATGGCAGATGCAATTACACCAATACTCCCCAATGTGTCTGCTAAAATGTGTAAAAATACACCTATAATAAAGTATAAACAGAATCAAATTAATATCTTAGAAACTAAAAAGTATAAAAATAATGAATCTTTAATCAAAATTAAATCTTCTAAAGTACTCAAGTGGCTACATAATGTCTATTTGTTTCCCTTAGTGTCTTTCGGTGTATTCTATAGGAGACTTTTAGTTGTTGTGGCTGAAAAATAAAGGCTAAACAAACATTCACTTAAAATATTTTAAAGCTGCAGATAAATCATTACTAGATAAATAAATTATTTAAAAGATAAAGTAAGTAAGTCATTACTAAATAAAGTGGCTTTCACTTGACCAAACCATTAGGAAGTTATGTTACCTATGAGTTAAAGTTATTCTGATAAGCCTGAATATTGTGACCTATTTCAATATAAGTATTTCAATAAACTTATAAAAACATCTTATATAAATTCACTTACGGGTTTAAAATTTATGTAATACAATCCCTTTTTAAAAATTCAATATGTTTTAAGCAAAAAAAAAAGTCAAGTACATATTCCCAGTGTGATGCCAGAAAAAAATAGGTACACAGAGCCCTCTGCTGGTAATTCAACTTACAAACTTTAATGACAAATATTTTTTGCCATACAATTTTCCTTTTCTTCTAATGGGAGTCCTATATAAGTTATATTTTCTTACAGAGTTTCTTACAGATAAAAGTTATCCATTAAGCTCAAGCTCCATAATGTGGAGGTTAAACTTTGTATTTATAAGATACAGCAAGCTTAAGTTATTTTAAGAAACTTAAACTTTCTATTTGTCATTGAATAAATGAAATGACTACAAAACCTTTAGCAAATCCAAGAACTAAGTTTCAGATATAGTTCCACCACAATTTATACAATAATTTCTGTTTAACTTAAATTTAAAATAATAAAGCAACCAGATTTTCAACAAGTTAAATATAAAAGAGGTTTTATTTCCCTATATAAACATCAAAAAATAATCTAACATTTGTATGTGATACATGCAAGTTCATCACATTATTAGTAAAAACATGGCAAATATAATGCCATCTACCACCACAATAAATATATATATACAAATATACAAAAAATATATATATATACAAATATACAAAACCACCACAGTAAATGCCTACTGCACATACTTCATCTGGGCTTTATAGATGATTTACACAATTATACAACTCTTCAACAATTTTTCAAGTCACCTTATTGGCTAATGTAGAAACCACTACAAAATAACAGTACTTATCCATTTTACAAATACTTGTTCCTTTTTTAAAACTGTTCAACAGAAGAAACTGTAGGAGAATTACAATCTATTTTAATTACAGAAATAAGAATTTAATTACCTGAGTAAAAAGACAAAAACTCAGACAAACCTAAGCAGAGTGAATTCTACACAAATCCATAAATTCTTCTGCTAAATTAGAATTTATTCCAAACACATACATGATACAATCAGTAGGTCATCAGTCAGGGCTTAGAAAACCTTGTTTTGGATTTCCAAAAAGATTTTTTTATTAAAATTGGATTTCTATCTGACTTAATTACTTAATTACTCTAAAGAAAAAAAATCTTAAATAATAAAGGCTATAAGAAATAAAAAATTTATTTAAAGAAAAATAGTTTAGCGTTTCCCAAATGTATCTACTTTAGAAGGCAAGGAATTAAAGATGTCAAACAAATATGGTAAGGATCACTGTTCAGATTAAAATTATCTTTTGAATGACACAGAAGAGAACCACAGAAAACATACCACAGTGGTTTAGGGGCCCCTGAACCACAAACTCTTAATTGATTTGTATTCTTAGACCACTATACATCTTTAGTGGATATTTTAAGAATTGAAACTAGTCGGCAGGCACTGTTAGAAAAAAAAAAAAAGAATCTTTAGATAGGGAAATTTCTGGATAGACCATATTAGTTAGCGCCTTGAATGTTATTTTTATTAACATGTCAGAATTATACAACCCTTTGTAAGTTTCCAAATTCCATTTAGGAAAGGGGAAAAAACAGAGGAAAAAAAATCACATTTTGACTTATACACAAAATTTCAAACCTCACTTAATGAAATTTACCTTAAAAACTAGAAAGTCAACAAGTATATTAAAGATGCTTTAAATATTTTTATTTAAAAGCAATTAAGTTCTTCTTTTATGTGTGTGTGTGTGTGTGTGTATGTGTGTGTGTGTGTGTTTGTATGCATGTATATATAAACTGTCACCTTTGGAGATTACCCAAATCAAACTACAGGCTACCCCTGTAATCCAGAATACTGTTCCATACTTCTGGATGATCTTAGCCTACCCACTAATTGCAATGCTAGATTTAGAAAAACTATAATCTATTAGTTAAATTTGTTGAACCATGCCCCCCCTTCAAATAATGAATTATCAAGACAAAAATAAATTATTAGCAAATATAAAGTAAATTTGATTGTGTATAACAAATATGCATCATTACAAGATATTTCAGCAAAAGTTCTATATTAATTCTGCAAACCTCTGCAACAATACACCAATGGATAAAAAACATGTTATGGTTCCTAAAAATAAACTGGAGAGTAAGGATCCTAATCCAAGGGAATAGTTTAAGGTGAGGGTCAAGTCAAGAATTTTAAGAAGAGAATAGTGAAAGAATGAAGTACAATAAAAATAAGGTTCAGAGTTAGTAAAGGAGGAGGTCGATTTGGTGTCAGGAGAAGGACCTCTGAGGTAGATGAGTCCAACCTCCTCATTTTACAACTATTTCCCAGAAAGTATAGAATTTTTTCACTACAAATAATCATTTTAGTCTTCTATGAAATGTTAACACCAGATTACTAATGACTATGTAAAAAATTTAAGAGAAAAACAGAAAAACGGCAAGTGCAAATTTCTCCTACCTTGTAAGATCTGTCTGCTGGGTCCTGTTGTTCCTTTAATTGAGGGACCATCTGTAAAGAGTTTTTGTCATGTTAACATGGAATGTTCTTTTTTTTTAATTATTTAAACTGATTTCTAACTAAAACTAACTAGTTTTCATTCTAATGCATCTATAGAATTGCACATAATTATGTAGACTTGCAAATTAATTTTAACATTTCCATTACTAAAATTAGACTAGACTAAAAATAATAATCTTGATTAGTCTGGAAATAAACACAAAGGCAATTTCAAGCTGTATGAAGGATACAGCATATATCTTAAAAATAATATTTTCCAAAGACATCTGGCAAAATAACAAGTCACTTTTTGAAAAAATTCTTTGACCTTTTAAAAATCTCTACAAAGGAGGATACTACCATTATTTGCAATTAGATCTATCACAGAAAGGTAAATGGCTACCTAAAATCATGAAGAAAGATAAGAATGGTCCATAGAAGAATCTAGGATAACTAACTAAAGAAAAACTCTTTCCAATTTCTTCCAATTTAGAATGGAATAAAGAAACCAACCCACTTTCAATCTTCATCCAAAAGGGACCAAATATATAGTATCTACTTACTTTATCATACTGAATTTGTGATATAAAGATCAAACATATACAATTCTTGAACTAAAATATTTCGAAATGGTCAACAACTTCAAAATTAAATCAGAACTACAGCTGCCAATTATCATCAATATGATCTCTAAGCTGAATTTAGAATTAGAGCTAAAAGTCTCTATATTTATACTTATGAAGAAACTTGCTTGAGATTCATAGTTGGTGGCCTGAGGTTGTCCAAACAGTAGTTATCTGATATGTCTTGACACCACTGCCTAAGAGGCTGAGGTAAGAACATGCTATCAGATGAAAGACAGAGTTGTCTATAAAGAAGAACTATCACCTTGTAAGACATATTTTCTTTCTCACTGGTCTGGAGAAGAGGACACACATGATCATACGGTAGATCTTACAAATGAAGATGCCGTTAAAACTAGCTCTTGATCAGTTAAAATGACAACTCACATTTACATACATTTTTCACAATAACCTGTGGGGTAGATAGTACAAGTTGTCTCATTTTATAGACAAAGAAGTGAGGTTTAGATCTACAGCTTGCAAATATGGTTCACAAAACACACCTAGCTCCTCCGCCAATTAGCAAGCAGCCCCTGTGTCATGATTCTTCTGGTCAGTTCATCCAAATGTTTTTCAATATTTGTTAAGATCTGTATTTTCATCAATGTGGGTATGACTTTTCCTAATGCAGCAAGCACACAATCCTTCCAAATGATGTAAGATAGTCTTCATGAGTTGCTGTGATCAAAAACATACCCTTTAAGGCATGCCCTCAAGTAACAAGCTATCAATTAAGTCTTTGAAGGCAAGAGATTAGTTTTGCCTTGTTCAAAAGGACTAGCGTGTTTTATTATTTGAACTTTCATATGTTCAAAGTGATCTCCCCAAAATATTCCCAGTCTCCCAAGTACTGGTCTAAGCCTGGTAGGGAGCTATTCCAGAGGCTGCTTTTTTTTCCTAACACAACCTGACTTTTTTTTTTAAAGTCATAATCTATAAACTTTACAAGGAATATCAGTTTCTAATTCTTCCATGGTATAAGAAAAAAATCTAAGAGATTTGTTCTTTACTGAACAATTTTTTTATTTAAATTTTAAAATCTAGATTAAAAAGGATAGACATATATCACTTTCCTTAGAATTAGTAACAAACTTGAACCAGTGCTATCCAAGGGCTCTAACCTCTAAAAGTCAATAAAGACAGTTAATGGCAACAGTACTAGTGCATTTCCTGCATAGTCTCTGTCCAAATGTGAGAGTTAAGAGCTTTGAACAATGTTGGAGTTGCCTAGAATAATGCCTGACCAAAAGAAAAAAAAATGGGGCTCCATACAATGTTACCAAAAGGCACTAAGGAAAAAAAGCAAGAGTTACTGCAGGGGCAGCTAGGTGGTGCAGTGGATATAGCACTGACCCTGGAGTCAGGAGAACCTGAGTTCAAATTTGGCCTTAGGCACATAACACTCACTAGCTGTGTAACCCTGGACAAGTCACTTAAAAAGAGTTACTACAGATAGCAAAGAATTTTTGGGGGGAGGTTGTTTTTTTTTGAAAAACATGTATATCCAGCAGATACAAAACTATTAAAAATTTCAAATATAGCCCAAAGTCTTAGTGTAGTTTTAAGCTTAATTAGCTTAAATTTACTTTAATAGCTTAAAACTGCACTAAGACTTTTTGGAACACCCTGTGTAACAAAATCCAGAAGATTAAAATAACATCAGCTAAAAGTTCATTTTTAATATTAAGAGAAGAGGGGATTGCTAATGATAAAGTACACTACCAAAAAGTCACAATTGATTGTTAGATGTAAAAAACACTGTCAAAGTAACTTTGATCATTACAGTGGATGGTTTAAAAAAATATCCCCTCACTTAACATTCAGGACCTCATTGTGGCAAGGAAGTGACCTTCAAATCTTAAAGGCCACGTCAGTAGACCACAAACTCATGCCAAGCTAAAGTGTTTTAAGGAAGTAAGAGTCTCAGCAACAAACTCTGTGACTTTTATCTAAAGACCAGCCTCATTAAATTCAGAAAGGATCAATCACCAGATGGCTGGATACCACATCAATATTTTTGGCCAAAACAACTAACGAAGCTACCTACTAAATCATGAAGGTGCTGCAAACTGCATTGGTGGAAAAAATAGTGAAGTGATTAAATTACGTATCTTCTGAAGTAATGAAATAATAATTTTAAAAGATTTCAAATTCAAACAAAGTTGCCTTCCCATTATTGCAATATACATTTTTACTGTATTCATTTTTTTCAGCCACCAGAAATGAAGATTCCCCTCCCCCTCAAAAAAAATCTTGAGGGGGCAGCTAGGTGGCGCAATGAATAGAGCTCTGGCTTTGGAATCAGAAGGACCTGAGTTCAAATCTAGCCTCAGACACTTAACACTTTACTAGCTGTGTGACCTTGGGCAAGGCACTTAACATTAACCCCATCGCCTCACCAAAAAGAAAAAAAAAAATTTTTTAAAAATCCTGAAACTGAAAAGTTTTAAGTAGAAGCTATAAATCTGATAGTAACTCAAACATCTTTCATTTATTTGTTTTTCAGCAGTAGCTAAATTATAATGGGGGAAGAGGTTGAAATCAATTTGAAATGTATACATAGAACAGTTTTGAATCTTATTTATGATTCTCTCTTTAAAAACTTCTAAAAGTAATTATTTAGGATTCAAGCATCCCCCAAAACAACTGAAATTTCTAAACTGATCTTGAAAACACATTTTGTATAATGTACTATCAAAAAATGAAAATTTAGTGGCAACCAACAAATTTTTAATTAAAAAATATTTTTAATACTGTAAAGGTATGCTTTCTAAAACACAAGAGAAAGTAAATTGTTTTCACACACACACACAAACACACACATACACACACACACACACACTAGAGGCCAACCAAACATACCACCCAAATGCCTGCTTGCCAAACTAAGTTGTTGCATTAAGTTGCAGTTCATACAACAAAATGTACTACAAAATGTATAAGTAAATGTACATCAGTTAGTTCTGCCGATGCCTAATGAGACAAATAAAATAAAAATGCTTCTAAAGATTTAAAATCACTACTGCATTTTTAAAAATCTGTGTCAAATACTGGCAATGGAAAAAATGCATAATATGATTTTCCTAAAAACATAACTGCCATTAATTATCACATTTATTGAAACAGCACTATTTTATCACTACCTACAACTTGAAAAATCAGACCACATCCTGTGTTTTATGCTACACTTATTTCTTTGCAGAGTCCAGGTTAAAGAATTCTAGGAACAAAACTGACAGCCCACATGAAAGGGAAAAATGATCCTTGTCTTTTACATCTACTTAAGAGTCTTACTCTGAATGTCCTCCTGTGGTACTCACCATGACAGTCAAAGTGTCCGTGTCCATGATCGTGACTATGTGCATCATGTTTCAATTCATGACTATGGCCATGGTCTCCATGACCATGGCCATGATCTCCATGTCCATGTCCATGATCAAGTGCACCATTAAAGAGGGAATGACTATGTCCATGCCCTACAAAGGAAAAAAACAATATAGTTTAGATAAAGAATGTATAAAAATGGATTAAAATATAAATTCCACATGTTAATACTCTGATGCATCCCAAGGACACACTACTCCAAAAATTTCATTGCCAGAAATAGAAATAATATAGGTGACATGTGGATGCATTTCAAGTTATTAGATAAAAGAGACAATTACGATTTTTAAAATTAATAATAATATTTTAGAAGATAAAGTAATAGCAAATGTTCCAGAAAAGATATAATTATATATATGGAAATCTTGGGGATCATAGAATGAGAGCTGTGAGGGATGTTAGAAGCCAACAGACCTGTCCCCTCATTTTACAGATGAGGAAATTGAGACAGAGGGAAGAGAGGTTAAGTGACTTGGTCAGGGTCAGAGAGCTAGTGAGTGCCTGAGGCAGGAAATGAACAAAGATCTTTCTGACTCCAAGTTCAGCATTTTATTCACTATGGTCTAGGCAAAGGCTGGGTTAAAATTAGTATTTGTACAGTTGACCTATGTTAGGACAAGAAGGAATTTAATTCCTAGAAACCAGAAGTGATAAAGGGCCCCAAGCTACTCAGATACTAACAATCCTTAGAAAAATGTTTCTAGCAACTTTTTCCCATGATAAAAGACATAGGTTTCAAAAATGCCAAAATGCTCACAGAAGGACTTCTTGTGGTAGCAAAGAGATGGAAACAAAAAGTAGGTGCCTCCAGACTGGGGAACGGCTAAACAAACTGTGGTACATAAATTCAATGTAATATAATACACCATAAGAAATTATCAATATGAAGAACGTAGAAAAACATTAAAGGCTCATATGGACTGAAACAAAGTGAAATAAGTAGTAACAGAGAAACAATATACACAATGACTCTAATAATGTAAATGGAAATAACAATAAAGCAAAAGTGAACGCTATACAATTATAATGATCAAAAGCTCATTCTCAAAGAGGAAATGAGGCAATGCATTTCCCTCCCTCATTTTCAAAAGCAGAAGATTATGGGTGTAGAACTCTCAAATAAGTACTCCTTATACTAAGATGCTTAACTTTGTTGAATTGCCCTTCCCACCCTTCCTTTCTTATCCTTCCTTGTTAGGGTTGTTGCAGTAAAAGGAAGGATCTATTCAGAAATAAAGGTGATATAAAAACAAATCACTAAAAATTTTAAAAACCACAATAAATGCTGGTTGAAGTAATAAACTGACTAAAATTCAACCACACTAAAACTAATCAGTTACATTCTGAATTCATACAGTAGGTTCATTTCTAGCGCATATTAAAAACATATAAAATTTAGCCCTTGGTAAAAACTTCATTTGAAGAGGTTGCATTAATTAAAGCATTGCTTTATGGAATATATTTGGTAATATTCATATTAGATTACCCAAAAAAAAAAGCCCTAAACACAGAGCACATTAAAAACATATAAAGTTTGCCCTTGGTAAAAGCTAAAGAAATTCAAATAAAACTAATTCAGCACTTCAAGATGTAAGATTAAATATTACAATACCTTAATATATGTTATAATAATCTTAACATGAGTAAATGTTAGGCAGCACTTATGTATGTATATGCTTAAGTGTGTACATGTATATGTATATATTAATTCTTCCCACTGAAGTTGTTTATTCACAGGCGAAGTATCATTTTGTGACACACACCAGTTTACTATACCAAAGACCCTAGTGCAACTCAGGAACACAAACTAAAATATAACCTTGGGAACAAAAGCAAAACATAGAAAAGCAAAGTCCAATTGCTCCTTAAAGACTACTACCAGGACAACTGTGTTCAAATCCTACAGAAAAAGAGCAATGATTCAGTTTCACTAAAGAGAACTTAAAATAAACTAGGAAAAATATTTTCAGTATGGAGCATATCACTTGTTTTAATTTTGCTTCTATTTTATGCTATAGCAGTTACATCATACTCTTAATGGCTAACTTCTAGACTTTTCCAAAAATAAAGCAAAATCAAAATTTTGGTCAAGAAGGTACCTTATAGATAAGCTAGTACACTCTCTTCATTTTACAGATAATAGGGTCAGATTACTTGCCCAAAGTACTGTATGAAGTAATGAAGCTCAAACCAGAATCAAGTCTCCTTATTGTTCTCCATTTATATTTCTTACTGTTATCAGTCATGAATTTATGCTGGTAATGAATATTTTGGGGGGTCAAGGTTAAAATTGATTTGTAACCTGGAAAGTACCTAATAGTACAAAATCCTACTATATATAAGTAAACTCCAATTTCATTGTAAAGAAGTTTCAGAAATGCATTAACTACTTTTGGATAATTTAGTGGATAACATATTTCTGAAAATGACTAATTTACAACAAGTGAGTAACTAACTTACTAATATTCCAATAATCTGAGGATCTGTAATTTGGTTAGTACAGCTACTCGCTCTGTGAATACAAATCACCATTCCATTAAAAATTCATTATCTGAAATCTCATTATCATGAAGATTGTTTGAGCTTTGATATTTATTACCTCCTTAGCAATTTCAGTGGCCCCTCTACTCTGAATAGAGTGTTAAACAATAAACTCTTCTCATCAGTTGTTCTACTTGGTTTCTACTCAAGATTATCATAAAATTATGTACCCAAGGAGGTCCCCCCCACCACCTCCGGCCTTTCAGATTCCTTTTGTGTACTCTCTTCCCTCATTAGACTTAAGCTCCTGGAGGGAAGGATTTGTCTTTTTTATTAATTGTAACCCCAGTGCTTAACACAGTCCCTGGGACATATTTAGTATCTATTTATTGAATATTGAAAACTTAGACCTGTGATGAGCTTGAATGATTCCTAGCTAAAATCTAGAATATATTACCGAAGGAATGGCAAGTGAACATTTAAATCAGGAAGCCGTGATCACAAGGAACAAGTACAGCTTCTTAAGAACAGGGCATGCTGGACAAACCTTATATCCTTTCTTGTCAGGTATACAAAACTGATAAATCAAGCAGATGCTACAGCTTACCCAGATTTCAGCATTTGATAAAGGCTCTCAAGTAATTATGGGGGAAGGGGTGAATGAAAATATGTGGGCTATACACTAGTAAAATTAAATAAATTCAAAACTAATTGAATAGCTAGACCCAAAGAGTAGGCAACAGTGGCCTGATGTCAGCTTAGAAGCAAACCTCCAGTGCAGGGCCCATGGAATTGGTGCTAACATTTTTATCAATGACTTAGAAAAAAGCATAGATGATATATTCTTCAAATTTGTAAGATGACACAAAGCCACAAAGCTTGGGAGCATTGCACTGCATGACAAAGTCAGTATTCAAAAAGCTCTTTTTTTTTTCTTTTCTTTTTTTTTTTCCTTTTTAGGCAATTGGGGTTAAGTGACTTGCCCAGGGTCACATAGCTAGTAAGTGTTAAGTGTTTGTTCTGAGGCCAGATTTGAACTCAGGTCCTTCTAACTTCAGGGCCAGTGCTCTATCCACTGTGCCACCTAGCTGCCCCTCGAAAAAGCTATTAAAAGACAGACTAGAATATTGGGCCAAACCTACTAAGATAAATTCAATATGGATAATGTAAAATTTTATATTTGGGTTCAAAAAAGCTATTTCCAAAGTACAAAACAGAAGAGATCTACCTGAATAACAGTTTGTCTGAAAATGATCTAAGGGTTTTATTGAACTGAAAGGTTAATATGCATCAAGAGTGGGATACACCCATTGAGAAATCAAATGTGACCTTAAGCTACCTAAATTTAAGTCAGAGAGATAAAGCACCCAGGAACATGGAGGCTGACAGTCCAGTTTTACTCTGCCTTGGTCAGACTACATAAAGAGTCATGTAATCTGACTAAATTGACAGCTATCTTCAAGTATATGAAGAGATAACATGCCACTGGAGGGTTGTAAGCCAAGGCTAGATAATTACTTGTTAGGTATATTATAAAGGGAAGCCTTTCTCAGTTAGTCTAGACTAGATGGCCTCCAAGATCCCTTCTACCTTTGTGATTCTAGAGTTTCTATAACTCAAAATTCTTTACTCTAAAACTAGTCTGGCAATGAGCCTCTGTGAAACTAGCTAGACATCAGGCCTGGGCTCAAAGCTTTTCTTCACTTCCATTGCACCCAGAGCACCTCCACACTATGAGGCATCAGAATAGACCTTTAGAGGAAGAAACTGAACAAGATGGAAGACTGCTTTACTAAACTGAACAGAAACTAGGTTTTTTCCTCCCCAAATGTGACATACAAAGACCTCTTAGTTACTATGAACAGCTGGTCATAATACTTTCTCCAGTTACAAGCAAAAAACAAAAACAAAAACCGGCTTCCCCACCAGCATGGACATGAAGGAAGAGCCTAGGCTGGAAGATGCTATTGCTGTTGGCTGCAAAATAAGGGAGGCAGAACATTCCTGCTTGTGTACTATATACAACTGCCTTGGTCTCAAATCCCTTAGAGACAGTAAGCTCACCGCATAGCTTGTCAAACCCACCTTTCCTTCCCCTAAATCTCCAAAGAATAAGGGTCTTAGTGTGAGAGGCAACATGGTGGATAAAGGACTGGACTTGGAGTCAGAAAGACCTGAATTAAAATTCTGCCTCTGATATTTAGTAGCTGTGTGGCCTTGGGCAAGTCAGTCTCTGAGCCTCAGTTTCTTCATCTGTAAAAGGGGGATAATAATACCTTTACTATGTCGCTCATCGGAGTTCTGGGAGGGGGATCCCTTTCACTAACCATCCCAGAAATTAATAATTATATAGTGCTTTGAAGTGTACAGCTATTATCTTACATGAGCCTCACAGCAACCCTATGAGGGGATACTACAGGTATTATTACCCCAATTTTAGCAATGAGAAAACTGAGGCTCAGAAAGTTTAAGTGACTTGAATAAACAACCCAACTCTGGGAAAAACCTAAATTAACGGGACAGGAGCACAAGATTTGGAGCTCGGAAATTACAAATGAACTAATCCAACCTTTACTTTTGCAGAAGGGGAACTGAGGCAAAGGGCTTGTATCACATGCTGTAAATTTGAGAAAATTTCTCAAAACTATACTGCAACATTAACATTGGTTAAATCTAATATCTTTTTTAGTGTCAAATTGAAATAACTTGTTAAAAATACCTTTCAGACAGATCTTAATCCTCTATATTGGTTTTGTTTTAGTTATTCCACTGTACTATCACAGTCAGATCCTGAAATAATATTCCACTCAACCATAAATTTCAGCTAATCCTTTCTATAATGAAACTACTCAAAACTCTTCCTATACAATAGTAGAATAAATGTTACTTTCAGTAAAAAATTAAAAAGCCATCAACCTAACTATGGCCATAAAAATGCAACATCTTAGTTGAATAAATTAAACTTCACCAGAAGTAAGGAAAATCTTCCTAACAAGTTATAATCAATAGGCTGAATAGCAGAATAGGCTGTTCTCTAAGGTAGTTGAGTTCCATATTACTGAAGAAAAAAATGAGGGAATATGTAGCAAGGATTCTTCTTTAGAGACGGTTGGACTAGCTGACCTCTGAGGTCCTATGATTCTATGTCCAATATTTGGTCTTGACCAATATTTAGCTTTGTATAAAAACCATTACATAAGCTGTCAAAATTATTCATTTTTCACAAGCAGCCTAGAAATGAAGAAAAAAGGAAAAAAAGGCTCTAACCATCATACCAGAGCCATGTGAATGTCCATGACCTCCATGTTGGAAAGCAAATATTCCTATTAGGTTTACAACAAACCCAAGCACAGAAACAAGTAGTAGTCTCTCGTGGTGAACATCTGGAGGTGCTAATGCTCTCTAGAAAACACATAACACATAAGAGACAACATTAAAATCAAAACCTGATTAGATAAAATGATAAAAAAAATTAAAAGACAAAGCAAAAAATCATTAAGGTTAAAATAACTGCATTCAGTGGCTCTTATTTTCAAAAGAAAAAGCCAAATTCCAGTAACATAACTGTCTCACACGTAGTAGGCACTTAAAAGTGCTTGGTGAATTAGGTTGTAAGCCATCAGAGGACATAAGGTGGTAAATCAGAGAATCAAATATTTAAAGTTGGATGGGACCTTGGGGGTGATCTAGTCCAACCTCTTCATTTTACAGATAAGGAAACTGAGGCCCTGAGTTTAAGTGACTTGCTCAAGGTAAGACACAGGTAGTTAAGCGGCACAGATAGTAAATGTTGGAGGCTGGATTTCGGCCCTCCTCCTCTGATTCCAAATTCTGTGCTCTTTCCATTGCATCATGAAATGTTAAGATCACAAACCATAAAATAGAGTAATTATACTACTTAAATAATACAAGGACCTGTGACTTTATTTGGGTAGCACTTTCCTAGACCCTTCTAGATGATAGATGGTCCTCAAGAATTTCTTGAAGAGGGTCTTTACCCATAGGCAATCTGGTGATGAACTTCATCATTATAACTAATAATAGCGATGATAATAATAATATCTCCATAAAATGTCTATTTGCATGAATCCTACAACTGGCTCAACATTGCTCTTTTTTTGGTTTCCTGATACATTGTTTTTCTCTGTCTATTATGTCCTTGTACAACCTAGGTCAGGAATAATCTTTGAATATGAAGTATTTCCTGATTAACCCCACACTAACTGGATCGTTAACTTTGTATATTCTTAACTCTTTGCACATAATTCATATTGCATTATTATGAATTGTTTTGGTTTGTTTTCAAGTTGTTTCAAATAATAGCCTATTTCACTAGAGAAGGTAGATTATAAACTCCTCAAATGCGGAGTTAGTGTCTTTCTTCTCCTGCTAACAGATCTTCTGTTTTATTTAATATATCAGTATCAGTGAGAATCCCTCAATAAATGCTTGCTGCATTACTGAAAGAATGAAAAATAGCTCTAATAGAATATGTCTAGAAATGAAAAGTCATACTTCAGAAAAAAAAAAAGATTTACTGATTCTATTATACTGTACCTCAACACCTTCAGAGAAAATAAAAAAGGCAGTGAAGATCAAAAATAGGCCATTTACAAAACCAGCCAGAACTTCCGCTCTAACATACCTGGGGAATGACCAAACAATTGAATTATTAACTGCAAAGGCATATAATAAATTCACATTTTTTCAAAGGTTTAAATCTATACTGCATAGTTCATACTTCCAAAAATGTTCCAGGAATCTATAAATACAAATGGTGTGAATGGAGGAATGGGAGGGAGAAGGGCATGGGAATGATTAAAGAAGCGCTATAATTAACAGTTACACCAAACAGTTATAACGATACCAAACACAGATTACTAAGGAATAATTGGGAAATACTTATTAGAGAAAATCAACTTGGAAAACCCTTAGACAGACATGCAAATCCAAAACTGCCTCAGGATCACTAAATTAGAGAGAAATTTAGAGTCAGACAATGGGTCAGATGGACAAAAGCAAGGGTGGAAAAAAAAGACAAGGAGGAAAGATTTCAGTAAATTATACCTTTTCATTTTTTTAAAGAACTGCTTTACAGTTTCTGCCTTTCTACACTTAAGTTACAGAAACTAACTTTGAGCTAAAGAAAAACAATTGATTCAGCTTCAAGGATTATTACAAAAGCAATCTGACATTCGTATTTCCATCACTACTGTCAGAGAGTCTAACAAAGATTTTTCAAAATCTCCATTTTTAATGTCAATTCTAGCTTTCAATTGGAACTATATTTGCTAAATACTAGTGATTTCTCCCTAGATTTCTGAAACTTTTAGATTCCTATCAGAGTAAAGTATGAGGGGGAGGAAAAGATCTTATTTTTCCTTTTATGTTTATTCTGTTTGACTAAAATCACTAGACACAATTTTAATTTAGCTTTCATTCATTTTCAAAGACGCTGACACTTAAGTTAATCGACATACTTAAAAAACCGTATTAGGATACATAAAAATTGCTGGCTGATAGAACGTTTTGAAGTAAAAAGGAAAACGTTACAACTACAGCATAATATTTCAATTTTAGATAACTTAGTTATACTTGGTCTTGTCCTAATTCCAACATGTCCTTTAGGTCTACACAAAGAAATAATGTGTATGTCCATAGCAATATAAGACACCAACAATTAGCATTATTTACAAGCTCTATGTTTCAAATATAATCAATAAATGCATTTAGAAGAGACAAAATGACAACACAAAACAAAGGAGCCCAAGCTGCTCTGTTAAAAGAAAGCCTGGTGACTACATGAATATACTTTTCTGTTCCCACAGCTAATTGCTAGTTTAATTAGATTTGCTTTGATTAGCCTTGCTGGCTAGTATACAAGGGTATATTTGCATACCCCAGACTCCCTGGTATGTATGAACTACAAAATTTATGAAAAATAAGATGTATTTGTATTTACTAAAACTCTTACTTAAAAGAGATCAAAAAGTATATTTTATATATCTACTACTGACTTTTCTTCCAAAGATCCTTATTGGTCTTCAAAATTTGCTATAATAATACAAAAAATACATTTATGTGTACAAGGGTTATAGATACACCACAATTATACTCTGAATGACTGATAGCTAAATTTCTCATTTTGTAGATCACACAATTCTGGGAGGGATAGCTAATGTGTTAAGACAATAGATTCAAGATCCAAAAAGATCTTGACAAACTAATGTTGAATCAATCTAAAAAGATTATATTTATTAACAAAAAATTTAAAGTCTTAAAACTTGGGTAAAAAAAAATCAACTTCCTAAAGATGCAATAGAGGAGTTTGAATGGCAAGATAACAGTAAGAGTTGGGGACTTCGGTGGACTGAAAGTCAATAGGCATTAATACTCTGAAATAATTGCTCAAAACAAGCCACCATGCTCTTTGGATCCATTAAGAAAGGCAGAAATAAGGTGTGAGAACCTCTATATGCTGCCCTGGTCGAACTACCTTGGGAGTACTGGGTTTAGTTCTGAGTACCATCTTTGGGAAAGGCATTGATCAGATACTCCAGAGTAACCAGAAAATGATAATAAAGATGGTGAAGGGCCTCAAGTACATGCCTTATGCAACTGTAGAAAGAAATGACTATGTTTAAAGCCGTTTTAGGAGAGACATAGTAGCTATGTTCAAAGTACCTGAAAGGTTATCATGCAAAAGAAGGCTTTGTTTTGTCTTGTTTGTCCCCAGAGTACAGAACCAGAAACAAAAGTATTGTGGAATCTGCAAAGAGGCAGATTTAAGCATGATATAAAGAAAAACTTAAAGCTAGTCAGTGCTGAAATGGGCTGCCTCGTTACCCCTCAGCAAAGGCCTTCAAGGAAAGCCTGCACTGCCAGGAATATTGTAGGAAAAATTCTTATTTAGGTAAAGGTTAGACTAGGTGACTTCTGAGGGACCCTCCAACTCTTAAGAGTCTATGATTCTACTGCTTATCACAAATACTTTTTATCCAGTCTCATAAGTTAAAAGATAATGGTGTAAAAAGGATGACTATTAATAAAGCAAATATTTAATTTGCTCACTGCTTCTTTCCTTCCTTTACTGCAGCTCCAGCCTGCTATTCTATCCAGAGTCTCTCTAGCCCCAAGCACTGTGGAATTTATCCACAGGCTTAATGCCTGACCATGGGGAGTCAAGCATCCAGCTCAGCTGTCACAGGGGCCAAAATCTAAAAATGTTCCTATGGCCAATAATAGCTACATTGGCTACTGTGAGTAGTCCTTGAATGTTGTACAAGAAGTCTCCCCCTTTTATTCCCTTTCCTGAGAGAGAAAGAAAGAAAGAAAGATGGGGATGGTAAAAGAATCAGCCTATCCAGTGACAATCCACCAGGTGATGTTTACCTGTTTACCACAGATTCAACTCAAGCCATTATCTGTCCCAGTTATTACGGTCACTCTCTTTATACCAACTTTATTGCACCCCCCAAATACAATTGCAATCATTATACTAAGGTAACCCCTGCATAAGTGAACATGGTACATAAACCCATTTCAAATATAAAATGCTGGCCAACATCAACAATTATAAATTGTCCTACTGACTAAGCTTGTCCAAAACTACCAGAGAAAATATCATGCATTAACCATGGATTCAAAGGGAAATCAATTATGATTCTACAAATAAAAGGTGTTTTATACGGAAAAAAATATATATATATGTCAGGACAAACACTTGATGAACTAACAATTTAATTTACAAATGAAAATGTTGAAAAACTTTATAGTTGTTTTCCAAAATGTTAGAATTAAAGGTATCGTAAACTTCTTTTATGCAGGAGAACTGGAGACTGGGTTTCTTGGTTAAATGTATATTTTGCTTAACAAGCACCAAACATACAATACATAGATTACTGATTTTCAAATAGGAAAAATGCATAGCATTAAAACTATACTGAATAAAATTTAATCATTTTTAATAATTTAGAAGGCATTTTATGATCTTGTGGTGTCTAAGGCTCAAAAAAAGGTTTTAGCACATGTGCTAGTCACAATAATATGAACAATTTGCTTTTTATTTCATCCTTCATGTTTGCAAAATTGAATATTAGGAGAGACCTGAACTATAGCCATGACACATGTCAATCAACACATTGACAGAAACACACAGCAACTCCACCATCCACAATAACATAAAAGAATGTTTGTAGAATAAATGAATGAATTACAAAGAACAAATCACAGGACAGTTAAAAATGTATTTTGTAAACTCTAATGTATTACACAAATGTGAGCTACTATTGGTCTCAAAGAATACAGTTCAGGATGGAGACCAGATCACTCAGTACAGTGCCTTGGACAAAGCAAAACAATCAAGTTCATCTTTTTAAAAACCATTACAACAGCCTGCATATAAACATCGCTACAAAATATATAAGAATATATAAATAAGGAACATAAGTCTCCATCTACTCTATAATACAATGACTCTAAATACATTATCATCATGCATGTTGAGTTGTTTCAGTTGTGATCCCATTTGGAATTTTTCATGGCAAAGATTATGGAGTGGCTTGCCATTTCCTTCTCCAGCTCATTTTACAGATGAGGAACTAAGGCAAACAGGGTGAAGTGACTTGCCTAGGGTCACACAGCTAATAAGTGTCTGAGGCCACATTTGAAACTGAGGTCCTCCTGACTCCAGGGCTGGCACCCTATCCACTGTACCACCTAACTGACCCTTATCATGCTACAAACATGAAAACAAAAACTCACTTTTCTTCATGTGATTTAAATTTTGCAAAGGCTCTAATGACAATCACACTGTAAGGTAGGTTGTACAAGTATTTTAATCCACATTTTAGTAAACGTGATGGAGAAGCAGAGGCTTGAGAGAGTAAATGAGGTCACATAACACTTAAATATCAGAGGTAAGATTCAAACCCTGACAACAAATTCAAGGCTCTACTTCACCATTATCATAAAAAACTTCTTTACATTAAAAAAAAGTTTATTTTTTTTTACCAGTTTAAATATGAAAGGTTAATGTTCTCTACATGTTTATCTTTTCACCTAAAATGCTATTAAGATTTTGTGAAATAAATGTCTCTTACCCATAGGAAAAAGCATCATTATCTCTCCATTTTGAAATTACTGAAGCTGCCAGTCCAGCTAGGATAGCAGTGCTGTCGAAGAACATGTGAAAAGAATCGGAAATCAAGCCTAAACTGGGAGAAAAAAAACACACACATTAAGTCATAATTATAACCAAATATTAAGCACTCTACCTATACTGAAAAATGTCAATCTAGTAACAATCCATGAGGAATTTCCATTCTTAAAAAGCCAACAAAGAAACATAAAGGACACAATTTCACATATGAAGAAAAGAGAATATTGAAGATAACTATATAATACTTTCAAATATAGGTTATCAAGGAATATATAAACTAATTAATAGTTTAATGTTACTTGGGCATCAACCTCTTGCAATCTGGCTTCAGACACTAAAACTCTCTCTCTCCAAGGTTACCAATGATCTCCTAAATGCTAAATCCAAAAGATTTTTCTCAGCCTTCATCTCTCTAGATCTGTTTATATCTTCTGATTTGATCATTCCCTCTTCCTAGATACTATATATGAATGGTGTCAAACTCAAAAAGAAATGGAGGTCACTACATCATAGGCAGGAATTCCTATGACCATATAATGACTTAGTTTTAAAATATAGTATCATCTATGTTTTATTTTATTTTTATTTTGTTAAGTATTTTTTCAATTATATTTTAATCTAGTTGGACCCATTTGCAAATATTGTGGGCCACATGTCCTATGTCCAACATTTCTGTTCTACGCTTTCTGGATTTTGCTGACATTAAGTGTTTCTGGTTCTTCATCTAACTCATCTGACCTCATTCCTTCAGTTTCCTTTGCTGAATTTGTCATCTCTTATGTGTGGATGTAACTCAGAGATTTTTCCTGGGCCACCTTCTCCCTGTATTCTTTGATGATGTCTTAAATTTTCATGAGTTCAGTTCTATATAGATGACTCCTCTTTCTTCTGAGCTCCAATTTTGCATCATGTACCTACTAAGTATCTGAAGCTCAACGTGACTTACACAGAACTCATCACCGCGCCCTCTAAAAAAAAAAAATTCTACTTCTTTTTAAGGCTCCCAATTTGTGTTAAAGGTACTATCAAGCTTCTAGTCACCCAGATTCAAAACCTTATCTAAGCCATGCTCCATTCTTTCTTCTCTTCATACCTTTCATACCCAATCAGTTATAAAGTCTTGTAGATTGTACCTCCACATCTTTAGTACCTTTCCACCGGTTCTATTTATGTAGCTACTACCCTATGTCAGGGCCCTCATCACCTCACCTGGACCACATCTCGGCCTGTCTCTAGTCTCATGCCCCTTCAGTCCCTCTTCCACACAGAAGCCAGGTTATTTTCCATCATTCCCAAAGCACACTGACTGCCACTCCCCTGCTTAAGATGCTTCCTGTTATTACTAGGATAAAATACAAAACCCTCTGCCTGGCATTTAAAGCAGTTCACAATCTGGCTCTAACCTCTTTCTAGACTGACCTGATAAACTCTATTATTCTTTATAAACTCTGTTTCACCCAAACTGCTCTACTTGCTGTTTCTATACATGACATTCCATCTAACACCTTCATTCCTTTGTATAGGCTTTCCCTTATTCCTGGAATGCTCTCCCTCCTAACCTTTGCCTCAAAAAACCCCACAATTCTTTCAAAGTACATTTCAGCTACCACTTCCAACAAGAAGCTTTTTGTCATCCCTCGAATGTTAGGGTTCTCTTTTCCCTAAAAAAATCCTTTTTATTGACTTTATGTATTTTATATATACTTAAACATGTTTTTCCCCAAGTTGAATGAATCCAAATACTTGGCTCCTCACTGTCGGAGTATATAACAGGTACATAATAAATATGTATTGAATCACAGAGTTCAGCACCTGACTCATATTGATTCCTCAAACTCTCTCACCTCTTGACTCCTCAATTTCCTTAAATCCTACAACCCATTCCTGTCTCTACCTCAGCTACACATGAGATGTCACACACTGGATCTCATTATCCTCTATACGTGTCTCAGTATCCTCTATACGTGTCCAACTTCCTGACTTCCTCTCTCTGCAGGGCCAAATAACTCTGGCTCTCTTCCTTCCGTCCTTCTTTACTTCCCTCCCTCCTCTCTTTCTTCTCCCTCCTCTACCTCTGTCCACATAGGAAATTATAACCTTATCTGCAAGTACTCAACCCAAAAGAATATAAATTCTGTTGGCTGAAACTTCATAAGATATCTTGGGGTTTACACACTAGATTTCTCTTTTAAGGACCACGCCTAAACTCAAATCACTCCAGCTCTCTTTAATTGGTCAACAATAGGTCCCAGCCCAAGCCTCACTTGGTCATTGTTTGGGTCCTGATGGCTTAGAGTGAGTGTAAATAGCAATTGTTTCTGTTTTGACCAGAAACCCTGAGGTCTTCCCCTCCCAGATTGATTTTTTTTTTTTTTTTTTTTTTGGCTAGGTAAGAGGCCATTCTCTGCCTCATTTTTTACCTAACCTTAATCACTAAATGGCGCTTTGCCTCAGTCAGACTGAGGCCTGTTAAAGACCTTAGCTTAAACAAGCCAAGGTCTCCCGCTGCATCCAGGGCCAATTCCAGTCATCCTGATCTATATCTGGTCACTGGACCCAGATGGCTGTGAAGGGTGACTGCACAGCCCTCCCTCACTTAAATCCAATTCACTTACATGTCATGGCATCACCTCCCTAATGTCATGGTCCTCTTCGAGAATGAAGGTCAAACAACAACCTCCTTCACAATGCTTCAAAAATGATTTTCCTTAAGTACAGATATGACTATGTTACTCTCCTAATATCTCTACAATAAACTATAAACTCCTCTGTTTGGTAAAGCTCTTCATAACTTGGCCCCAACCTATCTTTCCAACCTCATCAGGCATTACTTCCCTTCCCACACCCTGTGTTCCCATCAAACTGGCCTTCTGTGTTCTTCACACTCAACATCTCATCCTCCCTTCCCTGTCCTCAGTATTTGCACTGTACTGATTCCTCACATATACCTCAAAAAATTCCTTTCTTCCTAAAAGACACAGTTCATGTGCCACTTTCCAAACGAAGTCTTTCCTGATGACCCCAACTACTAATGCCCTTCCTTCTAAAATACCAAGTAGTTAAAATATTTTGTATTCTTCCTATTTATTTTCTTTATATTTTCTGTGTATGTGTGTGTAATATATGAGTGTCCCATCAGCCATACTATAGTTTTAAGTTTTGAACTTAAATAACTAATAGCTTAAAATTACTAAACTAGTTGTTGTGTCTTCCATTAGAATGTAAGCTCCTTGAGACACGATCAGTTTTTCCCCCATTCTATTTTTATCCCCAGCACCTAGCTCTGACACATGACAGATGCTTAATAAATGCTTGCTGATTAAACTGAATTGAGACTATTTTCATTTTTTATACAGCAATGTTTATATTACACTAAGGTTACATTACTGATCACATATGCATTTTTTTAGCATAAATACTCAGGAACATTTAGGTCACTTTTGTGTTCCTCTGTTTTATAATCAGAGATACACTCCTTTTCCAATCCACTGGTATCTCAACTCAATTATAAGTACGCCTGATCTCTCAGTCCACAACCTTGACCCTACTGCTGTACCTGATACTTCTGACTAGTCCCTCTCCTTCTGGAGATTTTCTGTTTTTCCTCAATCTGGCTTGCTATGTCATCATGTTTATCACTGATATGGTGGGAGGGAGGGAGGAAATAAGTATTTATATAGCACCTACTTTGTGCCAGGCACTGTGCTAAGTGTTTTTTATAAATATTATTTCATTTGATCTTCGCAATAGCCCCATGTGGTAGGTGCTGTTATTACCCCCATTTTACATTTGAGGAAACTGAGGCAAACAGAGGTTAAATGACTTGTTCAGGGTCACACTGTTAGTAAATGTCTAAGGCTGGATTTGAACTCACGTCTTCCTGACTCCAGGCCCAGACTCCATCCACTGTGCCACCTACCTGTGCCATATCCTGATGACTTACTGACCAGATGAATTTACAGATGAAGATGAGAGGGGCTACGTTCAAAGAAGTTAAGTGCCACTTAGTTTGTCCTTGTTGAATATTATTGCTGGGTTAGGCAAAATAAACCACCTACATTAAATGTTCAAAGACTTGCAAATGCCTCATTTCATTCTAACACTGAACTTGAACTATGAGGATGCTGTCATTAAAGCCACTGTCACAACATGCATTTCTCCTAACTATAGGTGTACCCCAAGGCTTTGTAATGAGTTCTTTTCTCTCTAAATATTCTCTCTGGGTTACCTCCATAAGCTCCTATGGGCTTAATTCCCAACTCTATGCACATGACTCACAGATCTCTCTATTCAGTCCCAGTTTCTCTTAAGCTCCAAACTCATACCATCAACTGCCTATTAGACATATTAAACTAGGTCTCCCACAGTCCACTTCAAACTCTCATATGTTTAATACAAAACTCATTTTCTCTTCCTCCCCTAATCCATCCTTCTACCAAAATTTCCCAATTTTTGTCAAGGGACCATTCTTCTGGTCTACCAGGTTTATAACTGAGACATTATCCTCAAGCTCTCACTCTTCCTTACCCCACATATCTATCAGTTGTCAAATGTTGCCATTTCTACCTTTACAACATCTCTTACATCTAACCTCTTCTTTATACTCACACAGCCATAACCTCAGATCAGGCCCTCAGCACCTCTCCCCTAGACTATTTCAATATTCTCCTAATTGGTCTTCCTCACTCAAGTCCTCCACACTCCAAAAGGGGGAATGGGGATCAGAATAAGCATTTATACAGTGCATGTTAAGTGCCAGGCACCACGCTAAGCACTTTACAAGTATTATCTCATCTGATTCTCATAACAACCCTGGGAAGTGAGTGCTGTTATTAATGTCTGGTATGTATGCTGTGAAAGAAAAGAATGATGCATAAAAATATTCTTCTTGGGGCACCTAGGTGGCTCAGTAGATAGAGCTCTGGGCTTGAAGTTAGGAAAACTCATCTTGGCGAATTCAAATCCAACCTCAGACACTTACTAGCTGTGCGACCCTGGGCAAATCACTTCACCTTGTTTGCCTCAGTTCCTCATCTCTAAGATGAGTTGGAAAAGGAAATGGCAAACCACTTTAGTATCTTTGCCAAGAAAAACCCAAATGGGGTCATGAAGAGTCGGACACGACTGAAAAATGACTGAACAACAATAATATTACATATTATTTCCACAAATTCTAAAAGACAGTCCATTAACAATAATATTACTGAGAACTCTAATCCAAGTCAGTTATTTTTCTTCCCCTACCTTTCATCCCTTTGGTGAAAAAGCAACAAGGATATGGTGAACAAAAGGCAGAAAAAGAAGCAAAAGGCCTAAACAATCAATAAACTAGATAATTAGCCCAAGAATAAACTAATGTTGACTGTATTCTAATTAAACTAAATTGTCACAGAAAGAGATTTATACTCAGGGAAGGATAAATTAAACACCTCTGAAGGTACATTAACTCTCAAGTCACTAGGGTAAATAGTTAGTGCTCTGCAACAGTGATTTGTTAAATTCTCTACAGTTTTGAAAATAACGTATAAATTTACCTATTTGAACCCTGGAAGTAATTCTCACTGAGAATCTGGTTGTCTTACAGAAGATGATAACCATCATGAATAGCACATGATAAGTTTAAATCACCGAAAAATCTTACCCTTCATTTTGAAAATGTATTTTATTCCATTAAGAATGAGTAAAATGTGAAGATTTTTCAAAGATTTAAACATAGTCACCCAGAAACCAAAACTTTCAGATTTGTTTTTAAGGTTTAAAAGGTATAAAATGATTATGTAATTGAAAAATTAGATTATCAACCTAAATCCACGAACAATTCACTAATATTTATACAACACACAAACACCTTCCATATCCAAAATTATTTTCAAGGAAATGGGGAAGTGGATGGAGGAGGGGAGGAGACTTTTGGAGGTGTGTATGGATTAAAATTGGGAGGGTGGGAGGAGAGGATGGGGTAGCAGGGATAGGGTTGAGGGAGAGACTGAGAAGGAAAATACTGAGTAAAAATAAGATGAAGGGAAATTCACAAATAGTAATTATAACTTTGAATATGAATGGGATGTTTATAGCAGCTTTCTTTGTAGTGGCAAAGAACTGAAAATTTCAGGCACGCCCATCAACTGGAGAACGGCTGAACAAGTTGTGGTATGTGATAGTGATGGAATTACTGTGCTATAGGAAATGCTGAACTCAATAATTTAAAAAAAAAATGGAAAGACTTGCATGAAATAATGAAGAGCAAAATGAACAGAACTAAGAAAACACTGTATACAGTAATAGCAATACTGTTTTAAGAACAACTTTGAGTGAATAAGCCATTTTGATTATTATAAATATACATATTAAAAATAAAGGATATATGAAGAAAGATGATATCTGCATCCAGAGAAAACTGATAAATAGAAGTATGTATAGAATAATTTTACATATATTTACCTATTTGTGTCTAATGGTAGCCATCTCTAGGGAGGAGAGGGAAAAGAGGAAGGAAAAAAAGGAAAAAAATTTACATGATAACTTTATTATATATTTTAAAGGAATAACAAGTTGTACATAATAGATTTGTAGTTCATCTTCTTTAGTATACTATGTTACGTAAATGCTTATTTTGTTCCATAAATTCAATTTGAAAAAAAAAAAAGATGTTATTCAAAATCAATTAAATCCAGCTTGAAGTCTGTACTCTACCCCTCTAACAGGATCTGAAGTTTCAATTCTGTAAATCTTGACCACATTAATCAGGCAAATAACCATTATTCAGTAACAGAAAGAAAAGAAGTATATGAAGAAAGACAGAAGTGTTTACTTTCCATCATACATAATCCTCTTAGGTATCTACGTTATGTGGAAGGATTTTTAATATTTACAAGATTAATTACAGGATGCTACAATTCATCTTTTTTGTGTGCAGATTAGACAGTTTTTTAGCCCTTAGGATGAACATTTTTATGTCTCAAGAATCCAAAAATAGTGGTAAATTAGGATAATTTTGGAATAATAAACTGAAGAAAAGGCTAAACAAATAATTTTGATACTTACATTATAGTCATAAAGAATACAAGTGAATAACTATATTAAAGTATTAATTAAATATGATTGTGTAATTAATAGTTAACTAATATAATAAAATGAAAAATGCTAAATCTGGATAATTTTGGAATAGCAAATTGAAGAAAAGTTTAAATAAGTAATTTTACATTTATAATATGCTGTCATGAAGAATACAGTGTCATCATTCAAAAGGTCTATTCTAGGCTTGTTTCAGTTCTCTTTATTGCCATATTTCACACATGCCTCTGGTAAAGGTAGTTATTTTTGAATGAAATCCATATTTTCAAGACTAAGCAAGTTGAACTAATAAAATAATAACATAACTAATTTTATTTAGAATTGCTTAATTTTTGCAACTGATAACACATGAAAAACAATACTGCAATAGATGTCATTTTTCAAAAATGCTGTTGGATTATTATATTCCCATTATAATAGTACAGGCTACTATACATTTATATTATTCCTGTGGAAGTATCCTCAATAACACTGTTTCATCTAACACAGTTTTCATGGAATGAATTAGTGAGACAGATAGACAGATAGATATGGATATAAGGTAAAGCAAAGATTAATTATTAATTAACCAAGTTATTGATGGTGGTTACAGAAAACACTACTGGATGTCTCATAGACATCTTAAACTCACTATGTCTAAAACTGATACTGTAGAGGGTACCACCACCCTCCCAGTCACCAACCCTGGAACCTTAATGACTCATTCTCTCTCATTTCCAATATTCAGTCAGTGGTCAAGTCCTATCAGTTCTTCTTTTGCAACATCTCTCCTATACACTCCTTTGACACTGCTACCACCCTGGCACAGGACACTATCACCTCATGCCTGGACTATTGCAGAAGTTTATTGGTTAGTCTCCTTGCTTCAAGTCTCTACCCACTCCAGACCATCCTCCATTCAGCTCACAGTGATTTTCCTAAAGTTAAGATCTGACCATGTCATATCTTCCCACCCCCCACCCCCCATTCAATAAATTCTAATGGCTCCTTATTTATTACCTCCAGGATCAAATACAAAATCCTCCATTTGGCTCTTAAAGTTCTTCATAATCTGCCCCCTTCCTACCTTTATAGTCTTCCTATACTTTATTTCTCTCTCTATCTCCTCTCTTTTATACACTGTTAATCCAGTGACACTGGCCTCCTTGCTGATGACACTCCATCTCCTGACTCTGGGCATTTTCACTGGCTGTCCCCCATGCCTAGAACTCTCTTCTTTCTCATCTCTGCCTCCTAGCTTCCCTGGACTTTTTCAAGTCTCAGCTAAAGTCCTACCTTCTGCAAGAAGCCTTTCCCAGTCCTCCCTAATCTTAGTGCCTTTCCCCGGAGACTGCTCCCAATTTATCCTGTATATATCATGTTTGTATATAGTTGTTTGGACGTTGTCTCTCCCACTGAGACTGTGAGTTCTATTAGAGCAGGGATTGTTTTTTGCATTTCTTTGTATTGTCTGAGCTTAGCACAGTGACTGGCACATAACAGGTACTTAATAAATGCTTGTTGATTAACCTCAAGCCATAATAATTTCTCACTTCTCTAAATTCCTAGCACCATCATAACACAGAATCCAAATTTGTCAAGAATGAGCCAAACACGTTACTAAGTGCTAGGAGTTAAAAGAAATGATGAATGACATAGTTCTTACTGTTAAGGAGCTAAAAAAAAGAACTGAGAAGATGTAAGATGTATACAAATAACTATAAAATATATCTGAATAAAGTGCATAAGAGAGGCATAAAGGACATGAGTTCTGAAGAAGGTGTATTAACTTCTAGAGGTCTCCTGAAGGAAGTGGCACCTGAGCTGGCCCTTAAAGTATAGCAGAGATGGAGGATAAGTAAATTCCAAGTGTAAAGGACCACATGAGAAAATGGAAAGGCAGTAAAGAATAGTCAAAATTGAGGGAATATTAGTAACAGGGGTATGTGTCTAGAAAATCCAAATAAAAAGTCTCCATGTTCCTTCCTGCAAAGACCTAGGATCCCCACAATCTGTAAGATAACTCTTCCTAAATCAGTTCTGTGATTCTAGAAACAGGTCCAAAATTCAAAGATAAATGTCCAAAGAATATGAAAGGCACTATGAATCTGAAAGTATTGAAAACTAACTGGATCAATCCTTTAACATGATGATTCACAATGTAATCCACAACACTACTGGATCAGACACTGGCCCTTTTAATTTGTTTCCTCATAAAGCACAATAAACCAAGTGGCTTCCTTTACCCTTTCCCATTGTCCCTGAAAAACCAAACTTCTACCCCCAGATTAGCAACATGGGTTTTTTGTTGTTCAGTCATGTCCAACTTTTCATGACTCTATTTGGGGTTTTTTGGCAGAGAGAGTAGAATGGTTCATCATTTCCTCCTCCAGCTCATTTTATAGATGAGGAAACTGAGGCAAACAGAGTGAAGTGACCTGTCCAGGCTCACACAGTTAGCAAGTATCTGAGACCACTGAGATTTGAACTCACAAAGATGAGTCTTCCTGACTCCAGGCCCAATACTCTATCCACTGCACCATCTAACAGTCCCTTGCAATATGATACACACACAATTTTGAAAATATCTCAAATATCATTCAGAATCTTTTATACTACATCCGTGCGCAAATAGGCCAAAAGAAAAAAATAAGCATGACAGTATTTACCTTTTTATCCAGGACAGCTGTAAGCATTCCTTTTGTACTACACTCCTTTTCTTTTGTTACAATTTATAAATATAGCATCCAAAAATGTTTTGTGTAAAGATAGAAAAACAATTAAAATAATTTCCCATATGTTGTAACAATATGAATACATTTAAACAAAGTCTGGATTCAACATGGCAATATTGATGTTCTTTGAAGTTAAAGTCTGAAGTCTGAAAAGATTGTCAGACATCATCTCTGGTCTTTGTGAGAAAGGAGGGTAGGAAAAGACTGTGATGAATAAATGTAAGGATTAGGGAAGGAGAGAGGAAGAGAGAAAAAGAAGAAGAGAGGGAAAAAGGAAGGGAGAAGGGAAGGAGGAAAGGAAGAAGGAAGGAAGAAAAGAGGGAGAGAGGGAGGCAGGGAGGAAGAAAGGAAGATCCAATCATTCAACCGAAACAAAATGGCATTGCATTCTTCCTACCTTGTGATATATGAGTTTCATATATCAATATGATATCATGGTTTGGGGATTATTCAAACATGGCTGAGCAAACTTGTGAATCACTCTCTCCTGGTTTCCTACTTAAAATCATATTTAAAACCCCTTCTCTTGAAGAAGACTGACTTGATGGCCTACCTTAAATTATATACCGCTGCTACTGTTTCATCATTTAAACTGTATTAGTATTGTTATGGTGTGCATATTAAATAAATTTCCTTCTGAAACAGAATGTTATATCCATTATCATCATTACTATTAAATATTGTGCTAGAAATGCTAGTTATAGCAATAACACAAGAAAAAGAAATTGAAGGATTATATATAAGCTAAGAGCTAAGAAAATGATCACTTGTTGCAGATAAAATTGCTTACTTATAAACTCAATTAAAAAACTAAATGAAACAATTAATTTCAATAAAGTTGCAAGATTTAAAATAAACTCACAAATCATTCATTGTATTTATCTATATTTACATATTTATGTATATTACATACATTTTATGTATGTAATTTACGTATATTTATGTATATTACAAACAAAATCCAGCCTGAAGAGAGAGAAAAGGGAAATTCCATTTAAAATAACTACAGACAACATAAAATACTTGGGGTCTACTTGCCAAGATACACAAAGGAACTATATAAACACAATTATAAAATACTCTTCACACAAATAAAGACATCTAAATAATAGGCAAAACGCAAATTGCTCATGAATAGACTGAGCCAATATAATTAATATGAAAATGATACCTAAATTAATTTACTTATTCAGTGTCATACCAATCAAACTACCAAAGAATTATTTTATACAGCTAGAAAAAATATCAAAATCCATTTGAAGGATCAAAAAGTCAACTATATCAAGAGAAATAATAAAAAATAAAGGGGAAAGGAAGGGAGACTACCAATATCAGATCTTAAACTATACTACAAAGCTGTAAACAACAACACAATTTGGTACTAGGTTAGATATAGAAGGAATGATCATTATAACAGATTAGGTAATCAGCATAGAACCAAATAAGCACAGTAGTTTAGTATTTGATAAATCCAAAGATGCCACTTATTAGGTCAAGAACTCTCTATTCAACAAAAACTGTTGAAAAAACTAGAAAGTAGTCTGGCAGAAACCAGATCTAGAACATCTCATAATGTATACCAAGACAAGCTCCACATGGACACGTAATTTAGACATAAAGGGTAAAATAAGAAAATCAGAGGAACAAGAAAGAAATTACCTGTCAGATATATGAACAGGGGAAGAATTCATAACCAAACAAGAGACAGAGGTTCAGAAGAGGTAATATGGACAAATTTGATTTCATAAAATTAAAATGTTTTTGTACAAACAAAATCAATGTAGCTAAAAACTAGAAGAGAAGCAAGAAATTCAGGGAAATTTTTGCAACAAATTTCTCTGATAAAGGTTTCCTTTCTAAGATACAAGGGAACTGAGTCAAATTTATAAGAATAAGAGCCATTTCCCAATTGATAAATGGTCAGAGGACATGAATACGCAGTTTCAGAGGAAGAAATCCAAGGATCAATAGCTATATAAATGCTCTATATCACTAATAATAAGAAAATGTACATTAAAACATCACACCTATAAGACTCACAAAGTTAACAAAAAAATAAAAATGATAAAAGACACAAGGGATGTGGGAAAACAGAAACATTAATATATTATTGGTGGAACTATGAACTGGTCTAATCATTCTGGAAAGCAATTTGGAAATATGCCTCCCAAAAATGATTAAACTGTGCATAACCTTTGACCCAGAAATACTGCTACTAGCTTTATATATCAAAAAGATCCAAGCAAGAGGAAAAGAACCCATAGTTTTGTTTTTTTTTTAAAACCCTTATATCAGCTCTCTTTGTGGTAACAAAGAGTAGGACAATGAGGGATTACCCATCAATTGGCATATGGCTGAATGAGTAAGAGCTCATGAATTTGATAAAATATATTGTGCTATAAGAAATGATGAAGGGGACAGTTTCAGAAAAACCTCAGAAGGCCTATATGAATTGATGCAAAATGAAGTAAATAAAACAGCTTAGGATATAGGATAAGTGACAATACACATAAGTGAATTTTCATTTGAAAATTTTTGGCTGTCACTTATAAAACTTATGAAAATGTAGAGTGGTTTAAAGATGTAACTCATACATTAATATAAGTCAACTATTAGGTATCTGCTGCATGTCTGAAACCCCAGAATGTGGTTTTAATTTATCAGTAAAGGATAAATGAAATGTAACTGTTTGGGAGAAAATTAATAATAGTCAATAATAGTCAAATTCTACCCTATGGTTAGTGAAATTGTGCCTTTTGAGGTACAAACTCTTGGGATTATAATTTACTATTGTTTTGATTACAGGAATGGTTGCCTGAAGTATCTTGAAGTCAAAAGTAGAAACAGGCATGTGTTGCAGTCTGAGAACTGCTACAGGTGAATGTCTGTCCCTGGGAAAAGTTGAAGTGACTACCTTGGTATGGACTGAGACCAGAGCCTCTTGACTCACTTTCCCCACTGCAGTATTTCCTTTCTGAAGAGGAAATGTCCACATCTGGTTAATCCTGAGCCTGCCTTTTGATACCCTGGAACTTCGTGATAGGCTATTAGATATCACTCGTACCAGGAATCAAACAGAGCTAAGGGAAATTAATTTTCCCCCATTATGATATGTCAGGTCAGTCTGTGCCATTGAAGGGACAAGTCTTGACACTGTAATAACTGTATCCTTCCTTCCCTTCCACAGCAAATTTCTATAATCAGGGCAGTTGAACAGTAGAAGTTATATAACATAATACTAATATTGTAGTATGATACTAAATAGATTGATACTAGAACATCTCTGAGTTACTATAATAGAATGCAAATATGAAAAATCTTATAATTTTAATCTGTACTTGTGTTCAAATTGTAATACAGGGATGATGACCTCCTAAAGAAGGAATTAGACAATGTAATTAGATAAAGATATAATGTAAAAGTTTCCTAATTAAATGGAATAGTAAATTTTGAGAAAGCAATAGGATTAGATTGTTTTCTCTAAGAACTACATACATATGTATATGATTGACTTCCAAATGCATCTAGTAGGGAAATTTAGGTTTTGAGTATGTTATAGTAATAACTTCTCAAAATTGGATTAAAGATTTTACATATAAAATTATATTGATAATTGCAAAGAAAGAGAAATTATTGTCTCATTTTTAAAGTATCTGATTATTTTAAAAGACAGAAGAATTCATTTTACAGTATTTTTTTCTTAAGATTCTTATATCAGGCACAAAGTTTAAGTAAAAATAAAACAATAAGTAGTATATAACAACTGAAATTCTCTAAAGTCTCAGGTGAATTATGGATTCCCAATCTGATGTTCTTATAACTCTGTTGTTATTAGGTTTAGCTCCATAACATTTGAGCTGGTTTTCACCACATGAACTAGTTACTGGAAAACCAAATTTAAGAAATTGCACTAAATTGCATTAAGTCTTGTTAGTAGCAGATTTTTAGCAGAATTACCTAGGAATCTCTAGAAGTGATCTGGAATCAGAGAAGCTGAGCCCCCTTCAGAGCTGCCTTAAGAATGAGGTCTGTTCCAGAATGTCCAAGAGAAGATATTTCATGAGACATCTATGACTCAAGAAAAAATATGATGATTAGGACATTGGGAGTGGGTTACCAAGACACAAAGAGACTTAATGTTATTTAATATTGATGATCATCATTGTATTTCTTTGGCCTTTTGTTTCATGGTGTTTATGTTTGCTGAGTTTTCTTGGTTCCCTTGGTAACATGTAAGCCCCCTAAGTAGTTTGATCTGTAACCTGACTTACATAATTTTGATTATGAATATATGAAAAATCTTATAAATTTGGCTTATACATAAAAGATCTGTAGGGCGAATAGGCTGGTCCCTCTCCCATGAATCAAAAAGGGGAATTAAGAAAATTGTGGGAACTGGGTGAACCATACTTTCGCTATCTTGTGACTCAATTCTAGAGTTAGCTCAGTTACCTTTCTATTCAATTATGGGTCTGTCTTGTGAGAAAACTTTATTCAATTATGAGAATAGCGAGAAAACTTTGTTGCATTGTTTTAACCTCATCCTGTATGGCTGGGAAGCTGGATCTTCTTTACCTGTTGCTTAAAGATCCTCAACTAAGGACCTAGATTATGCTGACCAGAAACCCAAGCAGATCTGAAGACTGATGTAAGGAGTTCTCTCACAATTACAAATCTCAAGCAACTGATGTCTTATTTAAAAACTGGCCTCATTCCAGTCAATCAGTTATTGTTTGTGAACATGTTCTATCGACTGAGGACAAAAACACTTGTAGGGGCTGGGACACCTCTTTTTCTAACTCCAGGGAATCTGTTTGCATCTGTTTGCTCTCCCCCCGCGAACGTGGAAAGGCCTCAAACTTTCCTTCAATTAGAAATCAGATTACTTAATTTTGTACTGTTTACTTGTTTTCTTTTAATTTGTCTTATTTGATTGTTTCTAATACATAAAAATCTGTCTCACTCTATATTCAGGGTCTTTGGACTGACCAGAGAGTCCATTGACTCATTTATTATTCCTATTTTGCTAATAAATGGTATAGCTCAGATAGTTTCCTCAGTTATTATTAATCATCCACCACAAATACATATCAGTAACAAGTTTTGTTTTTCTTGATTTCTCAATGGGTGAGGAAGGGGAAAGTGAGAGGGAGAAAATTAGGAACTGAAAATAAAATAAAATTGAAATTAAAATATTTTTAAAAAACAAACAATGTTATAAATGGTAATGCAAAATAAGGAATAGTTAAGGTTTACTTTCTAATCCAAACCAGATGTCAATAAATCATGACAAAGAAACAGAACACTTATTTTAAATATTATAAATTAGAAAGAGCTTTATTATTTTATGATTTTGTCTTTTAAAACTACTTATGTTTTATAAATTGCATTAAAACATCAGCAAAAGGAATAGACTCCACAAACATTTAATTATGGAAAGCTCCAGGAAGGAAATCAGAAATTTGGACAGACAGGATTTTCAAAATTTGAACTCAGCATATAGGAAAACTACATAAAAAGATTATTGGGGTATTTAAAATTTATAGTAATTAACTGAATATAATATTATTATTTTTTGTTAAATTACCCAAAAAGAATTTTTACAACCAGTGTCTCTGATAAGGGCCTCATTTCTAAAATATATAGAGAACTAAGTCAAATTTATAAGAAAACAAGTCATTCCTCAACTGATAAATGGTCAAAGGATATGAACAGGCAGTTTTCAGAGGAAGAAATTAAAGTTATCTATAGCCATACGAAAAAAATGCTCTAAAACACTATTGATTAGAGAATGCAAATCAAAACGACTCTGAGGTACCATATCATACCTATCAGATTGGCTAACATGGCAATACAGGAAAATGATAAATGTTGGAGAAGATGTGGGAAAATGGGAACACTAATGCATTGTTGGTGGAGTTGTGAATTGATCCAACCACTTTGAAGAGCAATTTGGAACTATGCCCAAAGGGCTATAAAAATGTGCATACCCTTTGACCCAACAATAGCACTTCTAGGGCTGTATCCCAAAAGATCACACAAACGGGAAAAGGACCCACATATACAAAAATATTTATAGCAGCTCTCTTTGTGGTGGCAAAGAATTGGAAATTGAGGGAATGCCCATCAATTGGGGAATGGCTGAACAAGTTGTAGTATATGAATGTAATGGAATACTATTGTGCTATAAGAAATGATAAGCAAGCAGACTTAAGAAAAACCTGGAAAGACTTGTATGGACTGATGCTGAGTGAAGTGAGCAGAACCAGGAGAACGTTGTATACAGTAACAGCCACGTTCTGCAATGACTAACTTTGTTTTTTAATTTATTTTAGGCAATGGGGGTTAAGTGACTTGCCCAGGGTCACACAGCTAGTAAGCGTCAAGTGTTTGGTCTGAGACCAGATTTGCACTCAGGTCCTCCTGACTTCAGGGCTGGTGCTCTATCCACTGCACCACCTAACTGCATACCTGTTGTTTGTTTTTTAATTTATTTTAGGCAATGCGATGACTAACTTTGAAGACTTAGCTCTTCTCAGCAATGCAAGGATCTAAGATATCTCCCAAATCTCATGATGGAAAATGCTATCCACATCCAGAGAAAGAACATGGAGTTTGAATGCAGATCAAAGCATACTACTTGCTCTTTTTTTTTCTTCTCTTTTGTTTTGTTCCTTCTTTCTTCTGGTTCCTCCTATTGTTCTAATTCTTCTTTACAACATGACTAATATGAAAACATGTTTAATAGGAATGTATATGTAGAGCTTATATCAGATTGTATACCATCTTGGGTAGGGAGGGGGAGAAAATTTAAAACTCAAAAGCTTATGGAAGTGATCATTTAAAACTAAAAATAAATTAATTTAAAAAATTCATTACTCAAGTGTATAATCTCAGAAATCATCTTTAACTCTTCCCTCTCTCTCAGCTCCCTATATTCAGTCAATTACTAGTTCTTGTCTAATGTATACCTCCATGACATATCTGCTATTGGTTCTCTTCCCTCCATTCATATACACCATCATGCTAATTCAGGTTCTTATCACCTCTCACCCAGACTATTGTAATAACTTCCTAACAGATCCCCCAACTTCTAACCACTTTCCCTGGCTTATCTGTACTCCACAGAGCTACAAAATAATCTTCCTTGTATGGTTGGATCACTCTCTTATTCAAAAACCTTCAGTAGTTCTATCTCTGCTGCTTACATAGGAAAAAATTCAAATTTCTTGGCCTAGGATTTAAAGCCATCCACAACTAGCTCCCACATACCTTTGCAAACATTTATAAAGTAAAACAGTTCACCTTTAGGGAATTATATTAGGTCTACAATGTCTACGGGAGTCATGTCCCTTGGTCAGATAATTAATCAACATACATTTATTAAAGCACTCACTATGGGCCAGGTCCCGTGCTGAGTACTGGGGGTACAAAGAAAGGTAAAAACAATCTTCCACCAAAAGAAATTAACTTTGTATCAGGAAAGGCAACATGTAAATAACTAGATCTATACCAAACACATAGAGAATACATGGACAGGAATATCAGAGGAGAAGGTATTAGCAGCTAAGGAGCCCAGGACAGTCTCCAGCAAGAGATGGATTTTGAAATGAATCTTTAAGGAATCTAGGGAAATGAAGTGGAGGTAAAGAAAAAGAGCATTCCAAGCATGGGAGAATGCTAGTGATAAGATATGGGAATGAGATACGGAGTATCATGTTTTAAGGAACAGTCATTAGACCAGTATAACTAAAGAGTGAATGGAGGGGAGTCCTGTGTAAGAAAACAAGAAAAGTAGGAAGAGCTAGATTATAAAGAGCTTTAAATGCCAAAGAAACAACTTTATATTTGGTCCTGGAAATAACAGAGCACAACTAGAATTTAGAGAGGGTAGAAGATGGCATGGTCAAAATCACACTTTAGGAAAATCACCTGGGCAACTCAGTGGTAGAAAAAGTGGAATAGGGAAAATCTGAGGCAGAGAGACTAATTAAAGGCTATTGCAATAGACCAGGCAAGAAGTGATGAGGGCTTGAACTAAGAGAGAGACTGAGTCTTAATGTACTTAAATTTAAATAAATTTTGTGTCACTGAAAGTATTATTATTATTATTATTATTTTGGCAAGGCAATTGGGGTTAAATGACTTGCCCAGAGTCACAAAGCTAGTAAGTGCTATGTGTCCAAAGCCGGATTTTAACTCAGGTCCTCCTGACTCCAGGGCCTGTGCTCTATCCACCATGCCACCTAGCTGCTCCTCATTATTTTCTTCTGATGAATATATAAATATTACATAGCAATGAAACTACACCAACACCCAGATTTCCTTACTGAATTAGAATGTTTAAAAACAAATGCTTTCAGCCCAAAATGGAAAAGGAGAAAGTGATCATATGCATAGTAACCTCACCCTTTCTCTAATAGAGAGAGAGTGAGAGAGTGTATGTGTGTCTGTCTGTCTGTGTCTGTGGGCACGCGCACATGTCACACACGTCGGCGCACAAGCATAGAATTAGTTCAGAAGTTAGGTGAGCTTTTCTAACAGGAGTAGTTGGAATGTTTGAGGGGAAAGAACGTAAAGAGTTACTACTGTTTTATCATATTACAAAAAACACTGGAAAAAGTTCAGCCACAGGTTTCCTCTTACCTCCTGTCTCCTTATCTACTCCAAAATATCACACAATTAAGTTATTGTTTTTTTTCCCCTCTTACAGTCTGGCTATGGACAGAAATCAGAGGAAAATGTTGATATGTATTGCCATCAGAGCAACTAGCACTATTTCTATGGGCCCTTCATTATGAGAACAAAATATTAAGTTTATGTGGTTACAAAGCTTTGTATCCATCTTTATGCCATGCCTTCTCTCCTCTGACCAGACTCTGGAGCTCCTCTCCTGTTTGAGGAGGGCTTTCTAGAAGGAATCAGTCTGGAGGCACCATGCTGCTGCTCCCTGGACATCTTCATGACATGCCATTCCCAATCACCTCCCCATTTTCTCACTAGCCCTGGCAATAGAAATCAAAACAACACTGTAATTCCAGAAAAGAACATGTCATTCAAATGCTCTATGGCTTCTCTACAACCATGTGACCTCCAAGGTTAAAACATCCCTCCCTGGTCATCCCTGTCTCATATGTGCTGTCTTCCCCATTAGAATATGAGCTCCTCAAGGGCAGAGGCTTTCTTTTTTCTGTTTTCATCCCTAGTGCTTATCACAGTGTCTGGTACATTGCAAGGACTTAATAAATGCTTTTTTTGTTTGTTTGTTTCATTCATTATTTCAATGACATACTCAGAACCCTATAAAGTATATGGGGAAAGGGTTAAAAAATCCCATTTTATAGACAAGGAAAGTAAGGCTCAGATTAAATGACTTGTCCAAAGTAATGTAGTCAGTGTCAGAAATGAAATTAAAATCACTGAATTTCAGAGTGACTACAATAACACTGGCCTCCTGGCTCCTCCACAAACAAGACACTCCTGTCTGGGGTCCTGACATTGTCTCTGGGTATCCCCCCCATACCTGGAATGCTCACATCTTGCCTACTGACCTCACCGGCATCCTTTAAGTCCCAACTAAAATTCTATCTTCTAAAGGAAGCCTTTCCCAACCCCTCTTAATTCTAGTGGCTTCCCTCTCTCAGTCTTTTCCTATTTACCCTGTATAGAGCTAATTTGTATTTATTTATTTGTTGACTGTCTCCCTCATTAGATTGTGAGCTCCTTGATGGCAGGGTCTGTAATTTTCCTCGTTTTACATCCCCAGTGCTTAGCACAGTGCCTAGCACATAACAGAAGCTTGATCAATGTTCATTGATTGATCCATACCTTTAACTCATCCCTTAAATTCCCCCAACAACACATCCAATAAGTTATCATCCTGCCTTTGCTGGAAGACCTCCAATGGTAGTGAGAGAGGGAAGCAGGGGGACACATCACTTCTTGAGGCATCCCACTACATGGCTGGAATTGTTACTAAATTGTTACTTACGTCAAGCCTAAATTGGCCTCTTTGAACCTTCTACCCAATGCTCTTAATTCTGTTCTCTGAAGTAAAACTGAACAAATTTAATCCCTCTAATACATGACAACTCCTCAAAAACTCTACGACAGCTATCATCTTCCCCGTGACCATTCTATTCCCTAGGTTAAACATTCCCAGTTTCTTCAACAAATCCTCCCATAGCATGAACTTCAGGCCCTTCAACAGCCAAGTCTTGTTTTTGCTCTTTCCATTGCACAAAGCTGTTGCTATGCTGAGTTTTGTATTTCTGTAACAGTAGTAACAATTCACATCTATACAGTACTTTAAAGTTTGAAAATTCTTTCCATGCTTCACCTCAGTGAAGTAGCTAGTCCAAGCAGTTTTTTTGATTTGTTTGTTCTACTGAGCTGTAACTTTATTGGCATAAGTAGCTACCAGTAAGGAAAATGGCTGTGTTCTACCCTGAAGCAGACCGGCAGGTGTTCAGCAACTGGACTCAGAGAATTGCCTAGGGACAATGAGCCTTTAAAAGACTTGCCCCAGCTTCACACAGCCAAGCAAGACTCACAGGTGAGACTGAAAAGTCTTCTGGCCTCTGAAATCAGCTTTTACCCATACTACAACAGCTACAGTACAAGTATTATTATCTTAATTTTCAGATTAGGAAACTGAGGATCAGAAAGGTTAAGTGACTTGCCTGGGGTCACACAATTAATAAATATCAGTGGCAGGGATTCAAACCCAGGTCTCTAGATTCCAATTCCATTCTATCTACTATACTCTAGAATTTTATAAAGGCGGGAGTATAAAGCCAGAATGCATGCTGTAAGAAAACCATGCCATAACAATGAGGTCTTCACGCAGCATCACCATAACTTATCAGACTATCTGGGGAACCCTAATTATTTGTAATAGAATTTAAAAGTCGAAGGGCCCTTAGAGATCTAGTCCAATCCTATTTACAGATGAAGGAACTGAGGCCCAAAGAGGCCAAGTGCCTTACCCAGGATCACACAGGTAATAGTAGTGAAGGCAGGATTCAAACTCAAGTCCTTTGCAAATCCAGCACTCTTTCCACTATACCCCACTGCAGCAAATCATTAAGTAATATATTACAACCAAGAAAAGCATTCTAAGTACTATAAGAATTTCTTGCAATTCAACAAGCCTGTGTTATAAGCCTACTATGTACAAGAGACAGAAAGACAAAATAATCTTGCCCTCAAAGAGCTTGGGGGGAGGAGGGAAGAAGAGGGGGCAGAAGGGAGAAAGCAAAGTGGGATACAAACATGTATAAGAAGTTAAGTATAAAGTCTATACAAAATAATACAAAGTAATTTCAACAGAGTGCTAGAAACTGAGGAAATCAGAAAAGCCTTTTAAGTAGCACTTGAGTTGTGCTTTGAAAGAAACTAAAGATGTAGACAGAGTGCATTCCAGCCATAAAGAACCAAGCAAAGGTGCTGGTACGGAAGAGGGGCAGTCAGTCCAGGGACATTGAGCAGACCAGTTTGACTGGAATGGACTGTTGGAAGGGGAACAGTATGAACCTAGAGTGGAAAGATAGGTGGGTGCCAGATTGTGGAGGACTTTAAATGTCAAGCTGAGGATTTTGCATTTTATCCTAAAGACAACGTGGAGCTATTGCAAATGTCTGAGCTGATTTTAGTGATACTGATTTGAAAGTTAAATGGGGGCTGGGTTAGAGAAGGGAGAGACTAGAAGCAGGGAGCCCATTCAGAAGAGTATTGCAATAGTCCATGTGAAGGGCGATGAGGATATGATTTAGGGTAGAGACTGTGGGGGAGAAGAGAAGGCATGTGAAAAGTGAGGAAGTAGGATCAACAAGACTTGCAAGGGACTGGATATGGATGTTGAGAAAGAAAAAAAAGTCAAGGATGACTCCAAGCGTTTGAACCTGGGTGACTGGAAAAACACAGCAGTGAGGCCATCAGCAGAAACAGAGAACTTCTAAGCAGCTAATGGCAAAGTGGATAGAGTACTGGGCCTGGAGTCAGGAAGAATCATCTTCCTGAGTTCCAATCCAGCCTCAGCCACTTACTAGCTATGAGACCCTGGGCAAGTCACTTCACCCTGTTTGCCTCAGTACCTCATCTGTAAAATGAACTAGAGAAGGAAATGGCAAACCACTCCAGTACCTTTGCCAAGAAAACCCTAAATGGGGTCCTGAAGAGTAGGACACAACTGAACAACAAGCTCAAATCAGGCATTCCCTTGAGGAAGTCATTTCAATTCAGATTTATGCATAGATGTAATTATGAAAGCTACATGGAAAAGCTTCTGCAATATAGCCAACATGTATATACAAGATTGTGAAAGTTGTCTGACACAGCATATGTTGGCATGACATATTAAAAAGAAAAAAAACAATGCATTTGTAATGAATGATTACTACAGCATGATGATTTTTAATACAAGTCATGACAAATGTCATGTATAAGCAGAAAGGTACTTTTAGAAAATACAGTATGTTAAAATTTTGACCTTTCAAGATTTAAAATGAAAAGTTAAATAATTTCAATTACTGAAAAAGGTTCATGTCCCTGTCTAATTTTTTTTCTGAAGACCTGTGCATTTCATAAAAGCTGGCACCAATAATTTCTCAATCTCAAAAGAGACCAATGACAACTTCAATAAAAGCAGCCAAGATGTATTTTAATGAAGGGGAAATGAAGTGTAAAGATCGGTTGCCAAAAGGACACCTAGCCTGCTTTTAGCTCTTGACAACCCACTGAGACCTGAAGTCATTCAACCCCTTTGTCCTGATGAAGAAAGACCCTGTGTATTGGCATCCTCCTCCTCCACTGAAGACACAACTTCTTATAAGGGCGCAAAACTTCCCCCACAGAAGCACAACCTCAGCTGAGTTAGACAGATAAAAATGCAAGCTAGATCCTGAAGACTTTAAAGAAAAAAAAAAATCACAACTAATCCCTCATCACCAGGGAGAGAAATCATGTCACAACAAACCCTTCCCGGCTAGGCTAAACAAAACACAGGCAAAGAGGAAGAGAAAAAGACCCAGATGCATACTTCTCAGACGTATCCTTCTTAAGCCCCCTAACCCATTTCCATTCCTCAAAGTAGCCGGGGAGGGTAACCTCAACAGCATCCCTCACTAAGCTCCAAACTCGTGTGGTCAAGTCTAAGGACGAGTCATTCCTCTTCCTGCCCACCCACCCACACACTGCCGCTGCCATCCTGGGAAAAACCGACGAGTATGGGTGGGAAAGAAATACCCCTTCCAATCCCAGGAACAGGGGTGGGCAGAGCTATGGGCGGAAGGGACGACACTCTCCACCCGCCTGGGAGAGGAGGGGGCCGCCGCTGCTGAGTGACAGGGACCCTCTCCCCACTCGCAGGGGCCTTAATCCGGGGAGACTGCCGTGGGGATGGGGAGGCAGGCGGGGTAGGAGCGGTGGCGGCAGCCGGGGATGAGCAGCGACGTGGCACCGTGGGCGCTCGCCCCGCCCCTCCCGCCAAGCCCAGCCCAGCCCAGCCCAGCCCCGCCGAGGCCGGTTACCAGTTGCTCCAGATGCCGTAGAGCAGCTCCACGAAGGCGAAGGAGAGGTTCAGGCACAGGAACAGGAACAGGTTCCGGGAGGTCTTGTCCGAGAGGATGGACCTGGAGGAGGCAGAGACACAGACAGCAGAGCCCGGCTCAGAGGAGCTGGCGCTGGGGGCGGGGGCTGGAGGAGGCCCCCGCGCAGCCCAGGGAGACGAAGGAGAAGCGGACCCCTTCCTCCTTCCGCGGCGGCCCCCGCTCCCCGCTCACCTGAACCAGCCCGAGATCTTGCGGACCAGGTTGAACTTGGGGGGTTTGTATTCATCGTCCTTGATGGAGAGGGGCAGCATCTTCGCCCCGGACGGCGGGCCCACTCCCCGCTCCCTTCCTGCCCTGCTGAGGCAGCGGCGGACGCTGCGGCGACCCCTCCGCCCAGACCAGCCGGGACCCCTCCGCGAACCCTCTCACACTCGCACACACCGGGACACGGCGACTTCCGGCCCGGCCCGTCGCGCGTCTGCGCCCTGGGACGGAGAGGAAAGGGGAGGGGGGGGGAGCCGGAGCTGCCCGGGCCTTGCTTGTGGGGGGCGGGGCCTGCACATGTAGGAGGGGCGGGGCTTTCGGCTGGCTTAGGGGCGGGGCCTGGCTGGGGCCGAGCTAGAGCAGGGCTACCTCTGAGTCTGGGAGGGGGTGAAGGTCCCACTCAGCTGCAGCCGGGAGATTAGAGCAGGGATGTGTAAAGCGAAGGGACGCTCTGGCAATGAGACACCCAGGTGGAGATACACTCTGATGCATTAATACTAACCGGATCTGGGAAGAAGATTAAACAGTGGGGGGCAGTTAGGTGGCGCAGTGGATAGAGCATCAGCCCTGAAGTCAGGAGGACCTGAGTTCAAATCCGGCCTCAGACCAAACACTTGACACTTACTAGCTGTGTGACCCTGGGCAAGTCACTTAACCCCAATTGCCTAAAAATAAAAAAAAACTTTAAAAATTAAAAAAAAGATTAAATAATAATGACGATGATAGCTAACATTCATGTGGCCCTTTAAGGTGTTACAAAGTGCTTTACAAATATTATTATATCGTTTTATCCTCCCCAAAACCTTGGGAGATATATACTATCATTTTTCTATTTTTCAGACGAGGAAACAGAGGCTGGCAAGGCTAAGTGATTTACCTAGGGCTACACAGCTAGTGTCGGAGGCTGTATTGGACTGTATCCTGATTCTATGCCCAGCTCTTTATCCACTGTCACCTAGAACCCCAATGTAGGTAATGCAGTTGCAAACTGCCTTGGGGTAAGGTGGTGGAGGGTGCGTTACTAGTTGGTTAAGGTTGGCTTTGTGAAATGAAATATGAGTTGCCCCTCCCCACACACACACTGAATACAATTGGAGATAATGATGATGATAGCTAGCATTTAGATAGGACTTTAAAGTGCTTTTCATATATAGTTTCATTTTACCTTCTAGGAGATCATCTAGTAACTCTTGCGTTTTACAGACAAGAAAATAATAATAGCTAATATTTATCTAGTCCCTTTTAAAGCACTTTACACGTTATCTTATTTGAAATGGGGGTCCAGAGTGCATCACCCACAAGATCATAGATTTGGAACTGGAAGGTATCTTAGAGGCAATCGACTCCAAACTTTAATTAATTAACAAGAAAAAGAGAAATAATCCCTACCCTCTAGGAGCTTACATTCTAATGGAGGAAACAGGTTGCACATATATTTTACAATGAAGAAACTGAGGCCAAGAGAAGTTAAGTGGCATTCCAATGATCCCACAGGTTACAACAGTAATTGCATTTTTATAGCGCTTCACGGTTTACAAAGGGTCAGGCATGGGTCTTGCACTCAGGTCCTCTGTATTCAAATACAGAACTCTTTTTTAACTCCACTAGACCACTTACCCTCTTCTCTCCCTCCTAGGAATATTTATTAAAGTCCTTATCCCTGGTCCCCTTCAAGTCATCTTCCTCGGATGGTGTCCCATGCATCCTCGACAAATGACTTGCCCTTCACCCAATTGTCCATCTTTGCCCTTTTGCCAGCCTGAGATCTACTCCTCAGAGATAATAACAACCATAGGAAGATCAGCTCTCTTACAATAGCTGGACGACGTTTATCATTAGACTGATGAATTTCTGGAAACTTTTTGTGACTCATTTCCTTGCTCCATTCTCCTCCCTTTTCTCCTTTATCTACTTAAATATTCTAGGCATCCAGACAGTCTTGCACTGGCTCTCTAACGTAGCAAAATAACCACGATATTGTGCGAGTCATAGTTTTATTGGGCGACACGTATTTTTTTTAAAAAATCCCCATCTCAATGTCTACCACACCCCCACCAGGTTAACTGCACTGAGGCTGAACTTTTGGCTCAGTTCACTGAATGGATTATTTTAACTTTTAGAATTTGGTGAATAGCAAATTGCCCTTCCTTTCCCCCCACCGCAGCCTGGCCCCCCAACTCTCACCCCAGTAGAAATTAGGGGCCGATGTCTACTCTGAGAAGAGAAAGACTTCCGCGTTTCTTCGTCTTCACACATTCTATGTAATCTCTGTTGCATCAAAACTCACCAACTTGTTCCCCAAACACCAGCTATACCTTTATTTACCCAGGCAGTCCCTCTTTCCTGGAAGGCATCCTTTCAAGGCTAAGCTAAGTCGCGGTCTCCAAAGGGTAAGCTTTCCTGAGCCATAAAATCGTTGTATGGTCCTTTATGGCAGAAGAACTTGGGATGGGGGAACGGGGAACGGGGAGGGGGGGAGGGAGGGGGAGGATTGTTTATTTTCCATCTTTGTCTTTGTATCTCCTCTACACCTAGTAGAGTGCCTTGTAAGCAGTGGACACTTAATAAACGCTTGTTGAATGAATGAATCAAATGCATATATATATGCACATATATGCATATATGCATGCTTCCAGGTCATCCTTTTGTTTTTGTTGAATGAAGCTCAGGCTCTTAAAGACGATGGCACCATTGATAGATAACAATCACCATCTGCACAATTCTGCCTTCAGCGCTGTATTAAGAAGAATTAAGGAGAATTTTTTGTTTGGGGGGAAGTATCTTGCAGATTTATACATTTGAGGGACATCATAGTCTGTCTGTAAAATCAGATGGGAATGTGGATTGCAACAGCAAAATAAATCGCCTGGAGATCTTTACAGTAGCCCAAATCGGAATACCACTATCGCCTTCAGTTAATTGAAACATTCTAGAGAGTATTTAATACTGGTTAGAAACAATCATTGTGGCCTCATCACAGGGGGCGGGAAATGCATAGCTGGTACATAGGGCAAATGCTGTGAATGCTTAAAAGTTGTTTCCTTGGATAAGAATCAACTTGACAGAAGCGGAATGGAAGGGTAAGCTTTTGGGGTGAGCTGAAAACTACAAAACAGAGCTTCTTGGGTACTTCTGGATCCCCTGACAGGAAGTGGTACTCCGAGGAAAGGGAAGAGATTGCCACTGTTTCCTTTAAGAATATCTCACGTTGCGGGGCGGTGCTTCCCACCAGCTACCTCCTAACCGTATCAATCCAGGCTAGAAGACATTATTTCTGCGCGCTGTTTAATCTTGCCAAAATGAGCAAATTCGATCAAGGCACAAGCAGGAGCCTCATTTCCTTTTCTGATACCTGCGTTTCATTAGGAAAATAAAGCAGCGAGCCCGCACTGCAATCCTCTGCACTCTGTGTAGGTAAGAAGGCAACACAATACCCTCCCGTCGAAATATTCTGTAATAAGCATGTATATTTCTCTCTTGTTTATGGAATTCGTGAGGGGAGGGGGTGAAGAAGAGTGGCATGTTCTTGATTTAATGGGGGAAAAAATGCTCGTAGTTGGTGTTAAGGAATTCAAATGCTTCTTTTAAACGTAACTGCATTGAAGAGAAAATGAGGTTCCTGGAACGAAGTATTGAAAAATAGTACTTTCCTTCACCTTATTTTACTTCCATCATTTTTTATTTAAAAGGGTAAAAGTGTTTTAAATATCAGAATTTAGATTGTTGAGGAAGCCTAGTAAAATGACAGAAGACTGTATTCTATTCTGCTGCAGTGCTCAAAAAAATAGTCCTAGGTGGAAACTACATTGTATGATAGACAAATATTTTAAATAAGCTGGTCTTCTCTGAACCTGTTTCATCGCAATATGTTGTGAGCTCATGTTACAAAATGTGTAGAAAATAAAAAATTTAAACAACTAATTTTTCTCATTTTTCATGATCTTACCAAGGTCAGGTGCATTTCATATTTCCCTGTTTGTCCAATCAGACTTTGAGTACAAGCTATATTGCCCAGAACACACTAGCCCTACGAGTAGGCTTAAGGAGAAACCTGCATTCCAGATCTGAAACAAGCCAAAGGAATTAAAACTTAATTTCTGCCATATCACTTTCATGAGTCTTCTTGAATCCCAAAGCATTGCTAAGTTTGCATCTTTTCTGTCTTGGATCATAAGCAGAGAAAGACTTTTGTTATGGGAAGTGCTTCTTTTTCCATCATTACTTTTTAATTTAAGTGACAGTTATTATATATGTGCATGCATATTTATTTAAAGGAAACAAAAGCGGTCTCTAGTCAAAATGATATTTTGTTTACAAGTCATATTTTTAGCCTAGCTACAAAAAGAAGTACCCATCAAATTTTTCTTGGCATCCCCTGGGCCTTCCTTATTTCTTCTTCAGTGATCCTCATCTTGAACGATATTTTGTCTGTGTGTATTTTACAGTCAAAAAGACTTGCTTTTATACTCTCAGCTTATTAGGAAATGTATCTAATAAATTATAGAAACAATATTGATTTCTTTGTTTTAACAAGTAACATCCAGGTTAACAAGCATTTGCACTATTGATATTCAGATCAACAAGCATTCATTTAGCACCCACTATGTGCCATTCATTGTATTAAGAGCTAGATTTCTACATATAGATTTCTGTCAGGAAATGTTAAGGCATAGATTGGCCAAACTCCTTTCGATTAACTGCACTACACAAAACATGCAGAGTGGGACTGTGGTGGGGTAGGGGGGAGAGGGGAATGGGGAGAGAATGGCTTCACAGACCCACCTGGGCAAGGCTAAGAGGGACATCAGCAGAAGCAGCCACAGTGTCATCTCCTTGAAAATAAAAAAGATGTTTGCCAGCAGGAAACATGAACATTGTTGCTTACCATCAGATGCTACTCAGCATTAACATTTGTCTTCAAGCCTGTTTTAGATGTGGCTGTTTTAAAATCCTGCTGTTTTTATATCCGCTCCATTTTGGTAGACTAATAATCCTTTGATGGGATAACAAGATGCAGATTAAGCTACTACATAGCTGTTAGGTAAAACAGTCTACATGCACACAACATTCATTAAGCCAACATTTATTGAATGCTTACTGTGTGTTATATGTACTGTGCTAGGCTTCATTGAAGAATTAACCCAAAGCACAGGCATTTCCAGCTTAATTAAGGCATAGCTTTATTACTTATGGCTATAAGGGAGAGAACTTTTCAGTACAGAAAGGAATAATACTGTGGAGCTGCTTCTCATCCAGCTGTATGGCCTTAACAATTTTATAAGCTTTGAAAGAAAAAAAAAATCAAAGGTTTTAGTGGAAGTGTATAAAATTGGGAGATTAATGGAGGTATACAAAGTAGATAAGATGGCATAGGTATACAAAGTGGAATCACCAAATCTTAACCTCTGCTGAGAGAAGGGTGGGGAACAGATTGTTGGAATGTTTTGAGAAAGAGATAAAATGGTAACAGATGATTAATAATGGCAAGTAGTATAAACATTTCTATTTTCTGAATAAAATATAGCTTCCCATGGTGAAGAAATTTCTTCTATACATTACTTTCTTCAGGTTAACAATATCTGGTCTACCCTCAGTCCTTTCCAAGAACATTAAGCTCTCTAGAAACAACAAAACAGTAATCTTGGGATCCTTTCAGTCTAGAGCCCTGATTCCTTTAGGTATAAAGGAGATAAACAGATTAGACAAGTTCCCCTTGAAGGGTCAGTGGACACAGATTTAAACATCTATGCACATGTAGATAACAGAATGGGAAATTCCAGAGAGTTTTCTGAATGGCTGACATGATTTGGTTTCATGTCACACACATAATACATATTTGATAATTAGAGGTAATCTAGATCAATTCCCTCATTTCATTGACAAGAAAACTGAGGCCCAAACAGGTTAATTGACTTGCCCAAAGTCACACATCTAATAAGTGAAAGAGCTAAGATTTAAACCAGTTCTTCTGACTCCAAATCTAGCTCCATGTGTCAATATTTCAAAGGGTTAGACTCATGAAATAAATTCTTTCCTTTTCTACATTTCACAAAAGTTTTTTTTTAATCTTTTTAGGAAGAGTAGTAATAATAAAAATAGCCAACATTTATATAGAACTTTAAAGCATGAAAAACATTTTATGTATGTCATTTCCTTTGATCTTCTTGGGATACAGATGCTAGTATTATTCCCACTTCACAACTGAGGAAACAGACTGAGAGAGGTTAAGTGACTTGCCCAAGGTGACAGCCTTCATATGTCAGAAACAGGATTTGAATTCAGGTCTTTCTGACTCCGAGTCTTTTGCTTTGTACTTGACCACCTAGCTGAGGCTTCATATGAAAAACTTCCTATCAGTTTGTTACTAGTTATTTGACTCTGGAGAAGTTATTACCTCTGAACCTCTATCTACTTCTACATCTGAAAACTGGGAATCATAATATTGGCACTGCCTATCTCATAGGGTTAAGCTCCACTATAAATATGAGTTATTACTTTTATCATTATGAGTTCACTTCATCACCTTGTAAATTTAAACTTTGGAAATGAAACAGAAAATTCTAATGCACAACCAATTCCTAACAATAAATACTTAGCCTGTGGGGAAAGGTCTAAGCAACATTTTTTTTTGTTTGTTTGTTTTTATTTTTTCATTTTTCTTGCTGACTGAACTAAAGATCTCAAAATATTTTCATTCCCTTAAGAGTGCCGGGACAAGCTGTTACTCTCCATTGTAGAAGACAGGAGGGAGAAGTCCAAAATACTTTCCATGATGAGGTAAGTCTCAGGACTTTTATTTGAGAAGTTACTTTTCTTGATTTCTTTTATACAAAAGTATTTTTTGTTTCTTGAAAATAAAGTGTCTACTCAGAGTCAAAGGCTTGGACTGAATATTTCTTAAGGCCCTTTCCAAGTCTGATTCCACGAAACATAATCATTCTTATAGAATAAGACAAGATAAATGTATACATAAAGTATAAAATCATATCTCAAGTAATCAATTTAAAACAAAGCATTAAGGCTGTGAGAAAGCTCTAGCCAATAGTAGTGGCTCAGGAGTCATGAATTGTGACTCTGGCTTTTCACTGTTTGTGTGACTCTGGGGAAATCACTTATTCACACTGGGCTTCAGCTCCTCCCTCTGTGAATTAGAGTTAGGCTCTCATTACCTCTCTGTTGAACAAGAATCTCTTAATTAGTCCTTCTGCCTCAAATTATTCTGCCTCCTCAACCTACTCTAACCTTTTCCGACGAATTTTACACACGTCGAAAAAGTAATCTTCATAGAACACGTTTGAACCTTGTATCCATGAACATCCAAAACAGTGCCTTGCCTAATAAATATTGCAAACTGCTCAGTAAATATTCATTAAATAAATGAATGAATGTCATTCCCCTGCCCAGATATCTTCAGCATCACTCTCTGCTTTCTCTCCCATTGTCTATACAAAAAGTCTGCTCTCAGTCTGGCATTTAAAGGCCTTCCATGCCTGGCCCTAACCTTCCATTCCAGTTTTATTTCACATTTTTCTCCTTCATACACCGTAACTGTCAATTTTGGTTCCCTGGTCAAACAGCACCAAATGTTTCCTCAGATTATTTAAGGGTAAGGAGTAGGTTGAGGGGTGGGAGACAGACCATTACTGCAGAGGAATGAACCAGACACCCCATGATACTGGTCTCCATGGAGTAAGACCCCAGTATACCTTAGAGTTATTACTATGAAGGAATATAACTGCTATTTATAGCAGTTCATCTGATCATTCATTGGATCTTAGATTTAGAGGCTGGAAGGAACCTCAGAGGTTATCTATTTCATCCCTTTCCTTTTTCAGAGAGGAAACTGAAGGCCAAAGAAGTTAAGTGACTTGCTTGAGGGTTAATAGGCAGCAATACCAATGAAGTCCTTTGACTCTAAATCCAGTATTTATTCAATGAAGCCAAGGTCTTTTTTCCATGCTGTAGAGCAGTGGTCGCTGAACTTTTTCTTTTTGTTATATATTTCTTGAAGTAAAAAGTTTCTTTGCAGGCCCTTCAATATGAATATGTCATTTGTAAATTTTTATAATGGACTACTATACTAATTATTGTGTACTTTATAAAATGTATAAAAAGAATAGACATTTTAAAAAGTTGAGTTAAGATGAAATAATATTTGATTGTAGGATCAGTAGGGATTCACTGGAGTTTGTTGAGTAGGGGAATGACATCATCAGATGTGCGCTTTAGGAAAAGCACTTGGACAGATTGTGTGATTGTTAACTTCTGTTCCTAGGGATCCTGGACTCAGGGTTCAGAACTGTCTCCATTGGAATCTGAGGGGAGGTGGTGGTGGTAGTGGTGGTGGTGGTGCTTTGGCCCATTGAAGAGAAAGATTGTTCAGGGAGTCAAGAACAGATTCATGGAGGACGTAGTAGGTGACATGCACCAGACAGGTCACCGCTATCTCTGTCTGCCTATCTGCTACCTGTCTGTCTACCTGTCTCTGTATCACTCTGTCTTTCTACCTGTATATCTGCACCTCACTGGAATGATTTGAAATCGTATAGTAGTTATTATACCCATTTTACTGATAAAGAAACCGATTAGAGAAGTTAAGCAATTTGCCAAAGGTATATTTTTGTTATTGTTCGGTCATTTCAGTCATGCCCAAGTCTTTTTGATCTCATTTGGGGTTTTCTTGGCAATGATCTTAGAGTGGTTTGCCATTTTCTTCTCCAGATCATTTTACAGATAAGGAAGTGGAGGCATACAGAGTTAAGTGACTTGCCCAGGCTCACACAGCTAGTACGTATCTGAGGCCAGATTTGAACTCACGAAGATCAATCTTCCTGACTCCACTGCGCCACCTAGCTACATAAATGTAGTTATTATTGTTAGTAGTAGTAATAGAAGTGTTGATTTCACATATGGGAAGCTCAAGACTGACCATTTCACCCCCCTACTAAATAATCTCAAGTGATTCCCTGCTTGCTAGGATCCAGTGTAAACTCCCCTGTTTGGCGTTTAAAGCCCCTCACAACCTGACTCCAGCCTACCTTTCCAACTTCCTTATACATTTCCACACACTACATGCCAAGCAAACTTGCCTTCTTCATTTTCCTTATGAGCGGTACTCGCAGTCCTGTCTTTATGCCTTTGCATTGGCTGTCTGCCGTGCCGGGAAGGTGCTTCCTCCTCACCTCTGCCTCAGAATCCCTTGAAGTTTCCTTCAAGGTTCAGCTTAAGCCCTACCTTCTGCCTGAAGCCTTTCCTGATCCCCCCATCTGTAAGTGCCTTCCTCCCAAAATGGTCTTGTATTTATTTTGTGTATACCTGTATAAGGACATGTTGTCTCCCCTAGGCTCTATTGTAAGCTCCTCAAAGACTTTTGTCTTTAAATGACCAGCACATGGCATATAGTAGAAATGGAATAAAAAGCTTGTTAATTGATATAGAGTCAGCTGATTTTCATAACCACCCTATGAAATAGATAAATATTATTATTTCCACTTTAAAGTGGATTATTTTTTAAATTACTTTTATTTATTTTAAAAATATTTCCAAATTACACATAAAAATATTGGGACAATAATTTTTTTAAAATTTGAGTTCCAAATTCTCTTCCTCCTGCCCATCCCTCCCCCCTCCTTGAGAATGCAAGCAATTTGGTATCTACACATAGGAAGTCATGCAAAACATATTTCCCTATTAGCCATGTTGCAAAAGAAAACACAAAATAAAACAATAAAAGAGGAAAAAAAAGTATGCTGCAATACATTCAGAGTCCATCAATTCTCTCTCTGGAGGCAGATAGCATTTTTCATCATGGGTCCTTTGGATTTGTCTTGGGTCATTGTCTTGATCAGAGTAGCTAAATCTTTCACAGTTGATCTAAATCATTTATCCATTTTGACATTATTGTGATACATAGTATGAGATGTTTTGTGTATGCCTAGTTTCTGCCAAACTGTTTTCCAGTTTTTCTAGCAATTTTTGTCAAATTCATATCCCAAAAGGTTGAATCTTTGGGTTTAACAAGCACTAGATTACTATGGCTATTACTACCTAATCAATTCCACTGATCTACCACTCTATTTCTTAGCTAGTCTCAGATTGTTTTGATAATTACTACCTTGAAATATAGTTTAAAAACTGGAATTGCTAGGCCATCTTCCTTCACATTTTTTTTTCATTGATTCCTTTGATATTCTTGACCTTTTGTTCTTCCAATGAATTTTATTATTTTGTCTAGCTCTTAAAAATAATTCTTTGGTTGTTTGATTGGTATGGCACTGAATAAGTAAATTAACTTGGGTAGAATTGTCATTTTTATTGTTAGCTCAGCCTCTCCACAAACAATTAATAGTTCGCCAATTGTTTAGATGTCTTTATTTGTGTAAAAAGTGGTTTGTAATCACATAATCCCTGGATTTGTCTTGGCAGGTAAACTCCCAAATATTTTATGTTGTCTGTCATTATTTTAAGTGATTTCTCTTTCTATCTCATCCTGCTGGGTTTTGTTAGTTGTGTGTAGAAATGCTGATTATTTGTGTGGGTTTATATTATCCTACAACTTTGTTCAAGTTCTTGATTGTTTCAACTAGTTTTTTAGTTGATTCTCTAGAACTCTCTAAATATACCATCATATCACCTTCCCCTCCCATTTCCCTTTTGGGTAACATAGATTTCTATTACCATTTGAGTATGTATATATATTTCCCACTTTGAATCAGTTTAGATGTGGGTGAGGTTGAAGCATTGCCCATCCCTCCGCTTCCCCCCCTACCACACATTGTAAAATCTCTTCCATCTGTGCCTACGTGAGATAATTTTCCCCATTCTTTCTCTCCTTTCCCCCTTCTCTCAGGGCATCTCTCTCACCTGTTCTTTTTCTTTACATCATACCAACATACTTTACTCATTCCCACATCCTCTGTCTATGTAGAATCATTCTTGCTTAATTATAGTAAAGTTCTTAGAAGATACATGACATCTTCCCATATAAAAAGGTAAACAATTTAACTTTATTGAATCCCTTATGATTTCTCTTTATTGTTTACCTTCTTGATTCTTGTATTTCAAAGTCAGATTTTCTATTCAGCTCTGGACTTTTCATCAGGAATGCTTGAAAGTCCTCTATTTTATTAAATATCCATTTTTCCCTTGAAGGGTTATTACTGTTTTGCTGGGTAGGTTATTCTTGGTTGAAATCCAGGCTTTTTTGCCTTCCAGAATCTCATATTCTAAGCCCACCACTCCTTTAAATCTTGTATGTTTCTCATTGTGGCTTCATAATATTTGAATGATTTCTTTCTGGCTACTTGAAGTATTTTCTCTTTGACATGGGAGCTCTGGAATTTGGCCACAATATTCTGGGGAGTTTTCATTTTGGGATCTCTTTCAGATGGTGATTGGCAGATTCTTTCCATTTCTATTTTATTTTCTGTTTCTATTTTTATTTTATATCCTCTGGTTTGAAGACACCTGGGCAGTTTTCCTTGAAAAGTTCTTGAAATATGGTGTCTAGGCTCTTCCTTTGATCATGGCTTTCAGGTAATCCAGTCATTCTTAAAATATCTCTCCTCAATCTGTTTTCTAGGTCAGTTGTTTTACCAATGAAATATTTCAAATTTTCTTCTATTTTTTTCATTCTTTTGACTTTGTTTAATTATTGTTTCTTAATGTCTCATGAAGTCATTAGCTTCCATTTGCCCTATGCTAATTTTTAAGCGATTATTTTCTTCAGCAAGCTTTTTGTACCTCTTTTTCCATTTGGCCAGTTCTGCTTTTTGAAGGTGTTATTTTTGTCAGTATTTTTGCGTGTGCTTCTTTTGCCACACTGTTCATTTTATTTTCAGAATTTTCTTCCTTTGCTTCATTTTTTTGTCTAATTTTTCTTTTACCATTTGTATTTGATTTGACTTTTTAGCTCTTCCAAGAATTCTTGTTGGGTTTGTGTCCAAATCATATTTTTCTTTGAGACTTTGCTTGTAGCTATTTTGCTTCATTGTCATCTTCTGAGTTTGTGTCTTGATCTTCCCTGTCACCATAGTAGATTTTTATGGTCAGGTTCTTTGTTGTTGTTGTTGTTTGTTCATTTCCCCACTCTATTTCTTGATTTGGAACTTTATGTTAATGTTGGGTTCTGTTCCTGGCATTGGGGGGGGGCGGAGCAGCAGCGGAAGGGCACTTTCTCAAGATTCAGGGAACTCCATAGGCAGAAGTTACACTGAAAAAAATGAAAGCTTACATATTTAATTGTAAGGTACCTTAAAGGTCAGCTAGTCCAATGCCCTCATTTTTGAGATTAGGTCACCTACAGGGGCTATATGACTTGCCCAAGGGGATATAGGTTGTAAGTAATAGATATGGGATTCCAGCCCTAGTCCTCTGACACTTAATCTGTTCTTCTCACTGTATCATGCTGCATTGCTTAGCCTCCCTGCATTTTTAGTAGTTAGCTATTCTCATCCCAGAAGCAGAGGTGAAAGAGGACAGCGGCAGGCCCTGGAGCCAGTACAGCTTGGAAAAGGTGATAGAAGTTCCCAACTGGTCATTGTCACTGTCACAAGGGCTATGTCTACATAACTCCTAACTACTCTGTATCCAGACAGAACAATCACTTCAGCCACAGCAGTAGAGGAATAATCGTAGATAGCTAAGCTCCTGAGGTCATCTGTGCCATGGACAGATAGCTCAAAGGCCCTATCATCCTGGCTTTTCTTGTTTCTTTGTTTTAGGTCTGCTATTTCCCTGCCTCTGCTTCTCCTGCCATGGTATTTATTTATTATTAACAATATCAGTAGAAAACATGAGAGCCAGAATGTCCTGGTGGCTAGAGAGCCAGCCTTGAAGTCAGGAATACTGTGTTTGAATCTTGCTTCTGATACATACTGGCTATGTGTCTCTGGGCAAGTAAGTAAACCTCCGTGTACTCCAGGCAAATGCCATCTGCATAGGTCGAGGGCATTTCTTTGCCAGTAATTCCCTATACCAGTGAAATAACAGATTGGATTTTTTTTAAAAAAGGCACCTGGTTTTGAATAATTCAGATGCATGCTCGTGACTCATATTGTTAAAAAGGGATAAGAGCCTACCAGAAAAGTTTGGGCTAAATTATATTTTGATATATGATTATGAGAAAGTAAGGAAACTAGATGAAGTCTTGGCCTTGATGGCAGTCTGGCTGAGGCTCTGAGCAGGGTCCACAGGATCCTGGTGGCTAGAGGACTATTCTCCAGGTGTTTAATGATTCATTAAATAGGGCAGCTAGATGGTGCAGTGAATAGAGTGCCGGGCCTGGAGTCAGAAAGGCTCATCTTCCTGGGTTAAAATCTGGCCTCAGATGCTTACTGTGTGATCCTGGGCAAGTCACTTAAACCTGTTTGTCTCAGTTTCCTCATCTGTAAAATGTACTGGAGAAGGAAATTTCAAACCACTCCAATATTTTTGCCAAGAAAACACCAAATATTGGGGTCACAAAGAGTTGGACATGACTGAGACGATTGAACAACATCTACAAAAAAATTAAAATATAATTTTTCCCATCTGAGTTCATATTTCCCCTGAAACCTGTCCTTGGGGAACCCCTTCTCTAATGGGACAACGAACTAGCCTTTTTCTGTAGAGAAAATCCTTTGGGTACTCTCTGGTTTCAATCTCAACCTTGGTTTGCATTAAAGTTGGTTTTAAGTTTATTCTGGTCTTTTCTTGGCATCCTGGTTTGTAGGGGATTTGTTTCATTCTGAACAAAGAATCCCTTATTCCAGAGCATCCTCTATTCCCATTGCAAAGGAAATAACGATCACAACTTATAGATGCAGAGTTTCTGCATCCACAGATCACTTTGCTTACAGCAAGCCTTGGATATAGGCAGCGCACACTTTATTATTGTTCCCTGTTATTTCTCAGGTAAGAAAACAGGGGTGCAGAGAAGTTGAATAACCTACCGAACACAGCTCCTCAGTGGCAGAATCAGAACTCAAACCCAAGTATCCTGATTGCAGATCCAGTACCGTTGGAATTAAAAATACATTTACTTTTTGCTGTCATGGGCTTTTTCACAAAGTTATGCAACTAACAGACTGGCGAATACCACAGATAAAGTAAAACCAAATTGTAGTGAAGCCAGATTTCTCATGCTGCTCTTATGAAAAAGAAAGAGAGAGATGTGGGTTAGATGATAGTGAAATGATATGACTTCAGAAATGACCAGATCCAAAGAGGAGTCATAATGGTTCTGCTTGAAAGGAAAGTTACAGTGGGGGCCCCAGGGATCCCTACTGCTGAGCTTTTTAATCTGTGATTTGGGTAACAGCACACATGATGGCACATTTGGCAAGTCTGCAGATGACACAATGTTGGGGTGGAAGGGAAATAGCTAATGCTCTGAAATTCTGTTATGAGAAAACGTTCTCCAGTTATACCAGCTTTCCAGCTCCTCTAATTCTCCCTTTGCAGGGCCCACATTTCAGCCTCCTAGCAAAAAAGCTCAGGTTCTAAAACCAAATTTCTGTATTCTACGTTGGAATAAGTGAGCTTTATGCTAGTTGGGGGTGGGTCTCTCTTCTGGATACTTAAGAATCAGGCCTTGTGAAAGTGCCATTTCTGTACTGCCTATATGAAAGGGTCATTTTGAGGACAGTGCTTTTGCAAACCTGAAAATGTTATCAGTGTATTTTGGTGCATTCATTCATCCATTGGAGAAGACAGAGAAGGCAACTGTATCTGGGTAATATGATAGAAATCCTTTGGTGAAATAGCGGAATAGTAATCATTCTGTCACCATCTGTAGTAATGTAGACATCAACATTAAAATGATTGCTTTTCTTTATATGACATTGAGTCCCCCTTTCCTTTTCTATCTCAATATCTCTAGCTGAACACACTCTGTTCTGGTTTATTTGCTATCTATTGAAACTCATTTCTGTCTTTCCTAGCTACATCTAAATTATCAGGCAGTTAGGTAGCTTTGTGAATAAAGTGCTGGACCTGGAGTCAAAGACCTGAGTTCAGGTTCTGACTCACTTACTAGCTGTGTGACCCTGGTCCAGTCACTTAACTTCTATCTGCCTCAGTTTCCTCATTTGTAAAATGGAGATGATAATATCACCTACTTTCTGGGGTTGTTGTGAAGATCAAATGAGATGATTTTGTAAAGTGCTTTCTAAACCTGAAAACATTATATCAATGCTATCATCACCATCATCATTATCATTATTATTATCCTTGTGGCATATATTAGTCTTCTTATAGAGTTTATGTTGGCAATGTAGTTAGTTGGAGATAGAAAGTTGTACGTGTCCTATTAAAAGGCCTATAAGTTGAGAGCATTTGCAAAAGTGGAAAAATACATACTGTTTCCAGTCTTTCTTCCTCCTATGCCCATTTCAGGGACTACTAAATGATCCCTAACCTAAGACCTCCACAAATTACTTCAGTCCACGGCTGTTCAAAATACCCTGACGTGCTCTTTTTGTTGCTTAGGCACTTCAATAAGATTGTCATTTAATAGTTTTCTTTTTGTCATGCCTACACAATCTATCCAAGCCACATATTGAGGAATAGTGGATTATTAAAGAAGAAAATATAAAGTACAATTTTGGAGTCGTGGTTAATATTTTCATTACTTTACTGCAGCTGGATGTTGCAGAAGTTACCTGAATACCATGAATCATCATAATTATCAAATAAGACTTACTAGGTATTAGAATGAACAAGGTACTGGGTAAGCAGTATACAAGAATAAACTCAAAAGGATACATGTGCTTGTCTCCCCTGGGATTCATAGATTCTAATGCAGTGACAACATAAATCAAAAATAAATCATGAAAAGTTGTCTTTGTTTTTGTTTTTCAAATGATGAGTCTTACAGAAGCACAAAACTGAATGTTGGAAAAGATCTCAGTAACCATCTTATCCTGGGATTCCTAAATTTCTTTGTGTCATGGACCTCTTTGAAATTCTGGGGAAGCCTCTGAACTCTTTCTCAAAATAATGTTTTTAAAGTGCAAAAAACAAAATAAATCAGATTTCAAAGAAGAACATTTATGTTGTAATACAGTTATCAAATATGTATATGCATATATATTTTTAATTCATATTTGTTTAATGTGAATTAAACAGGTTACCAACCCATTATGTAATCGAACTTATTTCTGGAAATGTGTCCAACTATGATGTGTCCACTATGATGTGTGCAACAAATATATACATTCCCCTGTTTTAAGGAGAAAGAGTGCATTTTCCTCCAAGTGCTACTTATTTTACTGTGTTTTTCATCATTATATTTTTAGTATGTTTAATGACTTGTGGGTGAGAAAAAATGCCAAAAAGGAAAGGATAAATGAGAAGATAGACTGTGAGTGAAAATGAAGAAGATAGAGATTGGTGGATGGGGGGAGGAAGGCAGTGCCTAACAAGAGACTGCTACATTCTGTACCACGTTTTGAATCTGAACTGTCCAGATAAGAGGCAGGTCATAACAGGTATATTCATTCTTATGCCTTAAAATCAAAGCTCAAAGCCACAAAGTGAGTGACAGGATTTTTTTTTTTCTCCAGAGATCAGAAGGCTGCCATGATATGTTGTGAAATCTAGACGACTCTCAGGTTGTGCTTAATGGTCATGGATCCACTCTGTAAGCTTCATTGTCCCTGTGTCTAATGGATATAGTTTCTCAGCTGAAAATGTTTTCTTCAAGGTCACCAACAGTCTCTCGGTTATCAAATCCTTTCTTTTTTTGCTCTTTATTTTTGACTTCTCTGTAGCATATGATGCCGTTAACCACCCCCTCCTCCTGGATAGTCTTTCCTTTCTAGATACCTGTGATATTGCTCTCCTAGTTCTACCTGGTTCCTGTCTGAGTGTTCTTTATCAGTCTCTTTTGTTGGTTTGTCCTATGATTGGATATTCTCTGGGGGTCTGTCCTAGGCCTTCTTCTCTATTTACATGTTGCCAAATGGACTTCTCCAACTGTATGTCAGCTAGCCATCTCAAACTTGACGTGTCCAAAACAGAACTCATGATCTTTCTCCCAGTGCCCTTTCCTCATCCTAATTTCCCTATTTATAGTGAGAGCACTGCCGGATTTCCAGTCACCCAGGTTCACAACCTGAGGCCTCATCAGTTCTTTATTCTTCCATGGCCCTCATATCCGGTCAGCTGCCAGGTCCTATAGATTCTTCCTCTACTGTATATCTTGTATCCATCGCTTTTTCTCCACTCATACAAACATCACCCTATTTTAGACCCTCATCACATCTTGCCAGGACCATAGTAATTGTTTCCTGAATGGTCTTACATCTCTCCCCTCTCCAACCCATCCTCCTCACAGCTACCAAATCAATACTGTTCAAGCACAGGTCTGGCTATGTTGCTCTTTTACTCAAGAAATTCCAGTAGTTCTCTCTTCCCTCTGGAATAAAATAAAGTCTCCTCTATGTGCCTTTGAAAGACCTTCATAACCTGGCTCCAGCCTACCTTTCTGGCATTGTTATCCCATGACTCACTTTCATGCATTCATTCATTTCATGCATATTCCAGCCTCACTGGCTTGCTTGCTGTCTTTGTAAGTAATACCACATCCTCCATCTCCATGCCTTTGCTGGGGCTGTCTCCCATGCCTGGAATGTACTTCCTCCTCACCTCAGGCTCGTAGAAACTCCATCTTCCTTCATTTCTCAGCTACCACCACCTATAGGAAACCTGCCCTGATCCTTTCCATTTGCTAGTGCCAATATTGTATAGTATTGTATTTTATGCATTTACAAACAGTCCATAGGCTTCCCCAGACTGCCAAAGGACTCCGTGACACATAAAAAAGTTAAGACTTTTTGATTTAAAAGCAGCAAGATGAGTTTGAATGCTGTCCCTAGACATTTACTGGCTGTTTGACCCTGGGCAAGTCCCTTAACCTCTTTCAGCCTCAGTTTCTTCATCTCTAAAATGGAGATAGCAATAATACCTAACTTAGTGTTGTTGTAAAGATCAAATGAGATACTAATGTGAAGAGCTTTGCAAATCCTAAAGAATCTTAATCAGTTCTAGTTGTGGAATAGACGAAGAACTGACCTTTAGAGGCAGGGAGAGTTGGGTTCATGTTCTGACTCTGACCCACATTAACTATGTGATCTCAGGCAGGTCATTTAACCCCGTAGTGCTCTGGACAACTCTCTAAAACTTTGTACACAAAGTTCCAACCTGTATTGGTAGAGTATGTTTCTTCATGTGAAATTCTCTAAATCAATGAAATCACAGGTCCAATCCCTATTGTATATAAATAATTTATATTTAGAAAAATACAGAGTAGAAAAATGAATATGAGATATACAGTTATTTCTACTCATACAGATAGGAAAATTAAATTCAATGCCCACATTATGGTATGCATCCCCTAGAGTTATTTCATCTGTGTATTTGTACACACCTACAGATGGAAACATACATATATACATACACACATAGATATTTCATAGGTAGTGCAGATGGACAATAATTTGGATTATTTAGGAGGAGGATTCAGGCTGAAATGCATTTTGGAAAGTGCACCAAGTTTTCAGTAATTCCAGGCTGATCATGCCTGCCAAAGCCCATCTTCTTAATAGCAAGAGTCTCTCATTGATGCTATGTAGCTGTGAATCATGGCAAAGCATCATCTCAGAATCCAATGGAGATATGTATAGTTCTTACAAATGGGCTGCAGAATTTTACCAATGATGATTTGTAGCTGAAAAGTGGCTAAAAGATGTCAAGGACAAGAAAGAGAGGTAGGTCAGTCATGAAGCAATAGTGAAGAAGAAGAGATGGATAGCCTGAGGGTTGAACTGGTATTCACAAAATAGTAAAATTACCATGAATCTGTTTCTAGCACCATGGGCAGATTCTTTGTGAAAATAAATAGATAATAATCACATAGAATAAGGTATGGAGGGGGTGTGAGCTACAGTGATGGAAGGAATGCTCACCCTGCAATGATCATGTATCCACCGAAGTATTCATTCAGTAATATGGTGCTAGCAAAAATTAGAAAACTTTTTAGTCTGCAGATCCAATGGCTAATTATAGAAAAGCTATACAAAGCAAGGACTTTATTGAGCACAGTGCAACTGGGAAATCTGAACTTGATGAGAAGCTGTGTTGTGAAATGCTAATCCTTTCAATTGGCATTTGTTCAAAGTTCATTATGTAACAGTTACTGTGCTAGACTAAGATACAAAAACAGAAATAAGTCCCTGCCCTCAAGGAATTTACATTCTGTTGGGAGGAAGCCGCATGGACAGAGAAAATAAGATACAAAATAGCTGGAGCAATTTCCATGGAGATGGCACTGGGAATATACAATAGGATTACAAAGAGAATCAATTATATTTAAATACAATTATCAAAACATTAAAAAAAAGTTCAGGAATCCCAGGTTAAGAACCCTTGTTTTAGATATACCCCTTTTTGATAATGTTGAATAGGTAATTTAAAGTTATCCAGATCTGGGAATTTCTGTGATGGGGTAGAAAAGCTCGTCCTGAGAAGAGTGAAGCAGGCACTGTTTTTTTTTTTTTTAATTAATTTATTTTTAGTTTTCAACAATCACTTCCATAAGCTTTTGAGTTTTAAATTTTCTCTCTCTTCTTCCCTGCCTCCCTCCCCAAGACAGCATGCATTCTGATATAGGCTCTACATATATAGTCCTATTAAACATATTTTCACATTAGTCATGTAGTAAAGAAGAATTAGAAACAATAGGAGGAACCACAAGAAAGAAGAAACAAAACAAAACAGAAAAGGGGAAAAAAAGAGCAAATAGTATGAAGCAGGCACTGTTAAGAAGGTATTAAGTATCCATGGGGCAGGTTTGTTGTTTTTTAAATGTGTGTAATAGACTGTTACAACATTAAAATTACAATATCAAGTAGCTTTTATTTTTTTCTTGACCAGAATTGCCAATGGGTAACTTACTGATTTCTGCTTCAAAAATGGGTAGTTTCGACAGCTAGGTGGCACAGTGGATAGAACTCTGGCCTTGGAGTCAGAAAGACTTGAATTCAAATGCGACCTCAGGCACATAACACTTGACTAGCTGTGTGACCCTGGGCAAGTCACTTAACCCCGTTGCCTAACAAAAAAAAAAAAGTTTCTCCATACAAGTTGTACAATACATTTATTTCCTCCTCTGCTGCTAAGGACAGACATAAAGATCCTAATCAGGATGTTTTGTGGAGGAATTATCAGAAATAATTGCTGGGAAAGCCTAGACCCAAACTTTTTTTTTTTTTTCCCCAGAGCTAAAATATATGTTATAGGGGACTTGCTTTTGATTCTACATTACAAGGAACTTTTCAAGGTCCTCAATCCTGGCAGCAGTTTGTCTCTTGATTGAGAACATTAACAACATATATTGTTTTCATAAAAAATACACTTTGAAGGGCCGAGGCAGGAGAAGATGTGTGAAAGGTGAATGTTTTATTCTAAAGTCTCAACTGAGCTGCCCTTGAAAACTAATCATTATTCAGACAAGGTTACTCCATGAAGCATTTGATTGGTATACTATTTGTGACCCCGATTAAAAAAAAATCATTTGATTCAACTGAAAAAAATGTTTAGAAGGTCAGAAAAGATAACCTTTAACTGGGAAGATTAATTTGTAGGCATATTGCTTGTATAATACTTGACTTTGGAAAAAAGAAATCAGCATCTTGACTAATGCTAATTCTTTCTATGGGAACTGTGACTAAGGGGAAAGCAGAAGTTTTTCTTTGCTTCACTTACCTAAATTGCATGCCACTTTCCCCAATAATCTCCTTTTTTGCCATTTAAGAATTGATTGAAGGAAACATTTTTTTATTTGTTTTTTGTTTTGTTTTGTTTTGTTTTTGCTTTTTGGTAAGGCAGTCGGAATTAAGTGACTTGCCCAGGGTCACACAGAGGAAATGGGGATATTGAGGTTAGAGAAGAGAAGACTGTGAGAAGCTGATTTAGAGTAAATAGTGATAAATGTCTTCAACTATTTGAAGGGCTGTCATGTGAAAGAGGAAATAGATTTGTTCTATTTTTCCCCACAGGGTAGACCTAGAAACAGTGGAGAGAAGTTGCAAGGAAGCCAATTTCAGTTTGGAAACAACTTTTTAATGTTTAGAGCTGCCCAATAATGGAATGGTCCGCCTGTGGGAAGTAGGGCTTTCTTCGAGCATACATAGACTGGATGGCCCATAGTTGGGTATATTCCTAGGATCACAGGAATATACATCAAGAGAAGTGAGGGAGCTTACAGGCCAGCTATTCCAACCCCTAACCCCCATTTCACAGATGAAGAAACAGAGGCCCAGGGAGTTGGAGTGGCTTGCCCAAGGTCTCACAGGAAGTAAATGTCGAGAAGTAATGTTAAATGCAAGTCCTCTGATTTCAGTGCCAGTACTCTTCCTACTGTATCATGATTATTAATTTTGAGATTCTTTGGCTCACAAAGACCCCTCTCTTTTATGTCTGATTAAAATATTAAGCCTAGAGCTTCTTAACCTTTTGTTTGGGCATGTGTTGAATTCCTTTAGCAATCTGGTCAGGCCTGTGGACCCCTTGTCAGAATTATGTTTATACATGCATAAAATAAATAGATAGGATTACAAAGGAAATGCAGTTATCAAATTATTTTTAAAAGTTCACAGACCCCCAAGTTAAGAGGTCGTGTTATACATGGAAAACTGTTGTTTCAGTCAATAAAAAGTGCCCAAACAGGCAGGGGGGGTGTGGTTTTTCAATATGCCAATATAATATGATATAACTTTAGCGAGACTTAGTTGTAATCAGACCTGTAACTAGCAATTCAGGCACCTGGGTCAAACACCGTGAAATGTGCCCAGTGCCATGAGCATAAAAGATGCCTTCTAGTCAACTCTTAAAAACCAAGTCGGGGAGAAAGGGCTTGCTGCGAAGAGGGGAAAATCTTAGATATTAGGACACCCCTCCATCCTCCTGTGGGATGTAGACAGAGGACCTGGGAGACCACAAGGGGTGACCCTTGCTGGGGAATCTGCTGCTGGGGAAAAGAGCAGGACAGATCAAGGGAGAAACTCACCTTGAGGTCTTGCCACAGTGGAGAGGAAATACCCTCTCCATTATCAGGTGTGGAGCTTTATCACTCCCATACTCAGTGTGCTCTAATGGCTCCCTCTTGCTTCTAGATCAAATACAAACTACTTGTCTGTTTGGTGATTAGCTTCAGCCTTCTTTGCTAGCTTCATTATACTCCCCTTCACGTGGACATACATTGTAGATGGACAGTGAACTGGGCCTATAATTGAAGAGGAAAAACAGTAGGATGGATCACATTTAAGAAATTATGTAATGCTTTCAACAATCAAGCAGCTCCATCATACAAAAACAATTTTAATATCATTATTTTTGTATTGATGCTATTGGACTATGAATCATAGAGCATTACAAATTGCAGAGAATAAAAATTGCAAGTGATTCCAAAGAGCAGCGGAGAGACAGAGAGAGACGGAGAGATGGGCACAGTGGGGTAGCATATTTCTACATTGGTTTGAGCACCAGAAGTTTTGTTAAAGATATCAAAGAGATGTATGATTGGAAAAGGGAAATTTTTTTTGGAAAAGATATATGATTGGAAAAGAGTTGGTAGATAAAAGGAGGAATAACAGATGGACGACCCAAGTGTTGTAGCAGTATCTGTATAATAAATACAAAGGAGAACAGCTCTAGCACATTGGATGGACCAGTTATGGAGGATCAGTGAGAAGTTGTGGAGGATTAGAAGGCATTGTGATGATCTGTACTATTGAACTGAGTACGTATAGCTCTTCTGTTAAAGTATTGGAACTATGTCTATCAAGTACATCCCAATGTACACTTTTCTAATTGTAAGTATTTTATTGCATTTGGTATCAATTACACATAAGATGGAGGAGTGACTGGATAATTCAACTTAAAAAATATTGACAACGTGCCCACTATATAGCAAGGCCCTGTGCTCAGTCCCAGGAACATCAGGATAAAAATGAAATAGTGTTTGCCTTCAAGGAACTAAGATTCTAGGGGGTGGGAAAGATTCAACGCATATACAGACAAGTCAATACGAAGTAATATAAGAAATATCAAGAAGCTATGACAAAGATAATTACAAACACTGTGAACTTAACGAAACACCAGTCTAGCACCATGGTATCAAATGGGATATGGCTAGAAAAGTTTTGATTTTTTTCCTTGATAATTTCTTTTTTATTTATTATTTTTATTTTTTATTAATTTATTTTGATTTATCAATAATCATTTCCATATGCTTTTGAGTTTAAAATTTTTCTCCCCTTTCCTCCCTACCACTCTCCCCAAGATGGCACACAATCTGATATAGGCTATACATTTATATTCATATTAAACATATTTTCACATTAGTGATATTGTAAGTAAAAATTAAAACCAATAGGAGGAACCGTCAGAAAGAGGAAACAAAACTCAACAGAAGAGAAAAAAAAAATAGCAATTCAACTTCCATAGTTCTTTCTTTGGGTGTGGATAGCATTTTCCATCACAAGGCCTCTGGAGATGTCTTAAATCCTTGCATTGCCAGGAAGGGTTAAGTTTATCAATATTAGTCATCACACATTGTGGCTGTTACTGTCTACAACATTCTCTTGGTTTTGCTCACTTCACTCAGCATCAGACCATACAAGTCTTTCCAGGTTTTTCTGAAGTCAGCCTGTTGATCATTTCTTATAGCACAATAGTATTCCATCACATTGATATACCACAGCTAGATCAGCCATTCCCCAATTGATGGGCATCCTCTCAATTTTTAATTCTTTGCCACCACAAAAAGAACTACTCTGAATATTTTTGTACATGTAGGTCCTTTTCCCGTTTGTGTGATCTCTTTGGGATATAGCCCTAGAAGTACTATTGCTGGGTCAAAGGGTATGCACATTTTGATAGCCGTTTGGGCATAGTTCCAAATTGCTCTCCAGAATGGTTGGATCATTTCACAACTCCACCATCATGCATTAGTGTTCCAATTTTCCCACATCTTCTCCAACATTTATCATTTTCCTGTTTTGTCATGTTGGCCATTCTGATAGGTGTGATGTGGTACCTCAGAGTTGTTTTGATTTGCATTTCTCTAATCAAGAGTGATTTAGAGCATTTTTTCATATGAGTATAGATGGCTTTAATTTCTTCATCTGAGAACTGCCCGTTCATATCCTTTGACCATTTATCAATTGGGGAATGGCTTATATTCTTACAAATTTGACTTAATTCTCTATATATTTTAGAAATGAGGTCCTTATCAGAGAGACTGATTGTAAAAATTCTTTCCCAATTTTCTACGAAAGGTTTTGATTTTAACAAAAATTTAGAGGAAGTCATCATCTAGTAGGGAGCGAGCAGATAAAGAGACTTAAAAATAAAATGACTTAAACTAAAATGAAGTGAACAGAATCCTTACTAGTAAATGAGATTGTATCACACATAGAAGCGTGCTGAGAATTTTTAGAAACAAATTGAGGCAAACTAACAGCAGTGACAACAGCAAAATAATGCCTCGTTTTTCCTTTCTACTGTGCCCGAGATCTTCTGCCTGCAATAAATTGCAAGTTTATCTTCCTTAGACTAATTCAATTCCAGCCCCAGTGAAGGGAAGAATTAATAACTACTTGGTGAGTTTGAGCTGAGCAAGCAACTAACCTGAATGCTTCAAGAAGAAAAAAAAATCCAATCGCTAACTTTTTCTGCAATTTCAAGGAGCTGTTTTTGTTCTTAGCTGGAATCATCTGAATAGAACTCTCTCGGCTACAAAAAAATAAAATTAAATCTAGCTATTACTAAGATGGATACCTTTCCTTTTCATTTCAATTTCCATTACAGGTGTTACCACATCTGCAAACTTCCTGGGAGGGTGATGGGAATCCGATTACTCCGGTTCTCTTCCATCATCATCCTTGTGTTACTGTTGGTGGCAGGTGCTTTGACTACCTTGCTTCCTAACATAAAAGATGATAAAATGCCCACTTCCCGCAGAGAAGCAAAACCCCAGAGCCAGTCAGCCCTGGATTCCTTTACTCTCATCATGCAGACGTACAACAGAACAGATCTGTTGCTGAGGCTGTTAAATCATTACCAAGCGGTGCCTCATCTACACAAAGTGATTGTCGTCTGGAACAACATTGGAGAGAAGGTGCCAGAGGACTTGTGGAATGCCCTTGGGCCTCATCCTGTCCCTGTGATTTTCAAAATACAAACTGTGAACAGAATGAGAAATAGACTCCAGACCTTCCCGGAACTGGAAACCAAAGGTAAGGAGCATCTGTGTTCTCAGTGGGATCCAGGCTGCTAATAGAGCAAGCTTGGGTTTTCAGTCTTCTCACCTGTCTGAGGTGTCATTAAGGGTGGTGAATTGACTCATCAGGGAGTGCTTTTGTAAAGAATAAGGACTCATTTCCCTGATGTCGCCAAACTTCAGGGTTAGGAAAAGAGCCACGTAATACTATCATAGAGGCTTATATTATGGGGGGAAATTCAATTTATTCTATAAGTATATTGTTATGTATCCACAAGTACTTAAATCCTATTTTGCTCTGTTTAACATTTTTTTCCACTACTGTCAACCTGGCCAGATAAACTTTTTGTTTTAGGGACATTTTTGTGAGACAGAAGTTCCACTACAATTATTTATATTATTTGTCATTTCCTTAGCTTGCTAAGTGATCGTTTTTTTGTTCTTGAGCCATTACAAAAATCAACTATGGCTCAATTAGCAACTTTTTTTCCCTACCGGCAGCTGTCCTGAGGAATACTGGTGCTTAATTGGGCCCTGCCACTATTGCCAATTTTTTCAGTTAGAAGCTTGATACAGAGGAGAGCTTCATGAGTAAATCCTCTTGCCTTTGCCTTTTCCCTAATTTTTGAGTTTCATTTCCAAGCTGTTGGATTCAAACAGTTTCATGTCTTTTCTTTTCAGCCGTTTTAATGGTGGATGATGACATGCTAATTAGCGCTCATGACCTCGTTTTTGCATTCTCAGTTTGGCAGGTAATGTTGGTTCTTGCTTCATAAAGGTATCTTTTAAAGTCTCATGTAATAAAAAGTAGACTATGGTTGGATTGCTCAAAGAATGGAGAAAGTTGTTCGATAAATAGAACCACTTGTCTGAAGTCAAATGAGATTGAACAGTAGTAGGATCAAACTGGATCTCAGACCTATTTTGATATGGAACAGTATTATTGTGTGCTAGGGAGGAAGAGTTGAAAAATACTTGAGAGGATTGTGAGGAAGTGGGAGAGTCTAGTGATTTAAAGTCGTAGTATTATTGATTTAAAGTCAGAAAAGTCCTTCAAGGCCATCTAGCTCTACCCTCTCATTTTACAGGTGAGGACAATGATGTTCAGAGAGGATAAGTGACTTGGCTCAGGTCAAATAGGTAGAAAGAAGGTTCGGGCCCAAATCTTCTGACCCCAAATCCAGCACTCTAGTTACATACTGTAATTAGCTGCCTTCTGGGGATGGGGTTGGAAGGAAAGGAGAAGGAAAACAAGTGAATGGAGGGCAGTAAAAGCTATTTCCTCCCCCCACCCTGGACTTTTTTCTTTCCCTTTAGCAAGAAGGAAAAATCAAAGACTGAAGGGGGTTATTTTTTCTTTAATTTTTGACTTCTTTCACACTTGGTTTCCTCATATATAAAAAATTAGTAATAATTGGATTGTCTCAATTGGTCAGTCAATCAAAAAAGATTATTATCATGAGGAAACCACTTTGTAAACTTTTAAAATTTTATAAAAATAGAAAGGATTTTACAAACCATTTCTCTGCTCTTCCTTTTTCTATACATTTTGGGCAGACCATTGCAATAAACTGAGAGACCAGTCAGAGCTTTTAACCATAATGGAATTTTGTTGTATCCAAAATAAATGGGTCCTTGTCTAGGACTCTGGAATTTTGTTGTTCATATACAGTGGTTTTGGTAACAGTGCTGTTTGTTATAATGAGATTTGAACTCTGTCTTAAAGCGAAGAGAATCTGCTGGCATTAAATCAGCCTACAGCATTTTTAGCACAGTGGGTGAGACCAAAGTATCAGACCGAGGGCCTACTTTTCCAGTAACTTAGCCTCTTGTTGAGGAAGAAGCAAAACTTATATTTATGAAGTGAGAAAATAAAACAGTATATTCAAGGGGTCAATAACCCCCCCCCCCCGCCAACACACCTATTTATAGATGAGGAAATTAAGACCTACTGTGTGCCAAGCGGCTAGGTGATACAGTGGATAGAGCACTGGCTCTGGAGTCAGACCTAAATTCAAATCTGGTCTCAGATGCTTACTAGCTGTGTGACCCTGGGCAAGTCACTTAACTCCAATTGCCTCCCCAACCCCACCCTCCCAAAAAAAGGTATGTTAGAGTCCAGGGGAATAAAGGTTAGGGGATCTCTCTGTTTAAATCAGTGGTATCAAACATGCTATCAGGTGTATAACGTAGAATCAGAGCCAACTGGATGACACAGTGGATGAGCGCTGAGCCTGGCGTCACAAAGACATAAGTTAAAATTTAACCTCAAACATTACTTTGTTTCCTTCCTTGGTATATACCGGTGACTGCTTGATGAGGGTAGATATCAGAGGATTGTGAAGAACTTTCCCTAGAGGTGTTAGTTGTCACCACTGCAAGAGAGCTTAAGCTGAATTTCAAGGGAGATCTCGTAGAATCCCCTTTCCTAAGTGTGAACCTCAGCCAAAAGCTTTTGCTAATATTATTTTTGCTAATATTTTGCCAAATATTAGTCAAATACTTACTGTGATGAAGTCCTGCGAGAACAAGCAATATGGGCCCTGGCCCTTGCAGCTTATGCATCAGGGGAGAAGGAATTGGTAAGTCTGCCGTGCACACCAGGCAGTGTGGCTTAGTGGATAGATAATGTGCTAGACCTGAAATCTGGAAGACTTGCTTCAAGGCCCACTTGTAATATTTATTTACCCTCTGTGTGACTCCAGGTCAGTCACCTAAGTTTCTGAACCTCATTTTACTCATGTATAAAATGGGCTAATCATAGATCCATAAGTACCTCCCTCACAAAGTTGCTTTGACACTTAAATGAGATAATATTGCAAACTTCAAAGCATCATATAGGTCTCAGCTGTTATTATAATAATTTTTATATTCCATAGTACAGTGTCAGCTTCTTTTTTCTTAATTCCCAGTTATAACAATTTGGATGTTGTGTGTGTGTGTGTGTATACATGTGTGTATATATGTGTGTGTGTAAATATATGCATACACACATACATATGTTATATAATAGGATGGTCTATAAAATCTCTCACTGAATATGCATTCATAATAGCTGACTTCTACTTAACTCTTTCTAGTATTCACACATTCATCTGAAATCAAACCTGACCCTGAACCCACAGCCCCTCAACCAGCACAGGGCATTTAAACATTGGGATTCCTAATAAAGAAACACAGCAGCTTTGACTGTAGTAACTCTTCTCAGTTTGCTGCTTAAGACATTTTCTGCTCATCAAATATTCATTCATGATAGGTGGCCGCAGTTCTCCGCAACAATCAGCATTTTTTCACAGCTTCAATTTTTACATCACATCTAATGAAAGGGGCCAGAGGAGGCCAGGCTAAATAAAAGCTTCCCTGTGATCAACAGCTAGGTCTTGGTGCCACATCAGCAGTATTGCAGGGCTTGTTTTTACAGATTACACAAAAGCAAAAGGTCCAAGAAGAGATTGCTATTTGAAACAAAGGGCACCGTTCCGGTGAGCCCCAGCGCCAAAAAGCACGAGAGAGTACAAGCGCTGTAGTTCTTAATAGCATGCAGACTTGAGGGCATGTCAGGCAGTCAAACAGTATCTTAATCTTTATTTATAAATCTACTGAGGTAAGGTTCTAGTTCATTGGTATAGGAATTTTAAGTTGCCCCCAAATCCCCAGGAAAAGATACTGCCATGCTTATCCTCCCCCTTCAACTTTTTTCTTTCCATTTCCGCTGCAATTGTAGAATCTAGTCTTCAGTGGACTGCTGTAGCCCTTGAACCCAGCATTTTTCCTCTTTTCTGACCTTCATACAACCTCCTCTCTTCATTGCTTCACATTTTATTTTTATAGTAGTAAATAGAAATATCCCAGCAAGGTTTAAAAGTACTTTCCCATAACAAACCTATGAAGTAGTGAATGCAGTTATTGTTATCCCCCTTTTCCAAGTGAGAAAACTGAGGCTCGAGGAAGTTATGTGACTTACCCATAGTCTCTCAGTAAGTGTCATCATTAGGATTCTAATTCTAAGCCCGTCTTTGTGGTAAGACCTGGATTCTTTCCACTGTAACCACACAACTTCTTAATGTCAACTGTCCTATTTTTCTTGATGTTCTAGAATGCTTTACCAACCTCTGTACTTCCAGTAAAGGTTTTTATATTTCCCTACATTCAAAAAAGAGAAGCACACAAACCAAGAGAAGTCCAAAATGAAACATTTAAAGTCATTTCTTCCTTCTTTCCTTCATTCAATAAACATTTAAGTGCCTGTTATGTGCCAGGCACTGTGCTAAGCACTGGGTATTCAAAAGGAGGCAAAAGACTGTCCTTGCCCTCAAGGAACTTGCAATCTAATGGGGGAGACAACGTGCAAAAAAATATACAAAGTAAGCTATTATACAGGATAAATAGGAACTAATTGAGAGAGGGAAAGCACTGAAATTAAGAGGGATTAGGAAAGGCTTCCTGTAGAAGTTAGGATTTTAGTTGGGCCTTAAAGGAATCTGGGGTGGTCAGTAGTCAGAGAGGAGGAGGGAAAGCATTACAGGAATGGAGGACAGCCAGAGAAGATGCCCAGAGCCAAGAGATGAGTCTTCTTCATGGAGAAGCCAGGAGGCCAGTGTCACTGGATCAAAGAGTATATGTAGGGGAGCAAATTGTAAGAAGACTGGAAAGGTAGAAAGGGGCTAGGTTATGAAGGGTTACAAATATCAAGCAGAGCATTTTTTATTTGGTCCTGGAGACAATAGGGAGCCAATGGAGTTTATGGAGAAGGGGGGTTGACATGATCAGACCTGCATTTTAGGAAAATCACTTTAGTGGCTGAAAAGGAGGATGGAGTGGAGTGGAGAGAGACTTGAGGCAGGCAGAGCTTTGCTATTGCGTAGTCCAGGCTGTGGGAAATGAGAGGCTGCATTAGAGCGGTCTCAATGTCAGAGGAGAGAAGGGGGCATGTTTAAGAGATGTTGTAAAAGTGAAGTCAAGGCCTTGGCCTTCACATCCTGGTCCTCATCTGCATGTCCGCCTTTTCTCTTCACACCCTCTATAGTCCAGGCACTCTGTCTTCCTACTGTTCCTCATAGATGGCACTCCCTTTCCTATCTCTACCCTTTGCACTAGATGTCCCTCATACCTGAAATATACTCCCTCCTCACCTCTTAGAATACCCGGTATCTTCAAGTCTCAGTTCAGATACTATCTTCTACATGAGGCCTTTGTTGACTATTCCCCACCCCAATTGCTAGTACCATACCCACAAAATCACCTCGTATCTATTTAGTGCGCATTTCATATATGCCCACGTACCAGCTGTCACCTCCAATAGAATATAAATGCCCTGAGGGCAGGAATGATTTCATTTTTGTCTTTGTATCCCCCAGTGCCTAGCATAGTTTCTGGTACACAGAAGACCCTCATTAAAAGCTTTTTGATTGATTGATTTCTAAAAGTCAAGAATATGGAGACCAAAACTGAGACAAAGTCATAAAATCAAGCCATATTTTGATAATTTTATATTTCTTTCTTATAATCTCAAAGTATTTTTGGTTTATTTGTTGTTGTTTTTTTGGAGGGGGCTGGGCAAAGGGGTTATGTGACTTGCCTAGGGTCACATAGCTAGTAAGTGTTAAGTGTCCAAGGTCAGATTTGAACTCAGGTACACCTTGACTCCAGGGCCAGTGCTCTATCCACTGTACCACCTAGCTGCCCCAGTCTCAAAACATTTTTAAAGTTACCTCATCAAGCTTCATTGTTTCCTTCTACTATATATTATATCCATCATATCCATCCATTATATCCTTCTAAGTAGATGGTAAGTGTCTACAGCCTCATTTTATAGAGTCAGTTTCTTTTTTAGCAAACTCCCAGGGAATATCTACAGTCTTCTGTTGAACCAGTTGTAGTATCACATGGATAGGCTTGCATTAAGTGGGCCATCTGCATCTTATACAAGAGGTTTGTGTTGCAGTAGAATGTGACCTGCAGAGTGGTCCTTGCAGATAGAAATAAAACTACTTGTCCAGAGTTAGACAGGAAGTGAGAACGAACAATGTCAGGAATGGAATAAAGGTGACACGCCAGCTTAATTCCCTCTGGCATATCACACTGACTTCAGCATGTCTGTTCTAAATTGCTTCTGCGGTAATTGTGTTACTCTTCCCCTCCTCCTTGCAGCAATTTCCTGATCAGATTGTAGGATTTGTCCCTAGAAAGCACGTCCCTACTGCTTCAGGTGTTTATAGTTATGGTGGGTTTGAGCTGCAAATACCAGGATTTGGAAATGGGGACCAGTATTCCATGGTGCTGATTGGAGCATCATTCTTCAACCGCAAATACCTCGAGCAGTTCCAGAGACAGCCAGCGACTGTCCATGCTTTGATAGATGAGACCCAAAATTGTGATGACATCGCCATGAACTTTATGGTCGCCAAACACATCGGGAAGACTTCAGGAGTATTTGTCAAGCCTGTGGAAATGGGCAATTTAGAAAAAGAGACAAGCAGTGGTTATTCTGGAATGTGGCACCGGGCAGATCACTTCCTGCAGAGGTCTTATTGTATAAATAAGCTTGTGAAGGTCTATGACAGCATGCCCTTAAAATATTCCAACATTATGATTTCCCAGTTTGGTTTTCCATACTATGCCAACCACAAAAGCAAAATGTAAAAAAAATGAATGAATAATAATCCTCGAACTGCTTGGGTATTTGGGTAGCTTCTCAGTGTTAAGTTTTTATAGCAACATTATGGACTGTTATCCCCTCTGAAGTCCAAGGTGGTCACTACTCAGGTATGGTATGTGTAGTGCCACTAGCTAGGGAAATCCCTCCTTGTTTCAGAAATAGAGATGTCGCTGGTGTTGTTGCCAGGGTAGGCCTCTTGTTAAGGAATTTTGATCCAGGTGCATAACTTCCTTGGTTTGTGACATAACTGTTTACATTTTGAGACTGTTTTTCTTCTTTTCTGACTCCTGGCATTTGCCTTAAGGACTATAGAGAGCTGTCTCCAGTGTCTGAAACCCATGAGACATTTCTCTTAGCTTTCTCGTTTAAGGCTGCTTGCCTTCATCTCAAGCCTCAGATGCCAGTTAGGCTTATGAAAAAGGAGAAGTCCTGTATTGTGTCTGGGAAGGCCATGGAAGAAAGCATAATATTAACCGCACATTTCTTACAAGGAGAAAAGCTAAAGGCAGCTGCTGAGTCCTCTGCTGGCCGACCCAACCTCTCTTGTCTAGACATATCCTGCAGACGAGGATGTGGCTGCAGTCACCCCTGCTTTCATTTTCACTGCTGGGTCTCTCATGACTTGGTGGTTGTCTTGTAGCTAAAGAATGTCTGGTTGCTAACTTCATTTTTTCCAAACATCTACTGCATGGATCACAGAAAATGCAGCCCATGTTAACTTATATGCAGCTGAAAGTCTCAAGGCATATCGAGATTGAGGTTGTGCATTTTGTCGTTAAATCTGACCTCAAGAATGTACACTCATTCACTTGTATACTTTGCATCAGGTTTGCATCATCATTATAGAAATGCGTACAAACCAGTTCTGTTTTAGAAGAATGTTAAAACAGGGATTTAATGAGATAATGTATGTAAAGCGCTTTGTAAACTTTAAAGTGCTCTGTAAATGTGAATTATTATTAATAGGGCCTGGCAGAGGTGCCCTTGTAGAATTCTAATAAACAAGTTCAAACAGACCGTATCTCATTGCGCATCACGGGTTCTCACCTTATTGCGTCTGTTGCACAAAGTCCACTGGACTTGAATTCTGAGTCTGTTTAGTGTATCCCTAGTCTCTCATCTTCTCTCTGTAGGGCAACAAAACAGTTTTCATTCCGAAGAAAAATCCAATTAACATAGTCACAGAAGAATTAGAAGTGAATCCTAAATCCAGAGGATATGGATACAGTGAGTCTGCAGCAGCTCACTTTTGTGTTGGCACGATTGTTCCCTTTTGGTTCATTCTCTGTATTATAATATTCGTCTTCCACACAGGTGTCTCGTGGTTGGTTATCCATGGCAAAGCATATGTCAACAGGAAGCTAAGCTTCCTCTGAGACTTTGTTTTGCTGGAGTGACGTAAATGGATTTTTCTGATCGACTCACTATGATAAATAATATTAAAATACTCATGGTTCATGGCCCAACCACACTGATCTCTGCAGCTAAGTGTGTGTTCTGTTTTCTTTTTATTGTTGCTCATTTGTGATTTCCAATAGGGTTCTGAACCTTATTTTTAAAATGTGAAATTAATTATTTAGTTTGCCAAAACAAAATGTGATTTAGGTTCTTTTTTTTAAAATATTTTTTGGCGGGAGGTGGGATGAATGGAGTTCTATTGGCAGATAAATAAATAAAGCATTTACCGTCCTTGTGCAGTATGCTGATGTCATGATTTTTAAAATGATGCTTTAACACACTAAGCAAACCCTGAAAACTCAAAAAAGGCATCTGTACCTTTTCCCTCTAGATCACCTAATTTATGCTTCAGGATAATATATAATTCTTGGCGCTCTTGAGTACAACCACTTTTTCCTTAAACCTAGGTGCTAATAGAATATTTCTCTCTCTCTCTGTCTGTCTCTCTGTCTCTCTCCCTCCCCCTTCCTTTTTTTTTCTGAGGCTGGGCCTCCCTATTTTGCTCAGGCTTGTAGTACCAGGCCTATTCACAGGCCCATTATCATTGTGATTAACAGAGTAGCCTTGACCTGCCCTATTTTCTGACTTGGGCCAATTTGCCCTTCCTTAGGCAACCTGGTGGTCCCCCACTCCTGAGGGCTCACCATATTGATGTTGGACTTAGTTTGGACACCTAATCAGTTTTAGCCTTGTTGAAGCCTTAGCCTTCCCAGAAACAGGTGGTGTGTGCCTGCTGGAACGTTTTCCAAAGACTGTATTTTATTTCCTACCTTACTCAACATACTTTGAAACACTGTTCTAGCTTCAAATAAGCAGTGGTTTCTTATGATTCTTAAAGTATTAAAATGCAAAATGTGTTTATGAGTTAATAAGTTCAGCCCAACTTATGCAATTGGGCTAAAATCTCAGTGAAAGTGGTTTTCCTGGGCTCTTGCCACCTCCTTTAAAAACAACAACAACAATGAAGAAGGTAGACTGGCTACAAACTTTATAATGGGTCCCAGTCTGATGGCAAAGCAACATCCTTTGCTAAAACTTACCTCCCACTTATGTAACCAGTACATGGCATGCCAGATGTGAACCCTCCCCACAGTGTAACCCTTCATGTGGGACATGTCTGCACATTCTCTTTAGGCTAGCTCACTTGAACCTGCCTTCACATTGACAGGTCGGTATTCCCAAGAAAGAATCACCACTATGCAGTTATAACTCAGATTCTCTCAGGGTACTGGGGGTAAGGCTGTTCTAATAGGAATATGTTCCTCTTACTTACTACTGTAGTTCCTGAGGCTGCACTACTGTGATTTCTAACTATAGAGAATCAGTCAGTAATAATAATGACGTCATTAACTCTTAAACATAAAACATTTACTTAGTGATAAGGAAAAAAAATCAAAATAGTTAACCCATAAACCTAGGTCAGCCTCTCCCACCAATGCCCATAATATCTGTGAGGAGAGAGTGGGCACAGACTTACAGAAATCTATCATTGAGGCATATGAGAAAGAAGCACATGTGATCTCATCCTCATTGTTGTACTGAGAAAACATTACCCTCTTCTCTCAAATGGACGAAGCAGTGACAAGCTCTTTTTAACTCCCAATCACCCTTAAAAACGTGCTTAGGAAGTGTTAGGCTGGGGTCATGCTAAACAATGCCCTTACATCAGAGGCCTTCTGGTTGTCTCTTTGGCAGGTGTAGACAAGCTCAGGGAGGTCTTTATTCAACTGGATCCTGGTTTGTCCAACCTGTTTCTGCCAGCAAAGCAGATGTAAATCTTTTCTTCTACCTTCTGTTTCTCTAACAAACAGAAGATGGCAGTGGAGAGCAGCCAGCACTTCTGATAGGTTTCACTTATTTAAAGCTATTGTTTTTCTTTCTCAAAGAGGACCTTGACATCTGGAAGGTGATTCCACGACTTGCAAATGAATTGGATTTAAGTGAGGAAGGGCTGTGCAAAATAGAATGTGCTGGAGGGCTAGAAGCAGAATTCAATTCTCTGCCTATGACTTCAGCCTTTCTTCTGCCAGATAGCGTCTCCTACTGGGACAGCTGAAGCTTTTCGTCAGTTGACTCTCCTGCTGTATTCCTAACTACCTCTTGCTGTCTTCTTGACATAGTTCCCTCTGGTTTCTTCAACACTCTTAGTGACTCAAATCAAAGCTTGCCGGGGCCCAGTGACTTATCTTTCCCTCATGAGGTAAAACTCATAAAATCCACCTTCCTCTTATGAAATCAAGAGTCCTTATTTAGGCAAGTAGGTGATACAAGCAGATAGAGTGCTGGATTTTGAATCAGGAAAAACTGAGATTAAATCTTGCCTCTGACGGTCACTAGCTATGTGAACCTGGGCAAGTCTCTTAACTTCTTAGTCTCAGTTTCATCTGTTAAAATACTGTGAAATAATTTAAAAAGTTGTTGTGAGGAATAAATGAAATGGCATGTAAAGTATTTCACAAATTTTGAAATGCTGTATAATAACTGTTAGCATTTATATATCACGTGCTTTAAGGTTTTCAAAGCACTTTACAAATATCTCATTTTATCCTCACAACAACCCTGAAAGATAGGTGCTATTATTAATCATCCCATTGTCTGCAAACAGTTATTTGATTTACCACATTGTGAGTTTTAAATTCTCAGCCTCTAAAAACAATAAGAGGTAATTGAGCTGAGGGACCCCAGTGCTCTGCAGCCTCAGTCATTTTTTTACCCTTATACAGGTCCTATCAGTTCTGTGGCCATTTATCCTAACTGTCTTTGCATCTCCTGCTGCCTATGTTCTCTGAGGGAAGATGGCATGGGGCCAGGTGCAATGCAATCTCCATTTCCCCCTGAGCAGAAACACACCTGATCTCCAGCCTCAGCTTGAGATGAGAAGAGGAGTGGCTGATCTCTGGCCTTCTATCTTCTACTTTGCCTATCCCCTGAGGGAGGAGGAAAAGATGGGGAATGGACTTGCATTTCCTACTGCCTGTCTCCTGCCTAATCTACAGCCTTTGGTAGAAAGAGGAGAAATGAAACAGGGGCTCCTATCTGACCACATGCCTTCTATCTTGTGCTGCCCAGCTTTTCTTTGCTTCCTTGTTGGTTTTCTCTTGTTCTCTTCTGTGCACTTTTTTACTTTATTTTTCTCCTCTACCCACTCTAAAGAAGGCTATAATTAAGCATGGATACACACACATATACGTAGGTGTCTATAAACATAGACATATATATATATATCTATATATATAGATATATATGGATATATATTTATATAGATATATATACTCATACATATATATGTAAGACCGTACTATGCTTATTTCATCCTGTCATCTGTTTCTCTGAAAGTGGGTAGCATCTTTCTTCATAAGTCCAAGTCTTTCCATGTTTTCTCAATTAAGTGGTTCATTTCCTACAGCACAGCAATATTTCTTTCTGAATTCAAGCAGCACCTTCCTTCATAGGATCTTTGAGGTTAATTTGGATATTTATAATAGTCAGAATGACTTGGTTGCTTAAAGTTGTTCTTTTTGGTGAGGCAATTGGGGTTAAGTGACTTGCCCAGGGTCACACAGTAAGTGTCAAGTGCCTGGTCTAAGGCCAGATTGGAACTCAGGTCTTCCTGACTCCAGGCCTGGTGCTCTATCCTCTGCGCCACCTAGCTGCCCCCTCAAAATTATTCTTAAAACAATACTGCTGTTACTATATACAGTGTTCTCTTGGTTTTGCTCATTTCGCTCTTCGTTATTTAGTATATTTTCATATATTCTCCTCCCCAACTCTTGCTTTCGTACTAGGGGACTTCAGCATACATATTGACCCTTCCTCAAACACTCTAATTGTTCAATTTTTCAACCTGCTCATTTCTCATGAGCTACTCCTCCATGCTACCTCAGTCACAATCAAAGGTGGTCATATCCTTAATCTTGCCATTAGCCACAAATACATCACTTCCATATTCAAGAGTTCTGAAACCCCCTTATCTGATCATAATCTATTGGCTTTCCACCTTTCCTTCATCTTCCTCTAACGAATTTGACATTTTGATCACACGATGACCTTCAATCCCTCAACTCCTCAGTTCTCCTCTAGGACATCTCCCCTTATCTAGCCACTCTTTCCTCTTTTCCCCAGATTGTCCCCTTGGTGAACCAGTTCAACTTCACACTGTCCTCAAACTTGGATCACTTCTACCATCTTCTGCCTTTGCTTCTACATGCATACTGCTTAATGAAGGTGGAGAAAATCACACAGCCATTCTGATTGTGTCCATTACCAATTATGTCACAACTTCAACTGGGTCCTCGCCACTACTAGGCAATCCTTCTATACTTCTGTTATCAACTCACTCTCAAATTCTCCACAGTGACTCTCCAAACCTTTTAATGCTTCCTTAGTCTTCCATAACTTCTCTTCCCCTGCCATCTCAGCTGAGAACTTTGCATCAAATTTCCACTATCCTTAATGAAATAAATATAAAGCATATACTTCATTAAAATTAAAGCTCTACTTCTAAAGTCATATCTTTAAAAATAAAAAAGTAAATTTATATCTTTAGTATATACCAAATTTTCTTCCAGTAACTCTCCACTTTCCCTTCCCCTCCCAGAGAGGTATTCCATGTAACAAAGAATATTTATGAAAATTAAAACAATAAAAAGAAGAGGAAGAGAAAAAATCAGCAAAACCAATCAATATATTGAAAAATTCTTTGCTAGAATTTTTTTTGGCTTCCTTTTCCTCTAAATATAGAGCTTTGGCACCTCTGTTAAGTGTTTTTTGGTTTTTTGTTTCTGTTTTTTGTGAATCTACTTTAAGGCAACCCTATTGTCACATGCTTTCTTCTCCTTACACTAAATTCCCCTCTCTCCAACCCTTCCCATTTGTCACCCTTTTCTCTAGTTTTGGAGTTTTACTTCACTTTTAATTCTTTTCCCTTCTTTTTCTTTTATTTGTTGTTGTTACTGTTCAGTCATTCAGTCATGCCCAACTCTTCATGATTCCATGGAGCATACTGTCCATGGGGTTTTCTTAGCAAAGATACTGGAGTGGTTTGCCATGTCCTCCTCTAGTGAATTAAGGCAAACAGAGGTTAAGTGACTTGCCCAGGGTCACAGAGCTAGTAAGTGCCTGAGGCTGGATTTGAACTCAGGTTCTCCTGACTCCAGACCTAGTACTCTATTCACTAAGCCATCTAACTGCCCATTTCTTTCATAGAAGCCTTTTATTAGCAGAATTGCATCTTTTTTTTTAAGTGAGGCAATTGGGGTTAAGTGACTTGCCCAGAGTCACACAGCTAGTGAGTGTTATGTGTCTGAGGCCGGATTTGAACTCAGGCCCTCCTGACTTCAGGGTTGGTGCTTTATCCACTCTTGGATTATTTTTTGAATTATGTTGTTCAGATTTTTTTGACTTGTTATGTTCTTCTGAGAAATTAACCGTTAAGTTGTCTATACATGTACTGTCTTCAAGATCAACCTGTTTTGCCTTTATAGAAATCATATGAGCTTTTATTACCTTTTGCTTCTTTTCCTTGAGATTGTCCTTCATTTCTATATATTTGTATTCCCAATTAATTATTCTTTCTTTAGCTTCTTTGGAGAAGTTAAAGCCACCATGGATTTACATTTTTCTGTTCTGCTAATTATTTCTGCTTCTATGATTCTTATTTTTCTCTTGAACCATTCAGGAACATTCTGCTGTGATTCCACACTCTCTTGGGAATCTACAAAGTCCTCTGATCCATCCAGTATTGATTTAACTTGGATTGATTTACATTTTTGGTGGTCATCTTTCCTTCTGTTTTAATGTTCTCTGTTGATTTATCTGCTTGTACTCAAATTTTTTAACTTAGTTTTCTTCCTCCAGAGGTCTTTGGCAGTCTTAGTCTTTTCTCCTTATATTCCTCTATTTCTCTCTGATTCTTTCCTCTTTTATGGTTGTTATCCTAAAAACTGGACTTAATTGCTGTCTCAGCCTCCTCCCACATTGGGGAATTAACTTTTCACCAGCCTCATTCCCTGCCCCAAATGACTTCTGGGAGGAGATGGTGTGTCAGAACTAGATTCAGCTGGATGCCAGTCGCCTTTCCTTCACCCATGGTGCAGCTCCCCACCAGCACCTCCTTCCATGCACACACACACACACACACACACACACTCTGACACCTGACACCTTGTCCCAGTTCCTTCTGTTCTTTAGTTCTCTGGGTGAGCATCCCACTGACATCTCAGACAAAGAAAGCTTCTACTTTATCTCTCTGCCTCTTCGACAGTGGGTCAAGTATGTGTGTGTGTGTGTGTGTGTGTGTTTACAGAGCTGAAGTGTGCTGTTTGTTGTCAGCACAGTCAGAAGAGGGGGTGAGGGCAAGGGCAGGGTGAACTATCAGAGATTGCAGCAACAGCAAGGAAATTGTTATCTGTATCACAGAGCACAAGCTCATGGGTTCAGTTGTACTTCCCTACTAGAGCACGGTGGTTGCTAGATGAGTTAGAGATTAGCCTTTTTGCTGTTAATTCATTTGACTGATACCTTATTAGTCTTGTTGGTATCTTGCTCTGTGGAGATAGCTGCAATTACTTCATCTCTTATGTAAAATTCTTATGGGGGGGATGAGTTTTGAGAGTTTGAGAGGATCGAAGAAAAGTCCTCTATCTTGTTAGTCATGTGATCTGAAAGTCAAGTTATATCCTTTTTTAATACTCTAATATAATGGTGTTAAAACCCAAAAGAGAAGTGTTTATATTACAGAAATAACATAACGGCCAATATGTAGTGGGCTAGATACTGATCAGAAAAATAGAAATTCCTGGAGGGAACTGTTATTTCTGATGTAGGTAATTTCTATAACCCTGGGCAAATTATTTGAGCATCACTCTCATGGGACTCGTTGTTGTTCAGTCATTTCAGTCATGTCCAACTCTTCATTGACCTCATTTGGGGTTCTCTTGGCAAAGACCCTGGAGTGGTTTGCCATTTCCTTTCTCCAGCTCATTTCACAGATGAGGAAACTGAGGCAAACAGGGTGAAATGACTGGCCTAGGGTCACACACACACTGAGGCTAGATTTGAACTCAGATCTTCCTGACTCAAGGCCTAGTACTCTATCTACTGGTCATCTTGTGGGGTTCACACATCTATTTAAAAAAAGAGGGACACGTACTTCAGTTTCTGATAAATTGATCTTCTGATTTAAGACTGGGGATTTAGCACTTGTATTTTAAATTTTATGCCTTTTAAAATAACCACACTAAAAAGGCAAGGGAAGGTGAGATAGTAGAGAGGGGCATGCAAACAGTAGGTTTCTTTGCTGTATCAATAATGATTACATTAAATGAATTTTTAACTTGACACTGAGAATGTCAACACAAATATATTTCACTGTTTTGCTGGTTGTGGGTGGGCATTGTATGTGTTTATATGTGTAATATTACTACCCTGGTCCCCACTGACTACAGGCCACATATGTTACGTTTTTCCCCAGTCCATAGTTCTTTGGTACCCTTAAAGGGGTTGAAGTGTCCAGGCTCTCTGCCAATGGTCCCAGCCCCCACCCATGATATTCCTTCAATCATAGGGGATGGTCCTCTGCACTCCAGTTCCATTTAACCACTAACACTGAATTAACTTTTACAAAGACATATTTATTTCAAAAGGTATAATCACAAATATACAAACTTGCTTCCTAACATATAGGGCATAATCTCTCCTCTAATACCAACTCAGTCTCTGAGGAAAGAGGATTAGGTTCAGAAACAAATGGCTTGTTTCCTATAGAGCACAGAACTACTTTTAACTCCAAAACCCTCCTTAGGCTGAGTCCCAAGCACCCTAGTTTTCCAGGCTTCTCAACTGGGCCGACTGGATGCACCATTCCACTTGCAATACTGGCTCCAAGGTTGTCATGAGTTGAAACTTTGGTGGGATGCTGACACCTGAAACTGAAGACAAATGACACAGAATAGAAATTGATACCCTACCGGCCCATTTCTCAGAGCCAAGGTAAAAAAGAGGGAAAACAGAGATAGGAAGTACTTTCCGTCTTAATGGTTCAGTTCATGGCCCCCAAGCTGTGAGTGAACACAGCAAGAAAGAACATAAGCAAGAAAGAGAGTGACCTTCTCAACCTTACCAGTTTTAAAGATGTAGCCTATTCCAGCTAAGCAGCCTATCTAAAGAGGCTATACCCACCCAGTGATAGGGGACACAGGGTGTCCCTGTTCATGTTAGATCTGGGCATATCTGTACACATATGTAAGTGCATTTGTGTAGAGAAAATATCGATGTACTTGTCTTCTCCTTCTGTTAAAAGTTCTTAAGAATTTAAATTTAGTTGATTTCAGTGCAATTCTCTCTAGCAATGTATTTTGAAAAAAATATTACATAATGCTGTTGCCTAGGGCTTTGTAAATATATACACAAGCCCGTTCTTACCTGTCAGATATTTATATCACAGATTTAGATCTGGAAGGGACCTCAAAAGTGTTCTAGTCCAGTAATGTCTAATTCAAATAGAAATGAGAGCCACAAACCCATACATAAGGCTCACTCAGGGCCACATATGACTTAGAAAACTACATATTAATATTAGCTATGTTCTATTGTATTTTTAATTTGTTTTGTTGAATATTTTCCATTTACATATTAATCTAGTTCAGGCTGTACTTGGGAGTGTTGTAGGCTTCCATGTTTGACACCTCTGATCTAGTTTGATCCTCTCATTTTACAGCTGAAGAAGATGAGGTCCAGCTAAGTTGAGTGAGCTTCCCAAAGTCACCGAAGTAGCAAATAACAGAGTTGATACATAAACCCAAGTCTTCTGATTCCAAACCCAGTGTTTTTCCAGTAGCACCATATTACCTCCCAGTACCAGTTCATTGATCATGATTATGGATGGTAATCAGGATGTAATTAATAAAAAAAAAAGTCTCCTGAAAGAGAATTATCATGTAAAAGCTTATTTTTGTTTGTTTTTATTTCAGTAAATTGCCAGCAACCTCTGTGCTTTCCACTTGACATTTGCAAGAGCCAAAGAAAATATAGAACAATTCTAAACAAAGAATTAGAATTCAACTAAATTCAGTGAACACTTACTAAGTGCAAGCTATATACAAGGCACAGTGCTAGGCACTGGGAATTTAAAAATAAAAACAAAACATTCCTGTGCTCAAGAAGTTAACATTCTAGTGAGAAGATAGAAGGTATACACAGATAAAGGAAAGTAGCACTAACTGCGGGATTACTAATGATAATAGCTAAAATTTATATAGTGCTTTAAGATTTGCAAAGTGATTTACAAATATTCTCTCATTTGATTGTTTACTTTTTTTAAACTTCATTTCTCTTGGGGTTTTTTGGTCTTTCTTTCACAACATGACTAATATAGAAATATATTTTGCATGACTACACATGTATAATCTATATCAAATTGCTTGCCTTCTTAAAACGGGGGAATGGAAGGAAGGGAAGGGGGGAGAATTAGGAACTCAAAATTTTTAAAAAATGAATGTTAAAAATTGTTTTTACATTTACTTGGAGAAAATAAAATATTAAAAAGAAGTATAAAAACAAGTTTGTAACTGTTCTAGTAGAAAAAATGAAAGGTGGTAGACAGTCTAAATACTAGCAATTATTAAATCTCTATTCTCTAGGCTATCAGGGAAAATGAAGTTTTCTTAAGAAAGTGAAAAAAAGGGGCAGCTAGGTGGCGCAGCATATAGAGCACTGGCCCTGGAGTTGGAAGGATCTGAGTTCAAATGTGGCCTCAGACACATAACATTCACTAGCTGTGTGACTCTGGGCAAGTCACTTAACCCCAATTGCTCGTTTGATTCTTATTACAATCCTAAATGATAAGGGCTATCATTATCTCCATTTTAACAGATAGGGAAATGGAGGCGAACAGAGGTTGTGACTTGTCTAACAAATGCAGCCAAATTCAAACTCAAGGCTTCCTGACTCCAAGTGTTCCATCCATTGCACAACCTAACTGTCCTATGTTGAGGATAACCTTCCTTAGGCAGGAGCACCTGAGTGGAGCCTTTAAAGGAGCCAGGAGTTTCCTGAAGTGTAAGTGAGGGAAAACATTCTAAGCATTGGGAAGAGGAAGTATGGAGGCATGGAATAGAATGCAATTTACAGGGAGAACCAAGTCAAGTCAAGACAACAGGCATTCAAGTATTGTTTAGACTGTCCAGTGTGTGAGGAGGTAGGGACTGGATGTGTGATTTCATTGGTATAGGAGAGCTTCCTGTTGAGGAAAATCCCTCCACCTTTGAAGTAAGCCTGGAAAAGCAGCCTGGAGTCTGATTGCAAAGAGCTTTAAATGTCAAACCGAGGAATTTGTGTTTTATCTTAGAGGCAATGCAGCATCTAGAGCTGCATTGGATGGTAACATAGACCTGTGCTTTTGACATATTAATTTGGCAGCTACATGGAGGATGGACTAGAGAGAGGAGAGACTGGAAACAAGGAGTCTGTTTAGGAGACTATTGTAATGTAGTTCAGCTGAAGTGTGATTAGGGCCTGAAGTAGAGTGGTAACTGTATGAGGGGATAGATGGATGGATGGATGATGGATGAATGGATGGATGGACAGATGGATGGATGGACGGATAAATGGGTGGATGGATGGATGGATGGATGGACAGATGGATAGATAGATGGATGGATAGATGGATGGGAGAGATGTTATGGACTAGAGTTGGCCACTGACTGAGTTGAATTGAACTGAATAAAAAAGATCAGATTGAACTACACTGATTTGTTGGTCCCAGATCCTCAAAATGATTCTAACTTAATGTAATGAACTTTATTGTGACTAAGACGATGTATAGAAGGTGTTTTTGAAGTGGTCAGTTTCTTAATCTGTAAAATAGGGGGGTAGACAATGGCTTCCAAGGTCCCTTCCAGTTCTAAATCTATGATCCTATATAAATTACAGTTCTTTTTTTTTTCCTTTGTCAGTCAGGCCTTAAACTGAGTCAAAAGGATGCTCTGCCTTACCACCAGATGTCAGTGCAACCTAAGAAACTGACAACTCTCCTTTCTCTGAGCCACCCTCCCCCCCCCAGGTTTGAGCCTGCCAATCAGCTGCAAAGAGGGAAAACAGTCTTAAAATAGCAAAGCTAAAAGCCTCCTGCCAATGTCTTTGATTAAGGATAGCTTCTTAAGTGGTGCTATAGAAAAAATTAGCCATCCTTCAAAAGTTACCGAGTTAAAATGGGATTTCGCCTATGTAAATCACATTACATAAGTTATAATACGTTGTTATTATCATAATTTATATGACAATAACATCTGACAGTGACATTAAAAAGACATGGTTCTAATTAACTACTAACTTCTAGTGACATGTTCCCACAGGAGTTTCATAGGGACAGGTTAAGAGCCACCAGCCCTCATTATAGCTCTTGGGGGATGTTCTTAATTGCTAATGACAATCTAAGACATCAGCAATATGTGTGTGTGTGTGTGTGTGTGTGTGTGTGTGTGTGTTGAGAGGGGGTTTTCTAGGTCAAGGTTAATGTAAGTTCCTCAAGGTGAGGGATTGTGACATTTTCATCTTTTTTGTCCCCAGCTCCTGGTAGAGTGCCAGGCATACTGTAAGCCCTAAGGAAAGCTTGTTGATTGATTATTACTCTGAACCATTGTATTTTAAGGTAATGAGTTCCTTTCCACAGCAGTTTGTGTCACTGTTCCAGAGAGAGATCTCCAGTTCTATTTTCCCCACGCTCTAATTGAACATCATGCTTTGAAAAGAAAAATTCCCCAACAATGACATTAGCCATCGTAGAATTTCAGAATCTCAGAACTGAAAGAAATCTTATTGGTCAACTGGCCCAACTTGGGCTGAAGAATAGTCCCCTCTACCAGGTATCCAACAAAGATACCCACAGAACACAAATCAGACCCTGATTTGTATGATTCCTGAGATGTAAATGCTCACACTAAAAATTTAACAAAGAGCTTGGTTCTAGCATATGCCTGCGTCCAATGCAAATAAAAGGAAACATTTAGTTTAAAAGTGCTTCAAAAATTTTTTTTCCTAAAAAGCAATACACAGAACATGATTTTAGCACCCCTACTAATAAAGTTCTTCGAAATTAGATGTAACCTAGATCGTGACTTTCTTAATTACTGGAGAGAATAATTACTTGCTGCTCCGTGCCTACGAGAGCTTGAGAGAGAAATGATCCTGGCAATCTGGCTTCCACTTTTTTTTGATGTGTAAAATAAGCTTTAATTTTAATATCTTTAAAAAATACTATGTAGTATTTTTAATGGTATTTTTATTATTCCAATTACATGTAAAGACAATTTTAACATTCATTTTTATGAGATTTTTGAGGTCCGAATTTTTCTCCCTCCCTTCTTCTCTCCCTCCTTCCTAAGATAGTAAGCAATTTATTGTGTGTTATATATGTACAATCATGTAAAACACATTTCCATGTTAGTCATGTTGTGAAAGAAGAAAAAGAACAAAAAAAAACTACAAAAAATAAAGAGTGAAAATGGTATGCTTCGATCTGCATTCAGACTCCATCAGTTCTTTCTCTGGATGTGGATAGTATTTTCCATCATGAGTCTTTTGGAATTGTCTTGGATCTTGGTACTGCTGAGAAGAGCCAAGCCAATCAATCACATAGTTGATCATCGCACCATGTTGCTATTACTGTGTACAATGTTCTCCTGATTCTGCTCACTTCTCTCAGCATCAGTTCATGGAAGTCTTTCCAGGTTTTCCTAAAATCTGCCTGCTCATCATTTCTTACATTGGCTTCCATTTTCAAGGGAGAACACATATGGTTCCAGGATCTCTTCAGGGGGAGGTCCTTGGAGGAAGACAAAAACTCTGGGAAGAATCAAATATGCTCAAAGTGTGATTTCTCTACATGTCAGCTTTCTCTTCTTCCAGGGACCTCTCTCTTAAGAAAGCCTGGAAATCAAGTGGGTGTTCTCTCAAAGCCAGAAGTTGGAATCCCAAAATCTCTCTTCTCTCAAGTTCTATAACTCATACAAGTGTGGAACATTCATTCTCTCTGCCAATGAGAAGAGGCGTATGCTTGAGTAAATGCTTGAGTAATGCTTGAGCCCCAGGTTACATAGATAACCCAAGACAGCAGAGGACTTCATTCTGATTCAGAGTCCTTATTCCCTGCTGAGTATTATGTCAACTCTGCCCCCAGCTTTTTTCAAATAGGAAGGAATTGAACACAAACACACAAACAAACAACTCCAACTACAACAATTACTACTGGGCATTTTTTTTTTTTTACCAAAGAATCATATTCATGCTTCTTAGCCAATTAAAGACATCATGGAGCTAATTCCAACCCATAGGACTACAGTAGTTTTTTTTTTCTTTTGCTGACCCAAAGATCTGAAAATAAAACACAAATATCATAAGTATATACATACACTCACATATACTTTATAGACCTAAGCACATATCATATGTGCAGGGGGAAAACATAGCTTAACAACTCATTGGAACCTAGATCTAAATACATAATTCATTGCATAGGAAAATATCCTATAAGGAGAATCAAAGCCAAGAAGAGGCATTGATAAGATTTGAAAATTAAACCATCTTTCTTGACTGGGAAACTACATACACAAACATTGTAAAATAGAAGGCATTGATATACCAATTTAACTCATCTCATTTGATTCTCATAAATCTGCAAAGTGTATGTAACAGGTATGATTATCCTCATTTTACAGAGAAGCAAAATGAGGCCCAGAAAGGTTAAGAGATCTATCTACAACTACAGAGTAGGATTTGAATTCAGGTCTCCCTAACTCCAGGTCCAGGGCTTTTATCTCTGTACTTCATTGCTACTGGTACCTAATCGAGACTAAAACCTTCCCTGTAATCCACAAAACAACAACAACTTGAAACAAATGAAATACTTATATGCTAAGGGGAACAAAACTTCCTGGCATTAGAAATATGTGCATTTAATTTTTTTAAAATAATATGTAAAAAGTACCCCTTGTTACATTGCCCTGTGAGTTGTATCCTAGGTTACTGTCTACATCCCTTTAGTAATGTCTTCAGGAAAATATACAAACTTCTCCCTCTAATTTTTACTTCTTTGGCCTACCTCTTCAGCCATTTTTATTGGAGTTTTAGAGAGGATAAGTTTCTGACTTGACCGGTAGGTGTCATGTGCTCATGTATGAAATACTGGCAAAAAGTTCTCCATGCCACAGTATTCTTTTTAAAGCATAAGCCTAATATTTTCATTCACAGTAATAACACAATTGAAATGAAACATCTTTGAGTAAACACTCAAAGATAGGAAGCTCCTTTTCACATTTGGTTCCTAAATTTTGTTTTAGGACTAAGTAGTGTAATTATACTCATGTATACAAGGCTGGAAAAATCCATCTCCTTCTTGTATTTTTAATGCTTCAAACACTTTCAGATGACGAAATCATGACATTGCATACTCAAAGAATTCAAAATGGAAGAGAGTTTGGTACCCATCTAGTGCAATCTGGACCTCAACAGGAAGCTGGAGGTACTGTGGAAGGAGGGGAGATCTATAGTCAGAGATGACCTGGGTTCAAATCTTACCTTTGACACTTATTATTAGCGTGATTGCAGTCAATCACTTAGCTATTCTGGGCCACAGTGTACCCACCTGTAAAATGAGGAGGCTGGACTAGACAGATTTTAAGGTTCTTTCTAGCTAGGATTTCTAGCTATTCTCTCTACTACCTGCCCAAAAAGCCCTAGTGCGGGGGAACTGTGAGTTCCAAACTGTGACTGCCAAAGCAGCCCATTCCGTTGATTATCTAGCTTTCATTGTTAGCAAGTTCTTCCTTACAAGGGAAGCTAACTGGCTCAGTGGATAAAGTACCAGGCCTGAAGTCAGGAAGACTCATCTTTGTGAGTTCAAATCTAGCCTCAGACGCTCTCTAGCTGTGTGACCCTGGGCAAGTCACTTAACCTTGTTTGCCTCAGTTTCCTCATCTGTAAAATGAGAAGGAAATGGCAAACCATTCTAGTATCTTTGCCAAGAAAACTCCAAAAGGGCTCATGAAGAGTTGGACACTATTGAACAACTTAATCTTCCTTACATCAGTCTTTAATCTGCTTCATAATTCACTTAGCCAAGCTTTACAAACTCATTCCTTTAATGTTTGTAACTGTAATTGCAATGCCTCTCTTTTTAATCATCTTCACTGCTTTAAAAAAAAGGTTTTTTTTCCCCCTATATGACCAGTGAACTAAAATGGAAACAAATATATGAATTCAATTTCCTGAGGCTTACATATAGGTCAGAGATGTGTTCCCAAGACCCAGGACCTTATTTCCCGTTGAATGAAATTGAGGTCATTATTTTAGGGGGGTAAAAGATGTGGGAAGGGCATGGAAATTTACATAGTAATAATTCATTTTTATATAGTGCTTTATAGTTTATGGGATGGAGCAGCTAGGTGGCACTGTGGAGCTGGAGTCAGGAAGATCTGAGTTCAAATTCAGCCTCAGACACTAGTTGCATAACCCTGGGCAAGTCACTTAACCCTGTTTGTCTCAGTTTCCTCATCTACAAAATGAGCTAGAGAAGGAAATGGCAAAACCACTGCTGTATCTTTGCCAAGAAAGCCCCGAATGGGGTCAGGAAGAGTCAGACGTGACTAATAGACTAAAGGACAATAATAAATGGGATCTTAGACCTACAGCTGGAACAACTCGCAGAGGCATTCGAATCCAACCCCCTCCTCCTTTTAACAGATGAGGAAACTGAGCCCCAGAAAAGGGAAATGACTTGCCCAATGTTATCCAAGTCAAGTGTCAGAGCTGGGATTAAAATTCAGTGCTTAGCTCTGATCAGCCTTTGAGGTAAGGAATGAAAATTGTTACGACCATTTTACAGATTGGAAGTTAAGCCTTGGAGAGATACAGTAACTTGTCCAAAGCCATACAGCTACAAGGGGCAAAGTGGGGATTCGAACTCAGGTTTCCTGATTCCAGCTCTATTGCTTTGTTCACTGCACAATACTGCCTCTCTTGAAGACATGGACAGGTACTCAACACTGACTTAAATGATGTTAAGAGAGGGTCACAAGTGACTGAGGACCAAGAAGACATTTAAGATTATGAATTGAAAAGGGGTGTGTGTGTGTGTGTGTGTGTGTGTGTGTGTGTGTGTGTCAGAGGCAAAGTGGCTTACTGGAAAGGGAATGGGACCTGTATTTGGGAAGACCTGGGTTCAAATGTCAATTCCCATACTCCTTAGCCATGTGACCCTGCACAAGTGACTTTATCTTTCTGGGCCTCGATGTCCTCATCTGTAAAATAAACAGGTTGAGCTTGATGGCCTCTAAGGGCCCTCCCAGCTCTAAATCTATGATGCTATGACCTTGGCCAGCTCCCTCATTTTATAGATGAGGAAACTAAAGCCCAGAGGGGTTTCTCTCTTCCAGTGATGGGAAGCTTGCTCCTACTCACACAGTCCGTTTTACTTTGGATCAGCTCAGCTTGTTAAGTAATGTTTCCTCTTAGTGAGCTGAAAACAGCCTCCCCATAACTTACACCCATAGGTCCTGGCAAAGCCATGTAGGATGAAATAGAACAAGAGGGAGCGGTCACTTTTCCATGGATGTTTCTGCATACTTTTTGTGTCAGATGGAGATGGGCCACAGAAGTCCTCCTGGGTAATACTAGATGAAAGTTTGACAAGGTCTTGTCCTTTGAGTGCAAACACAATCCATGTGGCACATACAGTGCTGTGCCTGGAGTTAGAAATGCCTGGGTTCAAATCTGCCTTAAGACATATACTAGTTGTGTGACCCTGGGAAAGTTGTATAACTTCTATATGCCTCAGGCTACTCTTCAGAACTTATATCATAAGTCATAGACAGGATGAGCTCCCAAGCTGATGACATCACAAAACCTCCCCAGTATTTATCCTATTGCAAATTTTTTACAAACTTTTCTTCTTTCCTTCCTTCCTTCTTTTCTTCCTTCCTTCCTTCCTTATTTTCGTCTTCCCTCCCTTCCTTTCTCTCATACACTTTTAAACATGTCTTATTAATGCTTTTTTTAAATGAAATTTTCCCTTTCCAGTGACTTCCCACCCACACAACTGAACCCTGCCATATAGCAAATGTGTTTATTAAGCAAAAAAAAAAAATACTTAGCTGTATCATATACACACCTTCATGACAGAAACACAGGACCTAAACCCAAATGCAGGGTTAGTAAAATAGATTTAAAATAGGTCCTTCCCCAAACTATGAGAGTAAAAATAATTATACTATGGCCTTCTAGTTCTGACCAACAAATAAAAGCAGAAAAAGAATGTGGATTGGAGGCCCTAATGAGAAACCCACCATACCCTCACAGTTTTCATATACATTTGTAAATAGTCTCATTCTTTTCTATGTCAGCTTTAAATGATATGTCCCGGATTTCTCTATCCCTGAACTTACCATTAATTAAATTCATCTTCCCCTTACTAAATTTCATTGTTATTGTTCAGTTGTTTCAGTTATGTCCAACTCTAGGGCTCCATTTGGTGTTTTCTTGGCAGAGATACTAGAGTGGTTTGCCATTTCTTTCTCCAGCTCATTTTACAAATATGAAACTGAGGCAAAGGGAGTTAAGTGATTTGCCCAGGGTCACACAGCTAGTGAGTGTCTGAGGTCAGATTTGAACTCAGGTCTTGCTGCCTTTGGGCCCAGTGTTCTATCCACTGCACCACCTAGCTGCCCTTACATTTACATTATTAAAGCATAAATACCTAATGTGTGATTTAGGGTCCTTCATATCGTTCAGGGCATTGCTCTGGTCAGCATGGAGGTAGCTATTTTTCACCCTGCACCACTAGTAATCTAAAGTATGCATTTCCAAGGGAACTGGGTAAGCAAGATCTTTGAGAGCCAGGTAAAGCTAAGCGCTGATCAACCTTGTGACTCCAGCTTCCTCCAATTCAGTAAACATTGATTAGGTGTCTACCATATAAGACAACAGACAGTATGGGATAGTGGATCGAGAATCATGGATCTAATTCTGGAAGGAAACTTAAGGACCATCTATTCAACTCATCTCATTTTATTGGTAAGGAAACTAGTGTTCAGAAAAATTGTGACTGACCTAAGGTCACACAGATAGTAAATTACAAAACCAGGATGTAGAATTCAGGTCCTACTTATTACTCCAAAGTCAACATGTTTTTTAAAGCACATAGCTGCCTCCTTAGAGTCAGAGAAACCTGGGTTCAAATCCTCCCTCTAACCATCATCCTCCACACACATACACCCTTTCCAAACCCCACCACCACTGTGTAAGATGGGCAACTTACGTAACCTCTCAGAGTCCCACGCAATGATCTGTACTGCATTACTGATATGCATTCTGTGTAGGGAATTTCCAAACTAGGAGTTCCTGAAACTGTTATGAAATTACTGGTCTGAGCTCTGTGCTAAGAAGTTTGGATAGGAAGACAAAAATGAAAAAGAGCCTTGGCCCTCAAGAGAATTTGATTGAATTGGGGAATACAGCATGTAAATATTAACTCTATATTCTAACCAGCAGAGCTAACTGGTCACAGATGAATAACCCCTTACGAGTGCCAAAACTGAGGGCATTTTTAGAATAAATTGAAAACAACTGGACTTTGCCTTCTGCCTTTGAATTGTTTGGTTTTGATTTCTTTGAGAGTCTGGTAAATTTGAGTGGATCTTCTTAGGAAGGGTAATTGCTAAGGAGTGGCTACAGAGAAGCAAGACCGACATCTGACCTCAAAAACTTCCTACATTAAATGGAATTTGGAAAGGTCTTGAATCAGAACAGGACAGGAAATAGGGTAGGCAGTCAGGAGTCAAACTAAGGGCCATGTACTTTCCTCATAAGCAAGCCAGCCCTTCAGGCTCTCACTCGGAGCCAATTATACTCGCTTTTATAATGGAGAAGAAAAAATATTAAGCATCTACTATATGCAAGGCATGGGCAGCTAGGTGGTACAGTGGATAGAGCACATGGCTTAGAGTCAGGAAGACTCATCTTCATGAGGTCAAACTTACTAGCTGTGTGACCTGCACAAGTCACTTAATCCTATTTGCCTCCGTTTCCTCATCTCCATCTTAAACTCCAAATGGTCATAGAGAGTTGGACACAACTGAACAACAACAACATTAAATCTAACCTGATAGAATCAACACTTTCCTGGGGGTATGTGTCCCCTTCTGATTGTCCTTCTGTTCTCATATTTATTTTCAAATGTTTCATTAATTTTTTTTGACAAGGGCATCACTATCACCACTTCCTCTATTCATATCCAGCCTCAGACGCTTACTAGCTGTGTGACCCCGGGCAAGTCACTTAACCCTGTTTGCCTCAGTTTCCTCATCTGTAAAATGAGCTGGAGAAGGAAATGGCAAACCACTCTAGTATCTTTGCCAAGAAAACACCAAATGGGGTCATGAAGAGTTGGACATGATTGAAATGATTAAACAACAACACATGCAAGGCATGGAGCTAGACACTGAAGATACAAATAGTTATAGCTAGCTATAGCTATGCTTTACATCTATTATCTCATTTGATCCTCCCCCCAAACCTGGTGCTATTATTATCTCTATTTTCTAGATTAGGAAACTGAGGCTGACTTGTCCAGGGTCACACAGTTAGTAAGTATCTAAGGCAGGATTTGAGGCCATTCAGCCAATCAAGAGATACCCACTACAAGATTCCTGACAAGCACTCATGCAGCTTTCACTTCAAGTCACTTCCTGGCAGTGATAAGAAACTCACTACCTCCCAAGGAAGCACATGCCATATCAGGAGGGCCTTGATTGTTAAAATGTTTTTCCTTGCATTAAGTCTCTACTATTTTAATCTATTACTCCTAGCTCAGCTCTCTGGGACTAAGCAGAATGAGTATATTGTCTGTTCCATAAAAATAGCCCTTTAAATGCCAAAGCCCTCCTTTCTTCAGACTAAGCATCCACAGTTTCTTTCACCAATCCTCATACACTAGGATTTGTGGTCCTGTTATCATCATGGTCTCATTCTGTACTCATTCCAACATGCTTTCTAAATATGGTCCCCAGAACCATCACCTAAGGATACTGGCTAAATGAAATCTCACTGTCCTCTCCGTCCCCCACCCCCAACTAAATAATATTGTCATCATTATTATTAATAGTATTGTGGCATTTACCTCCAAGTTTAAACTCAATTTGCCAGTAAACTTTTGAGAGACACTGTACTCACTGCCAGTTCAGATATCAGCCTCCTTGGCTTTCTTTTCTACTTCAGGATAGAAACGTCATAATTAACAATATGGTATCATTCGTCGAGCTTGACTGATTCTCAAGGAGTGTGTCTTCTCGGGTGTTGTCCATGCTTCCATTGTCCTGTAGCCGTTTATATTTGTTTCATCAGTGATGCTTTCCCAAAACCAATGCCATTTATCAAAGGATAGTAATTAGCAAGAAGTCGAGATATATGTCCGCTTTTGGGAAAATAATATAATTGCTTCTTGTCATCTGCTTTTCCCCCAGTTCTTTGTTATTCCTCAAAACTAATTTTAAATGGATTAGCCAGTGTATTAGTAAATTCCCTTAATATATCAGTACTCACAGTAGAAGAACAGGAAGCTCTAGATATAATCAGATAGCAGAATAGATAGAGTATAGAACTTGGAGTCAGGAAGATCTGCGTTTGCATCCCACTTCAGACACTTGAGAGTTATGTGATATAGTCACTTAACCTCTGATTACCTCATTGCCCTAATCTGTAAAATGGGGATAATAACAGCACCTACTTCAAGGGATTGTTCTGAGGAACAAATGAGATATTTGTTAAGCGTTTTGCAAAACGTAAAACAGCTACATCAATGCTGGCTAACATTATTTCATTCATTTATCCACTGTTTCTTGTTAGCTCTTTATGCAAAATCTTCATTATTTCCCAATTGGCTATTTTTACTTATTTGAATACAATAATAAGAGCTAGCACTTTTATAATGATTTCAGAATTGCAGAGCTCTTTATATTTGTTCTTCAGAACAACTCTCTGGGGTAGGTGCTGTTATTATCCCCATTTTACAGATGAGGAAACTGAGGAAGACTGATTAAGTGGCTTGCCCAAGGTCACATGGCTACTAAGTATCTGAGGCTAGATTCAAACTCACAATCCACTTCACCACCTAGCTACCTTCAGAGCCTTTTAACCACCAATTGTACTTTTTGGGTATTTATTTCTGTGGCCTTTATTCAAGGGAACCAGAATATCCAATGGGTTATGATCACTGGTGTTTATCCCTGATCCTTCATGAAGCCTTGAGCTTTCTATTAAGTGAAATATAATCTATTTCATTTATTCAAGGGTGTGTGTTTTCATTCACATGCATTCACTTCACTGTACTATCATAAGATCAAAGATCCAGAGCTGAAAGAGTCTTCAAAGGTATTGTAAAATTCAAGCCCCTCATTTTATAGATGAGGAAAATGAGTCGTGGGTAAGTTCAATGATTTGCTCAAGGTCAGGATTTGAACTTGAACTGGGATCCCCTGACTCCAAAGTGATCTTTTCACCAAATCATGATGCCTCTGCTAATATGGATCACATTCTTTCCATGTCTCTGTAGATTATCTCTGTGAGTTGTTATGGCAGGAACATTCATTGTGGCTTCCCACATTCTAGTAGTAAGCATTTCTGTAGTTAGTTACTTTGGCACTCGGACAACAGCCAGTCGGTACATCACCAAGACAGTATTCAAAGCCTCTCTAAGTTAGCAGAACCTACTAGAGGTTGTGGCTAAATAGATGTGTGTTTAACTGTTTCTCTAATTAGATCCTATTCAACCCTGTCCATTCAAATGCAATTCAGTCCAACTGAATGACTATTTATTAAACTACTTGCTATATACAAGGCACTGTGCAAGGTGCTGAGGGTAGCAGGACAAAACCAAAACAAAAAACAGTCCCTGACATCAATGAACTTACATGCTACTGGGGAATACACATATAAATATACACATACACAGATAAGTGTAGATCTGGGTTGCTAGATGGTATAGTGCATAGGGTGCTGGACTTGGAGTTAAGAAGGCCTAGGTTTGAATCCTGCCCCAGAAACTTGTTAGCTATATGATGCTAAGTAAATCACTTAAGCTCTTTGTGCCACAGTTTACTCATTCATAAAATGAAGATAATAACAGCACCTATTTGGGGAGAAAAGGAAAACATTAACTTTTTTGTTCATTTGTTTCAGTTTTGTTCCATTGCCTTCTCCAGCTCATTTTACAGATGTGGAAACTGAGGCAAACAGGGTAACTTGTCCAGAGTCACACAGCTAGTAAGTGTGAAAGGCAGGATTTTAAGATGAGTCTTCCTGACTTCAGGCCCAGCTCTGTATCCACTGTGACACCTAGCTGCCCCTAAAACACTAACTAGAAGGATCCGAAAGGTTTCTCATAGGAGGTAGTATATGAGCTGAGCACTGCAGTAAATCAGGGGAGGAGTTGATGAAGAAGAAGCACATTTCAGCCATAAGGAATTATAATTTCTTAGAGAACAGAGGCCATGTTTTCTTCTGCAGTTCTCCCAGTGCTTGCACGACACTGAACAGTTGTACGACCCCTGAGTCACTTAATTCTAGCACCTTCCCTCTGTTAATTATTTCCTCTTTATTATCCTGTATATAGCTTGCTTTGTATATATTTGTTTGCCTGTTGTCTCCACCATTAGATTGTAAGCTTCTTGAGGGCAGTTACTGAATTTTGCTTCTTTTTGTATCCACAATGCTTAGCACAGTGCTTGGCATATAGTAGGCATTTAATAAATGTTGATTGATTGATTGATTGATTGATGGTTTCAGAACAACAAAAAAATGTAGTATTTAGTACCAAAGATCTTTGATGCTGGAGAATGACCTCTCCTTTTCCCCCTTTCTCCCCATTCCTTGGCCTTTTACAGTTATGCTGGCCTCATGAAAACAGAGTTGTCCTAATTTCCACTCAATGAAGTCATGTTTTTCTATCTATTCTATTCCTTGGTTTTAGTTTTGTTTCCCTCTTCAAGACATCCATCATTCTTTGAGAGTTTCCCAGGGAATTTCCACTTGCTAAACAGAAAGTAGAAGAACATACTGCTGACAAATAAGAGTTTCCTGGTTCCCACATAGCATCTCCAAAAATCCTTTCATTCAGTTTAGTTAATGGACCACTGTGCTCACAAAGTGCTACCACAGACACCCTGCTCAAGTTCTCACAGCAAGTTAAAACTGTGTATTCCATTCAGATGTCTTCAGGATTCACTTCCTCAGAGAGAAATACTTTATGTCCTGGTAATGTTCTGAGGCAGAGCTTCTGGCAAAGTACATGAATGAATGAATGAATGAATGAATGAATGAATGAATGAATAAGCATTTATTAAGTATTTTTGGTGCTTTTCAGTCTGGATCCTCATGACCCCATTTGAGGTTTTCTTGGCAAAGATACTGGAGTGGTTTGCCATTTCTTTCTTCAGCTCATTTTACAAATAAGGAAACTGAGGCAAACAGGTTTCAGGGACTTAACCAGGGTCACACAGCTAATAAGTATCTGAGGCTTGATTTGAACTCACAAAAATGAGTCTTCCTGACTCCAGGCCCAGCACTCTAGCCACTGCATCACCTTCTTAAATACTTACTCTATGCAAAGCATTGTACTAAGGACCAGTGATACAAATAGCAAAGCAAGACAGTCCTTGCACTTATGGCACTCACAGTCTAAAGGGGGGAGACAATGCCTGGTTAATAGGTAGATGTCATCTGCAGATTCCCTGTCAAAACTAGGGAAGAAAAATTGCAACTTAATAAAAATAAAAAGACAGAAGAAAATATGTGGGAAGTTGCAGGAAGTTTCTATATAGTGAAAATAGAGATAGTGACCTACCCTAGGATTACAATGGTATAGGGAACTCCTGAATGACAAGATTCCCTCCACTGATGCAGGGCAGCACCTTTTCTTCAACTCATAGTCTTAGAGGTGTTGGCAGGATTACAGAGGTTAAATGATTGGCCCACTGAAGGGTCACAAAGCCAGTATGTATCAGAGGCAAGACATGAAGCTGGTTCTTATTGACTATGAGGTCAGCCCTCCTCCCACTAAAAAGTACACTACACTCAAGTCAACATTTATTAAGCTTCTACTATGAATTAGGCAATGTGCTAAGCCCTGGAGATACAAAGAAAGACAAAAAAAGTCCCTGCTGTAAAGGAGCTCATAATCTAATGGGGAAGTCAACATGAAAACTATGTATAAAGAAACAAACAAAAACCCAACAACCCTCCCTAGCTGGTCGTCAGCATTCTAGAAATGAGGGTCTTAGAACTTAGTCCTCCAAAGACAGTTTGTCACTGGACCCAACTCAAGCCTTTTAATCTCAAAATGACCTTCCTTTTATGTTTATGTTATGCTGGCTTTGAGAACATAGGGTGACCTTCAGAGCACAATGAGATATTTGAGTAACACTTTAATGAGGAAAGAGTCAAATTCCATCAAAATGAGTTCTATTCAAACTTCATTAAGTCCATCATTCCAATAAACAAATAAAAATATCGTTGCGATGGTGCATAAAAAGATATATACAGGATAAATTGGACATACTCTCAGAGTGAAAGCATTAAGATTAAGGAGGATTGGGAAAGGCTTCTTGCAGAAAATAAGACTTTTGCTAAGACTTGAAGGAAGTCAAGGAAGCAAGGAGGTAGAGATAAGAAAGAAGAGAGTTCCAGGCTTGGGGGGGGGAGGTTGCAAGGGTTAAGTGTCACAGGACTAAAGAGTAGGTGAGGGTAGTAAGGTGTAAGAAGATTGGAAAGGCAGAAAAGGGCCACGTTATGATAGGCTTTAAAAGCCAAAGAGAGGATTTTATGTTTGGTCTCATAGGTAATAATGAGCATTATTGGTAATAAGGTAGCATAGGTAATAAGGAGCATTAATAAGGTGAAACATGATGAGACCATGTAATAAACATTAAGACCCTGCTGTGTGCCAGGCACTATACTAAGCACTGAGGATACAAATAATAAGAAGAAAGATACTCTTTGTCCTCAAGGAGCTTACAATCTAATGGGAAAAGACAATACACTAAAAGAAGCTGAAGAGAATGGAGGGAGTGTCACAAGGCACCTCATACAGGGATAGGATGAAGATAATACGGAGTCAAAATCAACCAAAGCAGCTGGTTGCAAATGAGGTAGAGAGAGGGCATATGAGTATAAGCAATCTATCAGCCCTTGCATTGGGCAAACTGATTGTTGTTCATTTGTTACAGACTCTTCATGACCGTATTTGGGGTTTTGTAGGCAAGGATACTGAGATGATTTGCCATTTCTTTCTGCAGCTCATTTTATACATGAGGAAACTGAGGCAAACAGGGTTAAGTGACTTGCCCAGGGTCACACAGCTATTAAGTATCTGAGGCAGGATTTGAACTCAGATCTTCTTTTCTCCAGGTGTAGCACTCTATCCACTGCACCACCTAGCTGCCCTATCTTTAAAAATCTACCTAGGCTGAGCCATGCCTGAAGCACCAAAATTGAATACTTTGTAATTTAAGCCATAATTCATAATTAATAAACGCTATCCTTTCCCACACCTGCCAGCACCAGGAGACTATCCAAAATGCCTCAATTAGTCTCAATGGCTTCCCTTCTCTTCCTAACCATGACATTTGTGATCTGCCCTTCCCTGTTATTGTCATTACTTTAACAGCGTCAATTTGATGGAGAGTGTGAGTTCTTGGGACGAGAAAAACAAACCAAAAAACAAAATGCAGTTAAGAATAATAATGTGACACTAGCCAATATTGTGCCTAAAAATCAAAAGCTTCAGCATGAATTGTTGGAACTAATAATGAAGTTTGTTTTTTTTTAAATGAAGCAATCTATTCTTGTAATACAGGAAGAAGTAACACCCATGTTCTGGTGATTTGGGAGCATATTTTTCTTAGATTATTATCACTCAATAGAAGTTACAGATATTTCTAACACATGAAGTTCATGGAAATTCACAAATTCACAAAACTGATATAGATACATGTCCATAGATACACATATTTTGTTGTTGCTGTTGTTGTTGTTGTTGTTTACTTTTTGTGACCCCATTTGGGGTTTTCTTGGCAAAGATATTGGACAGCAAATTTGCCATGGCCTTCTCCAGCTCGTTTTACAGATGAGGAAACTGAACTGAACAGGGTTAAGTGACTTGCCCGGGGTCACACAGCTAGTAAGTATCTGAGGCCAGATTTGATTTGAATTCAGGAACATGAGCCTTCCTGACTCTGGTCCAGAACTCTATCCACTGCACCACCTAGCTGTCTGCATGTATGTGTAGATAAATAGCTAGAGATTTATCTATCTCTAGCTATCTATCTGTACACATATGCACATATGTACACATACACATACACATACACTTACATATATATAAAGTACATAAGCATATATCTTTTTTCAGTGCTATATATTAATGGCCTTCTTAATGGTATCTTTATTTCCAAAACTGAACCTGCGTAGTGAAACATCTCTTGTAACAAAGTCTGAAAAAAGCAGAGTAACTGGTGGTGCAGTGTATAGAATTCTGAACTTTGAGTCAGGAAGACTTGAGTTCAAATCCAACCTCATACATTTATTAGCTATGTGACCCTAGAGAGGTCACTTAACCTCTGCCTGCTTCAGTTTCCTTAACTATATTATTATAAAGTATTAGCACCTACCTTACAGAGTTGTTTTGAGGATCAAATGAGATAACATTTATTTTTTAAAAAAGCACTTAGCACAGTGCCTGGTACTTAGTAGCCACTATATAATTGCTCATTTCCTTCCCCCTAAAAAAAAAGAAAGAAAGAATAAAAAACAAAAAGCAGTTGAGCAAAACTCACCAATGGATCAGCTGACTCCGACAATATATGCTATGTTCCATGCCCATAGTCCTCCCCAATCCCTAGCCTATAATGAAGAAATCCTAGACCTGGAAGGGAACCAAGCGACCATTGAGTTCAACCTCCTCATTTTACAGATGAGGAAAGAGAGGCCCAGTTTGACTAAGATTACATAAGTGATTAAGCATCAGAAATCCTTGTTTTATTCCATAAACTAAAAATGTTTTAAATTTTAAAAAAGAAGTCAAATCTGAATGCATGTTCTCTCACTCCAGTCAGTGTTCTAGGCATTATATTATTCACTGCATTTTCTTACTTCTTCTACAGAAACTCTTCATTTTAGTAACACGACGCCTGAAGAAGAATTGGACACCTTTGCCTTCCCTCCCATTTTGGTCCTCCTCCATTCCAAAATTTTTAAAGGGTACAGGAAAGAGAGAACCAAAATGGCCAACGAATATTCTTGTAGCATCTAGGGACAGCACTTTCAGTAGAATGGAAGGAGCGCCAACTTGAGGCATGAAACAACCATGATTCTGTTCATGGCTCTCATCACCAACTTAGTGAGTGCCCTAAGCAGCTTACCTTCACTTTTCTCGGCTGAAGACTTTCCAACTTCAAAAAAAAATTAAAAACATGACCAAATTAAAGAAAAAAACCCAAGGAGCTTAAACAATGGCTCCTAGAGTCTTTCCCCACTAACATTCTATGAAAAGATTTTCTTTCCCTGGGAAATTCCCATGATTCATTGAACCAAATATTCTTAGGGCTCAGATCTAGTAGCTAAAAGTCCATAACCATTCTACTGGAGCAATATCTTCAAAAGGGAAAGTTGTATTTTTTCCTGTTTAAAATCCAGTTGGGTGTGTCAAGAGGATGCGGGAAGTTCTTAGACCTTCTATGAAAGGCTGCCTATCTAATATAAATACAAACCCACACAACTGATGGCAAGATGTACTTCTTTCTTTCATAAAGGGGAAAGGTAAACCTTTTGCTAAAAGGAAAAATAGCTAGGTGGATCCTAAGTGAAAAGAAGGAAAGAGGGGACTTCTGGTTAAGATGATTCAGTAGGTCCTAGAGGAACCAAATTTTCTCACAAGACCTCTAGCAAAGTCCTAAAAATTCAGCAAAAGGAAGAATGACAAAGAAAACTTAGAAGTAATGGCAATAAGCTCCTCCATCCAATCTAGGACCATACAAGGAGACTGCCAGAAGTCTGCAGGTCTTCTCAGGGGAGATGACACAGGGAATAAGGAAGCCATGAGCAGGGGCTTAAAGTTCACAGGATTTCACTCTTGGTCCATAGAAGAAGAATCAGTCTGCCCCGTAGCTCGCTGTTGCTCTGTCACAGCTAACTAGGCCCAGGAATTGGTTGGAGCCTTCCAAGAGGCCTGAAGCCAGGACTGTGGCAGTACACACGGGCGCCCTAGCAGGACATAGGGGCAGCAGAAGACAGGGCTGGCACAGCACCCGTGCAACTTGTGCACTAGTCTGTCAATAAGTCTGTTAATAGATATTTATTGATAGCTTACTATGTCTTAAGCACTGGGCTGATCTCTGGTGATACAAAGAAGGGCAAAAGACCTGCCCTCAGAGAGATTACATTCTAATAGGGGAAAACAACACACAAAAGGAAGCTAAAAAAGTAAGGTAGCAGGGGAGGGAAGGTACCCAGCATTGGGGCATGAAGAGGTCTGGAGGAATGCAGATGGATGGGAAATGAAGAGATGGCTGACCTGACCATCCTGTGTAAGTAGAGTTCTGGGAGGAATCAGAGGAAGGTCAGAGGGGTCATAAGGATCCAGGGGCAGAGAGCACAGATAAAGTGTAAGTTCTAGTGCTAAAGGGATCTTCTGTGATGAAGAGGTTCCTGAGACATGATAGAGAAATCCAGAGAAGTAAAGCGGGGTGGGAAATAAAGCCCACCAATAGGCCTGTTGCTGGTTTGGAACTGTGTTAGGTGCTTGTGTTAGGGCCAAAGCAGGAGACGCAAGCAGCAGTAGGAGACTTACTAGGAGCTTAAAACCATTACTCCTCTGAGATCCTCTGCAAAAGGCAACCGAACAACCAGGGAGCCCCAGCACCTAGAGCCTTGAAGTAGGCCTACTTTGTTGTTGTTCAGTCATTTAAGTCATGTCCAACTCTTCATGACCCCATTTGGGGTTTTCTTGGTAAAGAAAATGGAGTGGTTTGCCATTTCTTTCTCCAAATCACTTTACAGATGAGGAAACTGAGGCAAACAGGATTAAGTGACTTGCCCAGGGTCATAAAGTTAGTAAGTATCTAAAGTCAGATTTGATTTGAACTCAGGAGATGAGTCTTCTGGACTCCAGGCCTGACACTCTATCCATTGTGCCACCTAGCAAAACTCTAATAGATGTGGACCTTGATATGTCTCTTTCCAAACTAGACAAATATAACAAAAATATAAAGAAGAAATACATTAAAGACTTGAATATAATTTTAGAAAAAATGGATATCATAGCTCTCTAATGATTACTGAAGGGAATAGAAAGAAATATACTTATTTTCAGCTAAACGAGGGTAGAGCATTTAAACCTCATAAACAAATTCATATAGTAGAAATATTACACACATCCTTTAAGAGATTAGATATATAATTTAATCCTAAAGAATAGGTAGGTCACAGAACAGATCATAAAAGTAATAAGTAATATCATCAAAATAGCAGCAAGGTAGTACAGTGGAGAGAGCACCAGGCTTGGAGTTAGGAAGATCTGAGTTCAAATTTGGCCTCAGACACTTACTAGCTGTGTGACCCTGGGCAAGTCACTTAACCCCTATTTGCCTCAGTTTCCTCATTTGTTAAATGAGTTGGAGAAGGAAACACATTAAAACTTTTGAGATGCAACCAAAGCAGTAGTTAGAGGAAGTTTTATGTCTCTTAACACTTTCATCAACAAAGATAAAGAATAGATCAATTAATTTTCACATGCCACTACAAAAGAACAAGAGAAATAACAAATAAAAATGAGCATCTAGCATTGATGAATCACTCACCTAGATCCACAGGGACTAGGGCAATTGCCTCTCCTATTCTGTACCCAGACCTGTAGTTTGAACTGGATTCAGTTCTGGGGAGCCTGCCCCTAACAAGAAAGGGTTAGGCTCCCTGCTCTTATACTCATTATCTTGTTAAGTTCCTCAGCACACCTGGGCATGATTTTACTTATGACTTACCTTTAGGGGTTCTCCAAAGTAGGGAGAGTTAAAGCATTAGTCAGTGTACAAGAAGAGTCAGATATAGGACAGTCATTTATTCCTAAACCTATTTGTATATAGACAAGAAAGGTTAAACAAAGAACTCATAACTGAATAGCTTTGAATTCAGTAACTTAACATCACTACTGGTATACTCAGGAGAATGATAGTAGGACTTCACTGGAACACAAATGTCAGGCATTTCACCTCATCTCTGCACTACCACCCCACTCCAAAACCAAACCACTGAACTTCATGCTCAGTCACTTACACAGTTAATTGTTCCTTCTGCTGCTACTGCAACCAACTGCTTTGGCAGACATCATTGTTGTTCCAGTGAGTAATACTACCCTTGTAGAACTCTCAAATTTTTTTTTTTTTTTTTTTGTAATTTACATGGTTGACTTCTGGATACATCCATTTTGAGGTTGCCGCTTAGTCAACCACTCAAAAAAAGTGTGAAGGGAATTATGATTTTCATATTAATCGATGTTCATTACACATATCATATTAATCAATGTGATATGTGTAATGAATATCATAATTCCCTTCACAGAGGAAATACCATACAAAAAGGCACCCCAAACACAACCATCTCAGGCTTGCCTAGGAAGACTATGTACTTTAGCTACCATATGCTTGCAGCCAGATGGAGGACAGATTGGAGGAATGGCATCAGCTGTCTCCTACCTTACTTGCCTCCCAGGATGCGTGTCAAAAATAGTTTTGTACAATGTGCACCAAGAAATGAAAAGGGGATGGAGGAGAAGGTTCAACTCTTTTGAACCTTCACTAAGTCATTAGCAACTCTGGCTTAGCAATCAATCAGAATTCTCTTAGTCATCTCACACAATCAATCCCTCAGCGGTGAGTCATACATAGTCAGAAGTGGGTCCCAAAGCTTCATGAGGTCAAACAGAAACAGTAAGGACAACTCTACTCATGCTCTATGAAATGCCTTTGTTTCACCCAACCAAAAACAAAAGAAGGATGTACCAGGGCGTGTGTGTATAGCAACGGGAACCTATAAATCTTAGGTTCTTGGAAAAGGGCATTTTCCATTTAAACTTCTGACATAATACTGGAAAGTTGGTTCAATTTAACAGCCATTTATTAAGCATCTACCATGAGTAAGGTTGTTTTGTTAACCAATAGAAATATAAAGATAGAAATGTAAAGAAGTAGTTCTTGCCCTCAAATGGCTTGTAATCTATTAGGCGATAACAGGACATGCATAAATATAGATAGAGAAATATGATTAAAGATAGGGAGTGAAGGTGGCAAAGTAAAGAGCAGACAATGTTCCTCCTTCATAAAGAACCCTAATGGTTGGGGGATTAGCAAAGGCCTTAGAAAGGAACAGGCCTGTGACCTGAGGACATAAGTCTGGAAGGGGAAAAAAGGAATTCTTAAAGGCAAACTTCATCATCATAATCATCATCATCACAACTAGCGTTTGTTTATCACTTGAAGGTTTGCAAAGTAGTCTACCTGTCTTGTCTTATTTGATCATCATAACAACCATGATAGGTGCCACTTAGCTGCCAGAAAGGATTTGCCCAGCTTCTACATGAAGTCTTCCAGTAAGGGGAAACTCACTACCTATCAAAGTAGTCCATTCTACTTTTGAAAGATTCTAATTTGGACACTTTAGGCTCATATCAAGCCTAAATTTACTCTTTTGTACCTTCCATCCATTACCACTACTTCTGTCCTTTAGGATCAAACAGAACAAGCTTTATCCCTCATTCACATAGCAAGAAGGCACTTGTGTCTCCACTAAGTCTTCTCTTCTCCCAGCTAGCCATTGTGGTCCCTCATTCCAGTTATCCCTTGATAGCTCTCTGCCTCTTGGGCCTGACTCCTCCATCCTATGTGCCCATCCCTAACAGGCCTTCTATTTGCCCCTGACAGCCAGGACTCTATTCTACCTCATCTGCACATCTTGTTTCTGACATCACTTAACAATGACAAACTTCCATTACTACACTGTAAATGCTGCAAATCAGGGATCACTAATTCATGGTCTGTTGGGAAAAGAGGACATTTGGGGGGACATTGGCCCAAGGCAAGGGACCAGGCCTAATGTTTTCTTTCCTGAATATCACTTTGCAATTTGAGTCTGTAACCAAAACATGCAGTTTTTGAGCCTTAACTAATTGGTTAGAAATAACTTTAGACTTCCTTTGAAAATTAGAAATTGCTCCCTATTCATATTTTATGGCAACTAATGTGATGCCTGATTTGAACCACGCAATCTTACTAAGGCCAAACTTATAAAGGAAAATTCTAGAACACCCAGCTGGTGTAAACTGAGAAGGAAAGTATAATGGAGGTGCTCAGAAAAAAAATTAAAGGAAGAAAGTATTAAACAAAAGATAAAGATTGAGGAAAGCAAAAAAAAAAAATGTGAGAGGGAAATGATCATCTTTAAGCAGTTACAGGAAAACATGTTTGAGTAGGAAATTATGAGAAAGTAGGCAGAATGAATCCAAAGAAGAGGAGGATGATACTGAAGGGAATAATAAGTCACATTTCTATCGCATTTCTAATTTTGCAAAACACATGCCTCATACCAACCTCCTGAGGTAAGCAGTGAAAATATTATCATTCCTACTTTTTACAGTTGAGTAAACTGAGACTACGAGAGGTAAAGTTACTTGTCCAGTGTCAGATAACTATTAATCATCAAAACCACTGATTCAATTCAATTCAACAAATATGTATTAACCTGCTATGTGCCAGACACTTTGTTAGGGGCGGGGTAAAAAAAAAAAAGCCTCTGCCATCAGGGAGCTTAAAGTCTTTCCATTAAGGCACAGCTGCACTCAAGACCATACAATTTTGGAAGACATTGCACGACCAAGAAATCATGGACTGACTGGCTCATTTACAAATAAGTTACAAATTTTTTAGTGAATCCTATGAGGTCCCACAAATAGAGAGAATGGAGTCTGTAAATGGGCTGGTTTCCACCCATGAGTCCTACCATCAGTTTATCTGTTAGATCAATTATAATTAATATGACAAAAGTAAATAGCTAAGATGTTATCAAAATCGTTATAAGAAATATGATAAAGAACCTTAAGTTAACTCAATTCAACAAACTTTTATCAAAGCTTTACTATGAGCCAAGCTTTATTATGTGTTAGGCCTCCCTCAAGAAGCTTGCATTCTAACGGGAGAAAATAAAATTTATGCAGCTAAGTAAATACAAAGTAAATGCAAAGTAATTTTAGGGTTAAGGTAGTACAGATATCTTGGGGATCAAGAAAAGCCTTCCATCATTTTCCCTAATGTTCTTTCTCCTCACCTCCATCTCTTAAAATCCCTGGCTTCCTTCAAGACATCTCAATTGCCCCCTTTCTGCAGAATCTTTCCCTCTCCCTCTCCCTCCCTTTTCCAGTTGCTAATGCCTTCCCTTCTAAAATTACCTTCCATTTACTCACTAATTATCTTATATGACTAATTATCTATATGTTGTCACTTCCCCTATTCTTGCCTCCCGCAGAGCTGCAGACAGCCATACCACATGCAGATATAAACACATTCTTAATACCTCCTCAAGAAGTAAGTGTAGCCTGGCCTTGCATAGACTTCTGGGATTTTGAGTTTTAGCCCATTTTCAGAAGTAAGGAAATGTTGTATGTATTGGGTGGGGGGAGGACTTGGAGAGCCTATAAAAAAGGGAGAATAAAAACTTAAAAGAGAAAGCCATGACATGGTTCCTTACCCCAGTGTCCCCAACTTCAGTGGAATGGACAAAAAAGTAGTTGAAAGATGTGGTAATAGCAGTGATAATGCAGCTGAGATAGATATAGTTTCCTCCTCCCTAGCCCATAGGGAGAAAGGCAAAAGTGCAGGTGGCAAGATACAAGATGGCTTTTTTTTTGTATAGGTCATGGCTGCTCATTTGTGAAGTTGGTGCACCAGCCAAAGCAAATGTGTTTTGGGGTATGTGAAGAAACTGAAATCCTTCCCCTACCCCGCTCATCCTGCCCTCCTTTGGGTAGGCATAATTGCATAGGTACTGAGCTCACTCATTTATTTTACTAAAAGTTGCGTTTTTACTGACCTAGTTTTGCTTCTCACCTGTAGTCAACCCAAACACGTGCATTTTCTTGTGTCCCTTTGAGGTCTGTGTGTGGTGGGAGCTTAGCTCTGGTCAATTTAATGACACAAAATGACACTAACAGGGACAGTTTTTTCTTCTTGACTTTGTGCTAGAAATCTCAGTTCCTGGTATATTGCTAGAGAATTTTTATCTAACTGAGAACATATATCATGAGCTATTTTATTTGGTGTTTTCACTAATTATAAGCTCCCCAAAGTAAGAATTTTAAAGGGAATTTGGGGCTATTCATTCCCAAGACACTAACAAGCCAAACTTTCTACATTTTGGGGACCTGATTTTTCTGGCTCCCTGTCAGAGACCTGAATGACTCAGGAAAGGCAAAGTTTGAAAAAGTAGCTCTTTCATGCACTAGTTGGGAAGAGAGAGAGTAAGAGAAGGTGTTCCTAACCATTCAGTTTTTATTCATTGGCCTGACCATAGAACCTTGGTTACATACACTGTGATGTTTAAAAAGTTCAAGAGATATAATTTCTGGGTAATTTAATCATTTTATTAATAAGGCTAGCATATTTATTAATAAAAAGAGATCAGTGGCACTCTTGAATACCAAAGACCCCTCATGGTGGTGGGGCCAGAGTTTATATGCCCTTGGAAGAGCAAGTGTTCCTGAGAGTGGCAATCAACTCTGATTGGTTAACAATTAATGAGAGAATGAATATTATAATGGGAGATGGGCCATATTAAAATGAGGGTCTTGATGTACATGGTTTAGATCATCCAAGTTTTAATCAAAGAGACTAATCAATTTCCATATCACCTGTCTGACAAAAGAGAAAATCCACATTTTCCAAGACCTGTCTAAGTAAACTCAGAAAAACGAAGAATTTCTTTTACTGTCTTTTGATTAGATCTTAGCCTGGGTAAGTCTCTGAGCAAGATTTCTGGATGAGGAAGTAGAAAAGGGGAAAACCTTGGTCCTGATTTCAATAATTAGTTATTAAATACAAGAGAGAAATAATCATTTCTCTCAACATCATGTATACATATACATATATATATATATATATTTGCTCACACATAAATACATGAGAACAGTGACCTGGAGATGTTACATATATGAATGTATATATAGCTATAGATTATAGATCATATAGTTACAGATAGAAAGAGCTATAGGTGGCTTAGTGGTATAATGGATAGTGCACTGGAATTTGAGTCAGGAGGATCTGAGTTCAAATCCTTCTTCAGACACTTACTAGCTGCGTGACCCTGGACAAATCACTTACCTTTTCTCAGTTATAAAAGGAGGATAGCACCTACCTTGTAAGGTTGTTGTGAGGATCAAGTGAAATACCATACATAGATAACATTTATAAAGCTCTTTGTAACCCCTAAAGTGCTCATAATTGCTAGTTATTTATTATTATTATTATTATTATTATTTATTATTACAAGACATAGACATAGTATAGTGGGAAAAGTTTTGGACTTCAGAAACTTGGGTTTGAATCCTAGTGCTGACGTTCATTCTGTGATTGTGGTGTCTTGACCTCTCTGTGACGCAATGTCCTCATCTGTGAAACAAGGATGATGATAATTCTAGTACTACCTGTCTCACAGGGGTGGTAAATAAGAAAATATATACAAAGCACCTTGTAACCACAAAGCACTATATAGTTCTAAGCTATTATTATAATACCTTGAGGATAGATATTCTTAGGTCTCTCCCATTGCTAATTAAAACCTTTATCCTTCTTTCCTTTATTTATAATTCTTACATCTTAAAAAAAAAAAAGAATGTTTGAAGTCAGACCATGTCATTACCATTTCTCTCTTTTCAATGCAAGAGCCTCTTCCTTGTGTCTGGTCTGATGGTGTCTGGCATAGTTTCTGTCTTTGTTTATAGATTCCACCTCCCTTTGCAATGTGGGTAATTAGTACAAAGTTGAAAACTTTGAAACATCTTGAAAATCATCTTGAAAATGAAAAGGTCAGACTTATTCTTGCCTGCTAATGTTCTCACAGTAAGACCTAAATGAACCTCTTTATTGTTTGCTTATCACAATAAGCTTACTATCACTGTTAAGAAAAAAATATCAGATGAAAGACCAAGTCCTCAGGGGACAATCACTGAGCGTGATGTGATTTACTTTTCATACAGAGCTTTGTAGTGAATAGTCTAAAACATTACCTTTGTAGACCAATTAGAAGAAATGAGTGTCAGTGTCCCTCCTATTTGGCCTTGACTGTAAATTACCATGGACTCTTTACTCCACTCAATAGTTTTCTAGAACCACAGGCCCTAGGGTCAAAAGGCACCTGTCACATTAACTAGGCCAACCCCTCCCATTTCACAGATAAGGAAACTGAGGCCCAGAGAGTTAAGAGAACTTGGTCAAGGTCACAGCTAGCCAGTAACAGCTGAGATTAGATCTTTTCCTTCTTCCGATGCTCCTCTGAAATTCACATTTTGTCATTGTTAGGATCTTAGTTTGGGCAAAGATAATTGATTAAAGTAATCCACATTAAAGGACAGAGCCCTTCCATTTAAAGGACCCTTTGATGGCTTCTGACTGGATGGTGACTTCATGAGGGAACAGTTCTGGGACAAAGGAGTGACTACTAGCTGGTCCCCCAAAAAAGACCCAAGGCTCACATACTATTTCATAATTATGGGTTCTCCTACTACCAAAGTAGGTTTTAACTCCTCTTCTCCATGGAAGCATAGCGTAAAAACTAGAAAGGATGTTATAAGTCATCTAACCCAACTCCCTCATTTAAAAAAAAATACATGTAGAAGCTGAGGCCCAGAGAAGATAAGTGACATCATCAAAGTCATGCAAGTAAAACTGGAATTTGAACCCAAGTCCTCTGAGGTCAAATCTAGGATCCTTTCGATTATATGATGTTGCCTATCATCTTGGTAGATAGTGGTCTTGAGTTGGTGTGATGAAAGCAAATGCATCACCTAGTGGCCAGGGAAGAGAAAAACGTTGGTAAGAAATTGTAGTAGAAAGAGAAGAAGAATAGTTGATCTCTGGAGACAAAGGACTGAGGTGTCAATAGGGATTCACACTAAAAAGTATTTCCTAGAATGATGGCCTCCAAACATTTTTGATCAGGCACTCATAAAAAATCTTTGAGCACTCATCGCTAGTATATGCATATTATTTACAAATTATATCCTTCCTTCCTTCCTTCCTTCCTTCCTTTCTTCTTTCCTTCCTTCCATCTTTTCTTCCTTCTTTACTTCCCTCCCTCCTCTCTCTCTTCTCCCTCCTCTACCTCCGTCCACATAGGGAATCATAAACCTTACCTGCAGATACTCTGCCCAAAGGAATATAAATTTTGATGACTGAAACCTTGTAAGATAGCTTGGGATTTACCCACTGCATTTCTTTATTAAGGACCATGCCTAAATCTAAATCACTCTGGCTCTCTTTAATTGGTCAACAATAGGTCCCAGCCCAAGCCTCACTTGGTCATTGTTTGGGTTCTGATGGCTTAGAGTGAGTGTAAATAGCAATTGTTTCAGTTTTGACCAGAAACCCTGAGGTCTTCCCCTCCTAGATTGATATATATATATATATTTTTTTTTTTGTCTAGGAAAAAGAGGCCATTCTTTGCCTCATTTCCTACCTAGCCTTAATCACTGATTGAGTGTTGCCTCAGACAAACTGAGACCTGGAAAAGACCTTAGTTTAAAAAGGCCAAGGTCTCCCACTGTATCTGGGGCATCTCCAGTCATCCTGATCTATATCTTGCCACCGGATCCAGATGGTTCCAGAGTAATGAGTGAGGCTGGTGACTTTGTACAGGCCTCCCTCATTTAAATCCAATTGCAAGTCAAGACATCACCTTCCTGATGTCCTCTTCAAGAATGAAGGACAAATGGGGCAGCTAGGTGGCTCAGTGGATAGAGCTCCAGCCTTGGAGTGAGGAGGGCCTGAGTTCAAATCTGGCCTCAGACACTTGACACTTGCTAGTTGTGTGACCCTGAGGAAGTCACTTAACCCCAATCGCCTCACCAAAACGCCAGAAAAAAAAGGATGAAGGACAAATAACAAACAAATTATATATGCATATTACTATACTAATAATCATGTATGGTATATAATGTGCTGACTTTCAGTGACAAAAGGAGTTTCCTTATCTGGGCATTCTTTATGCCAAAAAAAAATTTATAGGTCCACTCTCTATCATTTGGCTCTTTCCTGGACAAACTTTGAGAATGAGTCATCGAGTTCTTTATATCCACTGGACTTATTTCCTTACCAACAATGCCTTCATTATGCTCTGCAATCTAACTTTTCTGACAACTCTATTAAAACAGCTATCTTGGTAATCCCCCATGACCTCCTAATTCCCGAATCTAAGGCCTGTTTCTCAGTCCTCTTTCTTCATCTTTTCTAGAGCCAAACTTCTCTTTCTTCAGTGTTTCTTTACAAATGGTCTCCAACTTGCCAACAACCCAACATAATTGTCTCTTACATACATAAGGTCACCCTGCCTTAGGTCTCATCTTATCAATAGCTGTGGGTGCTCCCTTATTCCTCCTTTTACTATTTCCAACAATGATTTCCATTTTCTTTCCTCACTACTTTGATTTGTTTCCCTGGTGGATGGCTAATAGGATGTAATGCCTTTGAGGTCAGGGACTGTTTCACATTAGTCTTTGTAACCTCAGTGCTTGGCAGAGTACCTGACACATAGCAGGCATTTAATAAATGCTCGTTGAATTAACCTGAATCAGAATCACAGAATTTGAGAGTTGGTAGGGACCTTGTGACTATCTTGTCCAACCCATGTATGAAAGAGAGCCCCATTATAACATACCTGTTGAGATTTCGTGTAAAGACTTCTAAAGAGGAGGAAAGACCTCCTGTTAAGGCAGCCCATTCCACTTTTAGGCAGTTCTAAATGTTAGTAGGTTTTCCTGACATCAAGCTTAAATTTGCCTTTTTGCAATTCCAACCTACTGTTCCTACTTCTGCCCTCTGATGGGGTATACAAAATAAGTCTAATCCTTTATTGATAGGACAGTTTTTTAAATACTTGAAGATACCTATCATTTCTCTCCTGTGGTCTTTTCTTGAAGCCAGAAATGCCCATTTCTTCCCTTATCCTGCATGGTCCTAATCTGCAGAGCCAATGGTTTCATGAAGTAGTAAATCATATCATTAGCATGAGGACCCAGCTGTTCTCCAACCTCAAGAAACAGGTCTACTGTGGCAGTTAGATGGCAGTGGATAGAGCTGTGACCTTGGATTCAGGAGGACCTGAGTTCAAATACAGCCTCAGACACTTGACACTTACTAGCTGTGTGACCCTGGGCAGGTCACTTAACCCCGATTGCCTCACCAAAAAGAAAAAAATATATACATATATATAGTGTTGGGGGCAGTTAGGATGTACAGAGGATAGAGCACTGGCCCTGGAGTCAGGAGGACCTGAGTTCAAATCTGGCCTCAGACCAAACACTTTACACGTACTAGCTATGTGACCCTGGGCAAGTCATTTAACCCTAATTGCCTAAAAACAAACAAACAAAAAAAAAAACAAAAAGGAACAGGGCTACTCCTCTCAAAGCTGGCCACATATCACTGAATGGGTTGGCACGTTTTGTTTCACAGGGCTGAAACCTGAGCAAGTGCAATGGCTGGCTGAGGAATTCTCTCTGTGTATATAACAAAACATGGCCATATTTCTGTAACAGAGGTCACATTGGGCCATGCTAAGATACCTTCCCTCTTACCTGCAGTGCCCATTTCTTCTCTGGGCCAAGTCTCCCCCATTCCTGCCTTCTTCTTTTTGACCCCATTCTTAGATTCTCAGGTGCAAAGACAGATATCAGAAATTGGTTTGGTATAAACATGCCCATAAGTCAGAGCTCTAAGCCTATTTCATTAGAGTATCCAGCTTCACAATAGCTTTGAGAGAATATGGAGGACTCAAGATTGTCAATCTGTCAGTCCTAGGATTTTCCATGTGGAAGTGGTAGCCTAGGGGTGGGGAACCGACAGCCTTGAGGCTACACGTGGCCCTCTAGGTCTTCAAGTAGGCCTTTGGACTGAATCTAAACTTCGTGAAACAAATCCCCTTAATAAAAGGATTTGTTCTGTAAAATTTGGACTCAGTCAAAAGGCCGCAACCCAAGGGCCTAGAAGGCCGCATGTGGCCTCGAGGCTGCAGGTTCCTCAGCCCTACCCTAAACGTTCCACCCTCCTAACTTCTAGCCAATGCGGGCAGAGGTTAGTATGGAGGTAGATGGTCTAACTGTGTACTCCTAGCCAGAGACCTGCATACGCTATGAGATCAAAAAATCTGCAGACATAGAGCCGGAGAAAGAGAAATACTGAAGAAGACAGGAGAGATAGCTTTGTTGGACTGAAGATAATTTGCTCTCTTCTAATAAGAGTGTATTCTCTTTATTTGTGAAGCCTGTCCCACTTCTCCCAAAACCTAAGTGTGGCTATAAACATGAATAGGGATAGATATATGACTTTATGAAGGGAAAAGTTCTATGTGTTGAACGAAATGAGGTTTAATAAAGAACCAGGGCCATTCATGTCTGAAGCTCTGGAAAGTGCCCAAAAATCCCTTTCAGAATCCCCACAGGTGGCTCTATCATCACTTCAACCCCTTTAATTAAAGCTTCTTCTTTTCAAATGCCAGCCTTCAGGATAAATAAAAAATGAGTTCTTAGTTTCACTGCTTTTGTTCAATCATAAAATCTTTCCGTATGAAAATGCAATTCTAGGTTCCAAAGAACTGACTTCGAAACCAGCTTTCAAAAGGTAACATATTGTTAAGTTTAGGCCTACTCTGGGCCCAAAGGTGGTATGTTATAGTGTACAGAGGAAGTCAGAAAGATCAGAATTCAAATCTAATCTTAGATACTCCCTAGCTGTGTGACCCTGCCTAAGTCACTTAACTTCTGAGTCAACGTTTCTTTATCTTTAAAAATGGAGCAGTAATAAGACCCCCATCACAGTGTTGTTCTAGGAATTGAATGAGATACTGTACTGCAGGTAAATTACTTTTTAAAACAAAAACTATCCAAAAATTAGTTATAATTAATATGTTTTTATTTTAAGTCATAGGGTCCTAGAAAATAGGAACCATTTCTCTAATTTTCCTTGTAAAGTGCTACACACAGATTGACATTATCATGGCTGGTGTTTCTCCTCAAATCTACTGCGTGGTAGCTGAAGTATTAGAGTTGGAGTCAGGAAGAGTGGAGTTCAAATCCTACCCCTTGACACTTACAAGCTGTGTGACCATGGGCAAATCATTTAACTTCTGTGCAAAACGATGGGGTTAGATTAGATTAGGGCTTCTTAACCTGTTTTTGTTGTTGGTGGTGGTGGTGGTGGTATTGAGTTTTTGTTATTGTTTTGGTTTTTTTTGCATTGTACATCACTTTGGCAGTCTGGTGAAACCTGTAGACCCTGTCTCAGATTAATATTTTTAAATACATAACATAAAATACAGAAGATTACAAGGGAGATCATTTATATTGAAATATAGTCCTCAAAAAAATTTTTTTAATGTTCATGAATCTTAGGTTAAGAACTCTGGAGAAGATAGATCACTCTGAATCATTGATTTCATGAGCCTGCTGCTGGATGAGGGTAAGGAAGAGTCTTGAAACTGACTTGAGATAACAATTACTATCTTCAAGCATTTCATATGGTTATTGTATCATAGGACTGAGAGCTGAAAGAGACTTTAGAGATTAACTGATCTTCTAGATGGGGATTTTCTAATTGGTTTTCTAGATGGGAAAACTCAGGCTCAGAGAAGTTAAGCAGTTTACCCCAGGTAACACAGGAAGCAAATATCAGAAGTGAGAGTCTAACCCAGGTCCTTTGACTCCAAGATTTGCCTCTTCCTGGAAGAAGAATTAGGTTTGTTCTATGGTCCCAGAAGGAAGAAATGCCTCAGTATGTGAGATTGCTTTCGTCTCAGACCCCTGCCCCAGTGGAAGCTCAACCAGCTCAGAACTAGGCCACAATTCCCTTCAGCTCTCCATAGAAATGTATGGATGGTAGCCTAGCGCATGTGGTCCAAACTATGCACACCTATGTTCAGTTCCCAACAAGCCATGGAGACCAAAAGGCCCCCATGAGGGAATGCCACCTCCCAGATGTTCAAAAGATACAACACACCTACCCAGGATCCAGAGCCAGTCAGGGCTGCCCTGGCCCAAGTTTCAGAAATATAAAAATTCACATCACCAGGATTTCAAGGCTAAGGTGCTGGCTGCGGAATAGGATAGCACTCTAGGAAAGTGAACTTTAGTATGAGCCACTGAAGGGATTGGGCTCTAGGAAACTAAAACATTTGTCTGATTAGGTCACCCCTCTGCTCACCAAGCTCCAGAGGTTTCCGGGCAGCTTGAAGACAAAATATGAACTCCTCTGTTGGGCATTTAAAGCTCCATAATCTGGCCTCTTCCTACCTTTCCAGTCTTTTTTTACACTTTGTTCCGCCCTGCCCCCCCCCCCAACTCCATGATTGAGCTACACTGGTCTGCTTGTAGTTTTTCTCACACAACACTTCATCTTCCAACTCTAAGTCTATGCACTGTCTGTCACCCATGCCTAAGACTGTCGTCGCCCATGCCTAAAATGCTCTGCCTTCTGGCTTCCCTGGCCTTCTTCAAGAAATCTCATCTTCCATAGAAAGCCTTTTCTCAGTCCCACCCCTTCACTCCCCCCGCTGCTAATGCCTTCCTTCTGAGATTACCTTCCTTTTTTTTTTTTGTTTTTTGTTTTTTGTTTTTTGTTTTTTGTCATTTTCCAGTTGTATCCAACTCTTTGTGACCCCATTTAGGGTTTTCTTGGCAAAGGTACTGGAGTAATTTGCCATTTTCTTTTCCAAATCATTTTACAGATGAGGAAACCAAGGCAAACAGGGCTAAGTGACTTGCCCAGGGTCACACAGTAATAAGTACCTGAGGCCACATTTGAACTCAGGAAGATGTGTCTTCCTAACTGCAGGCTGGGAGCTTTATGCACTATGGCGCCACCTAGCTTCCCTGTTCATAACTTGTATGTACATGCACCGTTGGAATGAGCCCTGTAAGAGCAGAACCAGGGTAGTGCTTTTGCATTTCTTTCTCCTCCCAGTACTTAGTTCAATGCCTAGCCCATAGTAAGTGCTTAATAAATGTTTATTAACTTAGGAAATTTCATTTTGCAACAACCCATTCTCAGTCAGGGCAGCTTGGTGGCCCCAGTGGAAAAGCATGAGGCTTGGAAATCAGGAAGACTCATGGCCATCAGTTCAAATCCAACCTCAGACTAGCTGTGTGACCTTGGGCAGTCACTTGACCCTGTTTGCCTCAGTTTCTCATCTGTAAAATGAGCTGGAGAAGGAAATGGCAAACCACTCCAATACCTTTGCCAAGAAAGCCCCAAATGGGGTCATGAAAAGTCAGACATAAGTAACACAACTGAACAACAACATTTTCAATCTCTAGGTTCAGAGCTGCAAGCCCTGAAATGAGGGAGTTTAGTGCAGCTGCTGCCTGTGAGGATATAGTGAGGGACGAGAGACTGCAAATACAAGAAAAGCATGCTCCTCCTACAACAGCACAGGGCAATGTCAGCTGTCAAGTAATGAGTCAAATGAAAGCACCAATACATAGGTGCAATTAGGGGAGAAGAAGCTGCAAAAATTGTCCAGTTGGAAAGAACCTTGATTAAGGGGTGAATCCTTCTGCTTCAAATAAATAGTCCATAAAACACAATCCTAAAGGAGGCTTGAAACTGATGATTTGACCCAGATGCTTAGCTCAGCATTGAGGAGCCAGTTATTTTTGTAGGGCACAGTAGACTTCTCAAGAGGAACAACTGTGGGTCATACAAGCCAGGGACCTCTTTGCTTAGAGAATTCGGTAACTTCTGGGTTGTATATGCCAGTGTTGTTTCTTTAGCAAGTGTTTATTCAGATTTGGGCCCTGGGAACGATGTCTCAACTCTGTATTTGATAGGGGCTTGGGGGTCAGGCCCCTTTGTACCTCCCTGTGAATAGTCAGAGAGAACCAGGATGTTGGCAAAACCAGAAATGTTACTTGGTCATATTAGGAGGGGATTGACCACAGCTCAAGATTGGCCTCAAACTAATTTGGCATGTTTATTGCTTGAGACGGCAGTTCTGAGGTTTCCCCTGTTTCAGTTTCAGAAAACCTTAACACTCACAAATTCTCAATTCAGTTCATGTCAATTCAACAATCATTTATTAAATGTGAGTCGTTTTCAGAGAACCAAGTTAGACACTGGGAAATCTATAGTCCAAGACTCATGGAATTAACAATCCAGCTGGTTCTTAGAGCTAATGAATTGTAAAAATAACAACCACCTTTATCCCTTAATGACTGTGATTTCGGGATAATCTCAAGCTTTGACTCATGGTTCTTACATCACTATTCAAGGGTTTTATAATTTGGGGGTTCCTTGATAACTCAATTGATGATTGATCAGGTTTTCACAAGTAAAATATGATACATACTAGAATATGCAAATTAACTATTCTGTGGCTTAAATAGGCAGAGCCACTGTCTTGACTCAGTACGTTCAATATGCTTGCAGAAAGATCGGACAGCTCAACCATGTCAACAACCCAGCTAGCTGTGTGATCTGGGGTTTACTGTTAACTGATTGATACTTTTGGTAATAATAGGAATAATGATTACGATCATAATCAGTGCTTGAAATATTTAGTTGTTTTCAGTTGTGCCCAAATCTTCCTGATCCCATATGGGGTTTTCTTGGCAAAGATACTGGAGTAGTTTCTCATTTCCTTCTCCAGCTTATTTTACAGATGAGGAAATTGAGTCAAACAGGGTTAAATGACTTTCCCAGGGTAACACAGCTAATAAATGTCTGAAGCTGGATTTGAACTCAGGTCTTCATAGTCAATACACGTTTATTAAACTCCTACTATGTGCCAGGCACTGTGCAATTTAGAGCTGGAAGGGACTTTTTGGCCATCAAGTCCAGCTCCCTCATTTTACATCTTAGGGAACTGAAGGATGGAGAGTTAAGTGACCTACCCAAGGCCACACAGCTAGTAAGTGTCTGAGTCAAGATTTGAACCTAATACTTTCTGACTCCAAGTCCAGTGACCTAGCACTATGGTCATTATATTACAGCAATGGAATTCACTGAAAGAAGTTGAAGAATCTCCATTAGCAATAGACTGGATAAGGAGAGGAGAGAATAGAATAGACTAGAAAGCTTAATCTCTATACCATTCATAGGATATAATATGGTTCTTCCTAGGAGCAGAGAAGCCCCACGAAGCAGAGAGGGACCCAGAAAACTTCTGCTTCCTTCAATGACTGTGACTGAAGGAAGATCATATTCACCAACTTTTGCTTTTTTTACATCATAACTCAGGGTAGTAGCATTATCATTTGAGCGTTCCTCCTTAGCCTGTTTGATAATTGGGCCAGGCTTTTATAAAACAAGTATTGTGGGTATCAGATTATGCAAATTTACTCATTTGTATTTTAGATTAATGCTAAAAAGTAATATAGCCCTTTTTTCAACTAGGAATTTAATAAATGGATCACAAATCTAGAGGTGTGAGATTAAATTATTGGCTAGGAAATGGTTCTAATCTGTGCTTCCTTCCCCTAAAATCTTTGCTGGCATTGTAGTGAAAAACTAATGGACAAAAATCAGCAGGCAGCTTTAAAATTTTTCAAGTACTGTAGGAGCCAGAGAAGACAAGAAAATAAAAATTATTTTGTGGTTAACTATTCAATACTGGGTAAAGTGAAAAATGAAATAAAACTATAAACATATAATTGATAATCCACTGCTAAATTACTAAACTGGAACTGACGGCTGACTTGTTCCTGTTCCCACTGGAAAGAGTTTCTGGGTGAAGAAGGATAAAGAAAGTGTGGGAGACATTTTGTTAGAGGGGTGGGGTCTATCCCCATGATTACATTGGTACAGAGAATTCCTGCAGGAGGAAATTCCCTCTACCAATGCAGATCTGTATGTTCTGTGTACCTTATAGTTTTAGAGAGTAGGCTGGGGCAATGAGAGGTTGTGACTTATCCAGGATGACATAGACTGTATGAATCAGAGGCAGGACTTTACGCCTCTCAGGCCATCTCTCTATGGTCCCATAGCACTCAGGCCAGTGCTTTCTTGTTCTATAATAATATCGAGACAAGGTGAATACACACTAGAATTTGTTGAGTCATCCAATCATCATTGGACTTAGCTTCAAGGTGAAAATGTACAGAGACCCCATACATGAGGATCTTTTGACCAAATTGCCTCTATGCCCAGGGCTACATTTCAGTCCTTCACCACTTAATGGATCTGTAATCTAATCAGTGTGGTTCTTTCCATTGGTACAGACACCTGTACTGCCTCATCTTGTCTATTTCTGATCTGTATCTTGCCACACATATTCCACAGAGGAACTCCCCACGCTTCTGGAGGCTGTCTTCTGGGGCTTTTAGTATTCTTTAGGGGCTAGGGTAGCACTTGGACTGTCTATTTATTATTGCTCACCTTCAATGCTCAGACAGTGCCCCTTCTTCAATTCAATTCAATAAACATTTATTAATCTCCTATTACATGCCAGGCATTGTACTAAGCACTAGGGACACAAATAAGAAAAAGCATGATGATATATTTATAATATTTCTTTCATAAATCATCACTGGTAATATGCTGTTCCCTGCATTCCCTCTGTTGTCCTTTAGGACAGCAATTTTGTTTCTTTGATCATGGTATTCTATGATTATTAATTCCATGGTTACATTATGTGTGCTGGTTACATTAAACATTATATATATGTTTTATATACATATTATATATGTTACATTATACATTTTATATGTATGTATATGGTTACCTTATATGTACATTATATGGACTAACTCAATAAGTGGTCTATCCAACTACGTTTCATAGTTGGTCAATATGTAGTCTTCATTTCTCTCTCTGTCTTTTTAATGTTCATTATTGGATCCATGTCTTTTGAGTGACTGTAATATCTAGGGGAAAAGAAATCATTGGTCCTAAACATTCTGGATCAGATATTTTCACAATTTTCCCAACTAACTCATTTGGCAAAGATGATGCTAAATTGAAAACTTGATGTTAAGTTGAAAACTTTCGAAGATTTTCCTCTCCACTAGAAATCAACTTTGCATGATGACATCTTCTGTGAAATTTGTTTCCAAGAAAATGAATTCATCTCCAAATATCTGTGATGATGAACTCACTGTTCTATGTACTTCATAATTAGCAATGATTTCTCATAATTCATCTGAACATTTTATCATATTTGAGAATTAATCTGTTTCATATATTATAGTTCTTCCTGCACAAAAATAAAACAACTGTCAAAAGTTCAACTGCAGCTCATTTGGAAGACAGGGAAGGGAAGGGAGTGTTTCAAAAGGACATATGTGGTATATTGTACGATATATAAGGCTTGAATATATAACGGTATATATGGTGGCTTGAATATGTCACATCCTTGCCTTCTGAGCCCTTGCTTCCCGTTCTCATCATTCATTCTGCACTTGGGCAGGACATTCCAGTTAAAGAATGACATTCCCATTTCCTTTGAATTCCCATCAAAGTGACCAGTGCCTGTGGGAATAGAAGGTAGATGAGCAATTTGGTATAGTAATGAGAGCCAAGAGACTTAAATCCATCACTGTTGTAATGTGTTATAAGGACCTCAGTTTCCTTATTTGTAAAATGAGGATTATAGTACTTACACTAAGAGATGTCTTTGAGTGTGAGGATCTGGATTAAAACCTCATCTCTCTGCTTACTACTTGGGTGACATGGGTCGTCACTTTACTTGGTCTCAATTTCCTTGTCCTTAAAATAAAGAGGAAGGAAACAAGAATTGAATAAACATCTACTATGTGCTGGGCACTGTACCAAGTACTTGACAAATACATCTCCTTTCATCTCACAACAACCCTGAGGAGTAGGTGCTATTATTATTATTCCTACTTTACAGTTGAGGAAACTGAGGCAGATCAAGGTTAAGTGATTTCCCAAGGTCAGATAGCTAGTAAGTTTCTGAGGTTAAACTCAGGTCTTCTTGAATCTGGGCCCAACATGCTATCCATCCACTGTACCACCTAGCTGCTCTAAGAGTTTGGATTAAACAGCTTCTAAGCTCCCTTCTAGCTCTCCATCTATTTTCCTATGAATAGGATTGCCAGGATCCTCTCTGCTCACATTCCTTTATATCTTGATCTTGCATCTGATCTCACCTTGGCTATTAGCCTCAACATTCTGAATTCCTCTTGAGTACTTTCCCTTCACCCTCAGCCTTCACCTGCAACCTGACCTCTGCCAGACTATCCCTCTGGGGATTCTCCCTGATTACTTTCCTTCTACTTTTGTTTCCTTTGCCCAAACAGCCTTATCTAAAATACTTTGTTTATCCTAAGTACTGACTTCGGCTAACTTCACCTCAACTTCTAAGTCTGCCTTCCCCTTGGCCCTAAAAAAGAACCAGCTTTTTTGCCAGCCAAATCCACCGTGCCCTACCCATCTGGAGTGGGGGTGGGATGGGGTGAGGCTATCCCTCAGACCAGATGAGCTAATGACATTTTTTATTTTCCCAATTAACTGTTTCCTTTTGTTTTAACTACATTGGTTTTATTTATGTAAAAGCTTTTTAAAAACTTCCTATGATCAAAATTGTTTATCTTCAGAAGATAAATTTTATGTTCTATCTTCTTTAACGCTAATCTTCTCTATTCCTTATTTGACTATGAATTCTTAACCATAGATATCCATAGACCTGAAAGGCAATTTCTTCCTCAATCCTTTAAATTGCTCATGTTGTGACTTTGTGTACCTAAATCATATATATCCATTTGGAGTTTATCTTCGTATATGGTGTGAGTTGGTCTAAACCTAAGTTTCTGCCAGATTGCTTTACAGTTTTCCTAGCAGTTTTTGTCAAATAGCAAGCCCTGTTGCTTGAGTTTGTTAAATATTAGGCTATAAGTTCATTTATAAAGTTATAATGTTTCTATCTAATTCAGACTGGGGCAGACCATGGAGAAAGATGAGAAGCCCTTGACCTTGCTTTCTCCATATCTTATACTGGTTCAGCTACCACTCTGGGCCTTTAGAAGGTTCTTAGCTCTGCCTTCTGTAGACAGGGCTTGACTAAAAGCAGGTACTGGGTATCTGGACATTGATCAAATAAACACAGCTCTTGGCAAGTTCTCCTGAGAGCCCAATCAGACACTGAACACACAGGTTTCTGGACCCCAACTTGATTCCCTGTCAAACAGTTTCTCAGCTATTCTTCCCAGCAGTTCTGAACCTCAGCTCTAAACTTCATTACCCTGGGTTGACCTTTGAAGAAACACTTTGGCTTTAAATTAGACCAAGCCCTTGGGAGTGGCCTGAGCTCTGGTCCTTCATGTTCGAGCAAATGCCAGTAAAAACCTAGAGAAAGCATGGCATCAAATTTCAAAAGTACCAGGAGATAAGAAGCATTTTTTACTTACCTGCTATTAATTTACTTTGGTGTGGCCTTTAAAAAGAAAGAAAGAAAGAATTATTTTCATTTTATTGAAATTAACATAGGAGAAATTCCTTTTTTCTTTTAAAGGCAGGTAGGTGGTACAGTGGATAGAGGAATGGACCTGAGTTCATATCAGCTTCAGATACTTACTAGCTCAACAACCCTGGACAAATCACTTAACCTCTGCCTCAGTTTCCTCTCCTGTAAAATAGGGATAATAATAGTGCCTACCTCCCAGGGTTATTGTGAAAATCAAATGAGATAATATTTGTAAAAAGTGCTTAACCCATAGTAGGCACTATATAAATGCTTATTCTCTTCCCCCTTTCTCACGTAAAAGCCTATGGATGCTGAGCAAAAATCCCTTCTACTTCCAGCCCTCTTAAAAAGGTTAGGTAAGAACAATGAATATGACTTTGTGTTTCCATGACATATGCGCAGGAATGAATAGAGTTCAATTTTTACTAAGCTCACCTGAAATTCCACCAGGTTGCATATAGTAGCTATGTTGATGAAGTGCTGGCCATAAATCTTCTGGCTCCAGATTCTACTGATTTTAATAACTAATCCTCAATTCTTTCTTGAGAAAATTTTCCCATCAGGTTTTTTCACTAAGCATTAGCTTTAGGCTCAAAACAGTATTTCTGGCTTTTTCAGTTGTTTTACCAACTGTTGTCTCATAGACATATGTCGAAGACAAAATGCCACACAACAGTGACATCCAACTGTAGTATTGATGGCAATGTTCGATGAAAAATCACAAACTAGTCTGCAACTGCTGAGCCACAAAGACACAATTAATTTTGTCCCAAGTAAACCAATAAGGGAAAAGAAGGGTGGGAATAAAATTCTTGGAATTGGGGGGGGGTGTTTAGACTGGAGAAGACTTAAAGGATGCCACTAGCTGTCTTCCAAGTATTGGAAGGACTGTCAGTCAACAAACATTTATTAAGCACCTGATATGTCTCAGGCATTATGCTAAGTGCCAGATAGAAGAGGGATTCAGCTTGTCCTGCTCGGATCAGAAGACAAAATCTGGAGCAACTCTGTCTTGATGTTAGGATAAGCTTACTAACAATTAGAGCTAAACAAATGTGGAATGGGCTGCCTCAAGAAATATTGGGTTCTTCCTGGTACGTGGAAGACTGCTGTTTGGGTGTATTGTGGCGACCATTCCTTCTCAGGTATGGATTGAACTAAATGGCCCCTCAAGTCCCTTGCAGCTCTGTGATTCTGTGATTCTTGGTGAAGCAGGTAAGTTAAAACATAGCACAGGTATAGATGCAGTATGAGCAGAGACTGTCAAGTGACCTGGTCTTGTTTGTGTAAGAGATAAATGTATGCCACATTCTTTGCATTTTTTAAAGACCCCTGGCCTTGTTAGATCAACTAAAGTTGTCTCCAGAACTTTAACTATGGTAGGGTTACTGAAGTTTTGCCCCAGGGCACCAAAATTTAGAAGGTGCCAAGAGCACTTGTATTCCTTCATCAGGTAGAAATAATAAACTTAGTACCTGGTTAGTAAGAATAATAAGCCTCGGTAGCAACCCTAGGTAAGCTTTTCCTTAGCCCAGCCTCTTTCCTCTGCCTCAGCCTCTCTAGCAATAGCTTCAGGGTCTCCAAAGATCTCAGTCTCTGTCAGTCAAATAGAAAGAATTTATTAATCCCCAACTACATATAAGGCAGCTAGATGGATAGAGTCCTGGAGTCAAGAGTACCTGAGTTCAAATCTGGCCTCAGACTCTTACTAGCTATGTGAACCTGGGCAAGTTACTTAACCCTGTTTGCCTCAATTTTCTCATCTATAAAATGAGTTGGAGAAGGAAATGGCAAATCACTCCAGTATCTTTGCCAAGAAAACTCCAAAAGGGGCCATGAAGAATTGGATTTGACTAAACAACAATAACAATATATTAGGCACTGTGATAAATGTTGATACAAAGAAAGGCAAAAAAACAAGGAGCATATATTATATGAGGGAGATAACATGTACCTAACTAAATATATGCAAAATATATGCAGAATAGATTGAAGGTAATCTCATAAGGGAAGGCAGTAGCAGTGGGGGTTGGGAGATGCCAGGATAGGCCCTCTTCAGAAGATGGAATCTGAGCTAAGTCTTGAAGGAAGCCAAGGAAAGTAAGAAGTGGAGGTGAGGAGGAAGGAATAAAGGAGATGAAGAGAGAGATCTTTCAGACATAAGGCATAAATAATTAAAAGATGTGGAGATGAGGGTTGGATTGGTATGTGTGAATAGTTCAGGGAAAAAATGATAAGCATTTCTACTACAGTGGTAGCCTTGTGAGTAGAGAGAAGGGGACATATTTGAGAAATTTTGTGAAGGTAGAAAGAACAGTATTAGGTAATGGATTGGATACGTGGGTCAAGTGAGAGAAGAATTGAAGATGATAGTGAGGTTATAAGCCTGGAGACTGGAAGGATGATGGTGTCATGGATAGTTTGAAAAAGGTGAATGTTTTGGTGTTCTGGTTTGGATATGATGAGTTTGAGAAGGATGTCTGTGTGAATTACAGTTTGAGATGTCCAAAATTCTGTGTGTGATGTAGGACTGTAGCCCAGGAGAGAGACCAGGGCTGTGTCTAAGGTCTTATTCCCCATGGAACCTTGTGACCTGAAATCTAACTTTTCTCTATGCAATCTCCTTCAAACATAACAGAATCTGTCTTTGCCCCAAGAATTACTAGTTTTAACTCCACTTGTCCTATATGTTACTTTAAGAGTAGCCACTGGAAAGTAGGATAGCAAGGTGCATTTTTACTAAATTCCCAATTCCTTTGTATTTTTCAATTAAAAAAAATTTTATGAGGATTGACCTGGGACCAAATGATAACTTAGAGTTGAGTTCCCCAAATACTTAAGAGCCCTTTGTTAGACATACAACAGATGTTTCTGATATAATTCTTATGCACAAAGAGTTTGAAATATAATCGAGGAGGCAAGATAACAATAACAGAATCATAGTTTTAGAGCCAAAAAGAACTATAATGACCATCAAATCCAACCTACCCTGCCCCATCCCCAGCAATTTGCAGATAGAAAACTGTTGCCAGAGAGGTTGTGTAACTTGCCCGGGGTCACACAGAACAAGTAAGACAGGATTCAAACCCATGTTTTCCCAATTCCAAGTCCAATGTCCTATTGTGTTGCCTCAGTCAAACTGAGACCTGTTAAAGACCTTAGCTTGAAAAAGCTAAGGTTTCCTACTGCATCCTGGGCTATCTATATCTGGCCACTGGACCCAGATGGCTCCAAAGGAGAAAGTGAGGCTAGTAGCTTTGCATAGCCCTCCCTCACTCAAATCCAATTCACTTGCATGTCATGGTATCACTTCCCTGATGTCATGGTTCTCTTCAAGAGCACAACAACAATAGCAAACCATATTGCCTTTCAACAACAACAGCTAACATTTATATAGCACTTTAAGTTTTTTGAAGCACTTTGAATATATTATCTCATTTAGTCTACACAACAACCTGATAAGTAGGTGCTATTGTTCTCCCTATTTTGTGGAAGAGGAAACTAAGTCTGAGAGACATTAAGTGACTTGTCTAGGATCATACGACAAATAAATGCCTGGGACGGAATTTGAACTTAGGTCTCACAGTCATCATTTCCAGCAATCTCTACTCTGCCACCTAGCTGACTGTTATACGCATATAAAGCAGTTAGATTATAATGCAAACCGGTACATGATCCTGAGCCCTTAGGGGAACCTAAGGGGAAAGTAATTTCAGATGAGGAACAAAGCATGAACCAATATACTGAAGCTAAGAATAATAATCGCTCATATAACTATGAGGGCAGCTCGGTGTTACAGTGGATAGGTCACTGTGAATAGAGTGCTGGACCTGAAATCAAGAAGACCTGAGTTCAGATCCAACCTTATACACTTACTAGCTGTGTGAGCCTGGCAAGTCACTCTACCTCTGCCCACCTCAGTTTCTTCAACTGAGGAAATGGGGATAATAATAGCCCCTACCTCACAATGTTGTTGTGAGGATCAAATGAGATGATATTTGTAAAGCAGTTAACACAGTGGCTGACATACAGTAGTCACTTAATAAATGCTTATTCCCTTTCCTTGTAGAACTAGAACTGGAAGACAACTTTAAGCCCACCAAGTCCAACTCCCCTGATTTACAGATGAGGAAAATAAAGTCCCTTCCAGCTCTGAGAGGCTGTTTCTGTGTCTTCTGTCATCTTCAGCGTCATGTGGGGCCTGTGGCTGGGTATTAGTCACAATGAGAGAGTATTCAGTGGCATAAGAGGCCAGAAGACAATGCCTTCCTGTCATAGCCAAGTCATCTTGGTGCTGATTGAGAGAATCAGGCAATGTAGAGAACTCCTTAAGGATAAAGACGCTTCTGTTTAAGGATTGGTTTGATGGCAGTACAATTTTTGTTCCCAGACCTATAGGTAGTGGGATTCTTAGTGTGGAAATTCCCTTCACTAGTGAAAATCAATAACTTCTCTATAAATTCCAGTCTCAGAAACTTGAGTTTTCCGTGGTCACACAGATACTGTATGTCAGTGGCAGGATTTGAACACAGGTCCTACTGGATCTAAAATCAGTCCAGTCTTTTAGCCAATGTACCACTGTTGTTGGTGTTCAGTCACTCAATCATGTGCAATACTTTATGACCCCATGGAATTCTGTCCATGGGGTTTTCTTGGCAAAGATTCTGGAATGGTTTGCCGTTTCCTTCTCCAATGGCAAATGGAGGTTAAGTGACTTTCCCAAGGTCACACAGCTAGGAAGTTTCTGAGGCTGGGTTTGAACTCGGATCTTCCTGACTCCAAGCCCAGAAGTCTAACTCCTGTACCACCTAGCTGCCCTACTGTACCATCCTACCTCTATAGTCACTCACATTTCTATAGTGCTTTAAGGTTATAAAGTGGGATTTATGTCTGCTTCTAGTTTGGCTTCACTGAAATAATTTAAGATAGATGTGATTTAGATCTATAGGGGACATTACACAGGCTCTTTCAGAAACCTATTCTTCTTCTGAATTTACACACATATACCTGGACTTGTGATTTCAGTAGTGTGGACAAGAGTTACTGGATTGGAAAAAATTCTTTTACCAGTGAAAAATCAGCAACTTCTCTATAACTTATAGTCTCAGAGAGTTATTTGGGCGCTGAAAGATGCCCAAAATCTTGGGCTTGGTCTACATGACTTGTCCAAGGTCACCTATGTCAGAGGCAAGTTTGATCTTTAGTATTTCTCATTCCAAACCCCTCCCTCTATCCACAACATCAGCTGCCACATACTAAACTGTTACCCTGGGCTTATGTTAAAAAGCGATGATTGCAATTTTGACAAGTAGTACAGTAGTTTACTTTTATTACCCACATGAGAAATTAAGTTTCAGTATGTCAGTGTTCACCAATCAAAATGTAGCAGAGTTCTGCTAATTAGAGAAGAAACTGTGTCAAAACCCAGAAATGATTCCAACGGTAATTAATATCTGCCATAGAGTTGGCTCAGTTTGGTTAGAATAAGCTGTTAATGAGAATCAGGAAATTGTATTATTTACAATCTAAGGAAAGCACAGGGCATTTAGAGGATGTCTGTTTTAGCAAAAGCTATTGTCTGTATAGTGTTCTTTAGTTGATCAAATACACTTAACTTTAAGAGGAGTGAAAAGAGAAGCTATGCTCAAAAAAAAAAAAAGGAGTCGAAACACAATAGAAAGAGTATTGGCTTAGGAGTCAGGCAGTTCAAATCCCAGCTCTTAATGAATGACTAACCATGTGTCCTTGGGCAAATCACTCAATCCTTTTAAGTCTCAGTTTCCTAATATGAAAAATAGGGATAGTTACAACTGCAGAACCCAGTTCACAGAAAGGGGCTGTTGTAGGGCCCAAATGAAATTATGAATGTAAAATATGTTACAAACTTTAAAGCATACTTTAAATGTCAGATGTTAATATTTAATGTGATCTTTGTAGTACCTCTTCAAGGTAGGCAGAGTATTGTTGTTCTAGCAACCTCTTCAGTCAGAAGTTTCCTTCAATCCTGGAATTCACACTTTAGAAGTGCCCTCCACAAGTACGCTGTGGTCCCTCCTTCTGTTTGGATGGCTCCTCTCGGAACCTCTGTTTATCAAAGAGTGCCTAGGCCAACCATCTCTTCATTTCTTTTTTTTTTCTTTTTTTGGCTAGGCAATGGGGTTAAGTGACTTGCCCAGGGTCACGCAGCTAGTAAGTGCTATGTGTCTGAGGCTGGATTTGAACTCAGGTCCTCCTGAATCCAGGGCCGGTGTCCTATCCACTGCACCACCTAGCTTCCCCCCATCTCTTCATTTCTCAACAGGCTACAGCCCAGACTTTCCCATCATGCTCCTACATTGAATCCTTTTATATGTTGTTCTTCTTCCATTAGAATGGAAGCTCCTTGAGGGGCAGAGACTTTTTTCTTTTTTATTGGTTTTGTATTCCTAATACTTAGCACAGTGCTTAACACATAGTAAGTGCTTAGTAAATGCTTATTGACTGACTTACAGACTCCTTTTTTAATGAATTCAAAGTCTGAGACTCAAGTCAACAAGTGCCTACTATGTGCCAGTCAGGTGCAAAGCCTGGGAATACAAATACAAGCAAAAAAGACAATCCTTGCCCTCAGGGAATTTACAATCTAATTGAGAAGACAATGAATAAAATGAAACTGAAGCTTAAGAGTAAGGAGGAGAAGGGGGTTGAGATGCTGAGTGGGGGCATAGTAGAGAAAGTTTGAATAATCAGGAGTACAGAAAAGGAATGAAGACATCACTGGTCTGGGCATCCTCTTTAAAACAGAGGCTCAGGGAAGAACCAGCCAATCAGACTCAGAGATGGTGAATACTTCCAGTGTGAGGGTGGAATGAACTCCTAGGGTGAACAGATTTTTCCAGCAAAATAGACAAAGTCCCATGGATATGAACCAATAGTCCAACTTGTAGAGGTTTTAAGTGACTTACCCAAGTGTCACCAAGTGGTGACACATTTCACATGTAGTCTCTTTCTACTCTCCCACATGGCTTATCTTTCCTAATTATGAAGTAACAATGTCTTTAATGCTCTCTTTTTCTTGCCTGTAACCATGCAATGTTTCTATGTTGCTCTAGTTGTTTAGAAATCCCCCATGTTTAAATTGTGACATGGCACTGACTTCCTACTCTTAAGACTGATCCTGATTATCAATCAATTGAATTCAAAAAACTTTTACTAAAGAACCTACTATGTGCAAGACAGGGTGCTAAGCTCAGGATGTTTGACTTTATAACATTCACCTTACTGAATATTTGACAAGAGAGCCAGCATGCCTATGTTGCAGCTGGTGGTCTCCTCTGACACCCAGAGCCTTTTCACTACTTGTACTGTTATTTCTTCCCCACTTGCAAGTCATAATTCACACCTCAGCAATGAAGGGAAAAATATTTTAGTTGTTTTTCATCAAGAAGTAGAATTCAAAAGACAGTTCTTTTCATCACAATCTTAGAGATTTTAAAAGAAGTTTCCAACTGTGTTTTTGATCAAGCTTTGGAAGACCTGTGCTCTCTGCTGTCATGCCCTGTGAAGCAGTGATGTCTCAGAATAATGGATTGATAGGAAGACTTTTCAGTTGTATGTCTTATTGAAGGAATGATGTCTCTGACAGGTCTCTGATGAGCAGAGATTTCCTAGGGAGGTATGTGGCACTAGGGAATATAAAGGGTTTAATATAACTGTCAGAACAGATGGGAAGTGCATAGGTACATGCTAATACTATATTTAGACTCTGCCAAATGAACCCTTTGCTTAGAATGCTCACTCAACCTTGCCTGGGAAAGGAAAAAGAGGATATCTGGCTAGATTCCATATTATTCATAAAAGGACCGTAACAGATTTTAAAGCACCTAAAAAGCCCCCAAGATTAAATATGAAAGCCTTTCCAGTGTTTTTATACCTTATGCTCTCCCCCACCCCCACCTATTCCTACTCCTCACATCCTCGGAAATCTAGTGGCACTGGTCCACTGGCTGTTTTTCAAACATGACACTTCATTTTTCATTTCAGGGCATCTTCACTGCCTGACCCACATGCCAGGAATGCTCTCTTCATTTCTGCCTCCTGGCTTCCTTTAAGTCTCAGCTTACGTCTCATTTACATGAAACCTTTTCCATTCATCCAGAATCTTAGTGCCTTCCCTCTGATATTATCTCCAATTTATTCTGTCTGTATCTTATTTGTACATAGTTGTTTGTGTTTTCTCTCTCCCATTAGACTGTGAACTTCATGAGAACAGAGACTGTCTTTTGTCTTTCTTTGCAGCCTCAGTGTTTAGCATAGTGCCTGACATATAATAGGCACTTAACAATGCTTATTAACTTGACAAGCCTCCCTTATACCCAAATAATAAATATCTGGGTACCTTGTATGTGACATTTCATATCAGATGCACTGATTAATATATTTTCACCTCAAATTATTAATTCAATCTAATTTTTTCTTCCATTCTTCTAAAATTTCATGTAATTGACATATTGCAATTGGTGAAAGGAATATATAGAAGACCCACTCCAAGTTTTCATTCTCTAAAGATTTAGTGCAATGTTTTTTAAAATAAATAATTGGTGCTTTTTCACCCTTATCTACTTGCTAATGGTGTCTGAATTCCACACACCTCTTGTTCACTGAATCTAAAAAACAAAATAAAACGTAGCCATGGGTCTTACAAAATGTCCTTATTCTGAGATTTTGATTAAATTCAACTAATATTTATAAAGCACCTACTATGTGCAAAGCACCATATTAGATGCTGTGCACACAAAGACAAATGGGAGTTGGAGTTGTTGAAGTAGTCCTAAAGGGGGTTTTACACAGCAGCTAGGTGGTGCCATAGTGCCCAGGCCTGGAATTAGGACAACTCATCTTCTGAGTTCAAATCCAGCCTCAGATACTTACTAGCTGTGTGACCCTGGGCAAGTCACTTAACACTGTTTGCCTCAGTTTCCTCACCTGTAAAATGAGCTGGAGAAGGAAATGGTAAACCACTCCAGTACCTTTGCCAAAAAAACCCCAAATGGGGTCACAAAGAGTCAGACATGACTGAACAACAACAAATGTAAATACAGCAGAGGTGTCAAACACATGACCCATGGGTCCCGTGTGGCCCAAATGTAACCTGAACCAGATTTAAAAGTAATTACAAAACATTTAACAAAATAAATAAAAATACAATAAAACATTGATAATCTTACATTTTAAAACTTAATAAATATGCCTTCTGCTAGGATCCCTATGTATAGATTAGTGGCCCTCATTTCTATTTGAGTTTGATCCCACTGTTGTACAGGCATGGGAAACAGCTATCCAATCAATAAGTATTTATTAAGCACTTTCTATGTAACTGTCATGGAGATGAGAGATGGAATACTAATTTCAGGAAACAACAAGGGCCATCTTAACTGGAAAATAGAAAAAAATGAAGTATCTGGAAACGTAGGCTAAATTCAGGTTATAGATAGCTTTAATCAACTATTTGAAGAGTTTGTTTTTAATGGTTATCCTATTATCCAAGAGATGAAAATTCTTGAGTAGCATCATTTGGTCAAATGTGTGCTTTAAGAAGGTTATTTTGATAGTCATATGGTAGATGGATTGGAGAGGGGAGAAACCAGAAGCAGGAAAGCCATTCTGGAGGCTTACATAGTAGTCCAGATGAGAGGTGAAAAGAGCTTGAATGAGGATAGTGGCTGTGTGAGGAGAGAACGGGATAGACAGAGAGATGTTGAGGTATAGGAGTAACAGGACTTGTCAACTGGTTGTATGTTTAGTTTTAGTGTGAGGCAATGTTTAAAGGAGACTGAAATTATGATCCTGGGTGACAGTAAGGTTGGTAGTGTCTTCAATGGAAGCAGAGGAGTTCTAACTTTCATTTCTCATAGAAATGACTGCATTTAAGATCTTGCATTGGATGGATTGCTTTCAGTCCCTCAGAGAAAATTCTATATTCCTAAATAATAAGAGCCTACTGGGAAGTAGCCAGACAATTTCAAGGAGGGAAAGATTTATCAAGTGCTGTGTGTTAGTGGACAAAGTGCCAAACCCAAAGTCAGGAAGACTCCTCTTCACAGAGTTCAGATCTGGCCTCAGACATTTACTAGCTGTGTGACCCAGAGCAAGTCACTTAACTCTGTTTGCCTCAATTTCCTCATCTATAGAATGGATCTGGAGAAGGAAATGGCAAACCACTCCAGTATCTTTGCCAAGAAAACTCCAAATAGGGTCATGAAAGTCAGACTCAACTGAACAACAACAAAAATGCATCAGGCACTGTGCTAAGTTCTAGGGATACAAATAGAAGCAAAAAAGAAAGGCAGGCCCTAACTTCAAGGAGCTTACATTCTAACGAATGAAGACAACACATAGAAGCAGCTGAAAAGCAGGAGGAGGGAATAAAGTACTTAGAACAGTGGCATGGTTTTGAAGTCTAGAAGGTCAGAAACAGGCCTGGGGAGGGAATGAAGGCAGGCTGGTTTGAGCCCTTCCAAAAAATGGAGACTCCAGGAGAAATTCATCAATGGGAGGAGTATTGGAGGGAAGGGGTACCAGGTCTTGCAGAGAGATATTCCAGGGTGAGCAGGCCACAGGAGTGGTAAATTGTTTCACTATGAGGAGGCCCCAGGCACTGAGATAAGTTCAAGGATGAGACAGCAGTACCTGTATGGTTTTGAGATCCAGAAAGTCAGAAACAAAATCACAAGATGTTAAAGGTAGAAGGAACCTCAGGGATCATGTTGCCTATTCCCTTTCTTCTACCCATTAAGAAACTAAAGGTGGACAATTTGTTCAAGGTTTATGCAGTTAATTAGGTCAAGGCAACATAGCTATGTAGAATACCAATGAAGGCACAAAACATGTCCTTTCCAAATTTTGTATAATAGCTTGTATTCATGTCACTTTAAGGTTTTCATGACATTTTCTTCACATTGACCCTGTGAGTAGGTTGTGTATGTTTTATTATTACTATTTTGTTGTTGTTGTTGTTGTTGTTCAGTCATTTCAGTTGGGTCTGACTCTTTGTGACCCTATGTGAGGTTTTCTTGGCAAATATTCTCGAGTGGTTTGCTGTTTCCTTCTCCAGCTCATTTTATAGATGAGGAAACTGAGGCAAACAGAGTTAAGTGACTTGCCCGGGGTCACACAGCTAGCAAGTATCTGAGGTTGGATTTGAATCCAGGTCTTCCTGAATCTAGGCCCAGAACTCTATCCACTGCACCACCTAACTGTTCATTACTATTTTACAGATTAGGGAAATGAGATTTAAGGGATAGTCTAAGACCACATGGTTAGTAAAGGTTGGATCCAGATCTTCTGACGCCAAAAACAGAACTAATTTATGTATAACTCAGCCATTTCCCCTAGTGCTGAATCCAACACTATAGATGTAGGAGCCATCTAAAGTCTGTTGAGTGCAACTGAACTAGTAACAGAATTAACATAGCAATCTAGGTGTCCTAATTTCTGACCCATTGCTCTTTTCCCTATACCATGAAGCCTCTTCTCAGAATTGAGTATTACTTCCCCTTTCCTATGAAAGTTATACCCACAAGTTATGTTCTGTTACTAATGAATGATCCCTATTCCCAAAGACCCCCCACTGGGGGTAGAAGGCCCTTGTTTTCACCAGAGGCGGCAAGGCAACACCATAGAAAGAGCAATAAGTGTGGAGTCAGGAAGACTTGAGTTCAAATCCAGCCTCAGACTCTTCCTGTGTGATTCTGGGTAAATTGCTTACCCTTGTCTTCCTCAGTTTCCTCATCTATAAAAATGGAGATAATAAAAGCACCTACCTCTCAGCATTATTATGATGTCAAATGAGATAATATTTGCAAAGCATTTAGCACAATACCTGGAATATAGCAGGCACTTAATAAATGTTTGTTTCCTTCATTCCTAAGAGGCAACCTCCACTCCAATCCTAGTCAATGGAGGAGTAAAACAGGAAATATTGAAAAGAATGGTATCATTGACAGAGAATAAAAGGTCAGTGGCTATAATAATAAGGATCAAAGAAATTAGACACAAAATTACCTAAACTAATGGGAAAGAGGGACATAGAGGGATCAGTGTGAGGGACTGTCTGATGTTGACTGCTGCCAAGTGAGGATTGTGGCAAGATCGGGGTAAGATCTGGGTATTTTGGAAGTAACCGAGGCAGGGGCTGTGGTGGGCGGAGTTATGGTGAACTGAGATGGGCTGGATATGGAGAAGCCCTGAGGCAGTGGGCAGTGCTATGTGAGATAAGCTGGGGAAGGATCAGGATACAAGGAAGTAGCGGAGCACGTGCTCCTGAGGCAAGGGGCTGTGCCACGTGGGAGTGGGACAGCAGAGGATGAGTTCCCTTTGCTTAGTCCCCTCCCTATATGCAACGTCAACCCCAGACGCCTCCTTCCTGTGACCTTCCTGACTTCCTGGGTCATGTACCTTCCCTTTGTGTAGCACTGACCCCAGACGCCTCCTCCCGGTATCTGGGCCTGACTTCCTAGGTCACGTACTCTTTGTCTATGCACTAATCCCAGACGCCTCCTTCCTGTATCCGGTCCTAGCCTCCTGCGTCACTTCCTCTCCCTTGGTGCGCTAAACTCAGACAGCCCCTTCCGGTATCTGACCCTACAATCATTGACTAGTAGACGGGCTGAGGAGGAGGGGCTAAGTAGGTACTTAAGGAACGATCGCGGTCAGATCACGTGCTCTCTTTGCTCCTGCTCTGTTGCTCTGGCCTTCCTGCTTGGCCTTGCTGTGATGGCCTCTGAATAAAGCTCGGGTGTTGGCACCTCCTGGTAGGTTTGTCTCTGTGTGTGTATCCGGGTAGGCTCCGAAGACTGGTAAGTAGTATGACTCTGGCAGCCTGCTCCTTATAGGAGGAGAGTGTACGGCGCGGCCGGCACAAGGTCAGCACGGCCGGTACAGATCAGCAGAGCAAAGGGGGCTGGATGATCATCAGACAAGCATTGGCTGAGCACCTTCTATGGTGCTGAGGACTGTAGTAGGTGCTGAGGATACAAAATCTCTGCCCTCAAAGAGGTTACATTCTATCGAGTGAGATAATGGATATATGTATATGCAAATAATACACACAATCAGTGGGAAGTTCTTTTGGTGATGGTGGTAGTGGGAACACCAGCAACTGTTGGAATTAGAAGTAGGACCAAAATAACAACTCAGGAGAGATTAAGGATCAAGATATAGGATACAGGATAGAAAGATAAAGCATCTATTAAGGACTTCCTTTGTGCCTCCCACCATGGCAAGTGGTGAGGATATAAAAATCAGAAAACAAAGCAAAGATGTGGCAAAAATGAAGAGACTGTGGGCACAGAGAATAAAAGAGCAGACTATGAAAATGTCTGTATCTTTAGCTTAGTCAAAAGAACTTCACAATGGAATTCCATTAATAAAGTCCATAGAGGTGTGATAATGCGACTAGTAGATTTTAATTTTTTCCCCTTTGTTGCTTGCAAAATACACCAAAATCCCTGAGGAATTTTACAGTAAGAATAAATAACATTTTATATGTTATTTCTTATGTTTTATATGTACTATTTATTATTCATGTAACACTTAAAACATTTGCAGTGGTCTCTGAATACAGATTGAAGCACACTTTTTATTTTATTTTTCTTGAGGTTTTTTTTGTTTATGTTTTCTTTCACAACATAACTAATATGGAAATATGTTTTGGATGACTACACATGTATAACCTATATTGAATTGCTTGCCTTATCAATGAAGGAGGTGGGGAGGGAGGAAGGGAGAGAATTTGGAACTCAAAGTTTTAAAAATGAATGTTAAAAATTGTTTTTACATGCAACTGGGGATAAATAAAATACTAAAAAAGTTTGCAGAGCATTTATATATACATTATTTTATTTGAGCCTTATTAATGTGAATAGTTCCACAAGCATCCTTGCCCTCATTTTACAGACGAGAAAAATCAAAGCCCAGAAAGATTATGACTTACTCATGAGCACCCAGAGGAATGAAGGCCTTTTTGACTCCAGCTCTAGTAATATACGTACTATGCAGGCTATATTTTTAGTGAAAGTGATGATGAATATCATTATTATTCTGATTAAGTTAGGTCATTTAGTTAGAGCCCAATGTTTCTAAGGTTGAAATCAAGGATACTAGTTAATTTTCTTTTGTTCTATGAATCCCCGCAGAGCGGTAGTATCAAACTCAAATAGAATGAGATCCCTGCTGGCCTCCTACTGACTTAGAAAAACACAAATTAAACATTTCCCAATTACATTTTCATCTGGTTTGGCCTTACTTGGGAGTTTTGCAGGCTGCTTGAGGCCTATAAGGTGAATTTGACACCTCAGCTATCGGACTGTTATAGACTTATTTATGTCAGTTACATGTGGTCCACAGCACTCTTGAATATAGCCTGAGTCTAGTTAATCAATTAAAAGTAATTAGACATATTTAACAAAATAAATAAAAGTACAATAAAACAGGTAATATCACATTTTAAAACTAAGTCAATATGCAGCCCTCAGGGATCTTTATGGATGGTTTAGTGATGCCCATTTTTATTTGAGTTGGACACCACTTGTCTGGCATCCCAACAAATCATTTTGGAAATGTAAGGCTTTGATTACCTGAGCACAAATAAGAGAAAGTGAATGGATTAGTGTCAATATGTTACCACTCCTAGAGGGAGAAAAATGTGTCCAGTGTATTGGAGGGTCAGGAGTTCCACTTTCGTTTATAAAGACAGGAGGTAATAGTTACAATTATTTGTTATAAATAACATTTTTGGTTACAAACTACATATCAGGTTCCATATAGAAGATCCAAATAGACTCAGAAACACAGAATTTCAGAGTTGGAAGACATTTTAGAAGCCAATTAGTCTAATCCATGGGGCAACTAGGTGGTGCAGTGGATAGAGTGCCAGGCCTAGAGTCAGGAAGACTCATCATCCGAGTTCAAATGTGGCCTCAGACACTTACTATGTATGACTGTGGGCAAGTCACTTAACCTTGGTTACCTCAATTTCCTCATTTGTAGAATGATCTGGAGAAGAAAATGGCAAACCACTCCTGTATCTTTGCCAAGAAACCCCTAAAAGGGGGTCACAAAGAGTCAGACGAGACTGAAAAATGATTGAACAACAGCAACAACAAAGTCTAATCCATAGGCATATAAGAATCCTTTCTACAGTGTATGTAACAAATGGTCATTTTGCCTTACTTGAAGACTTCTGTGTGTGTGTGTGTGTGTGTGTGTGTGTGTGTGTGTGTGTGTGTATGATCTCCTTCTTTGCAACTTTTAGTTCTACCCTCTGGGGCTGAACAGGAAAAGACTAATCTCACTTTGGTGTGACAGTCCTTTAAATATTTTAAGTCAGCTAATATATGCTCCCTAAGCCTTCTCTTCTTCAGGTAAAACAATCTCTCTTCCTTTTGCTGATTCATGTATTATTTTGATGTCTTCTACCTTCCTGGTCCATGTCCTTTGGACATTCACCAGCTTATCAACGACCTTTCTAATATGACATGTCCAGTACTGAACACGGTATCTTAGTCTTTTACTGTCTGAGCACAGTATTCTGATGAAGGAAGAGCACAGAGGGAATACAGTCTCTTTCATCTTGGACTCTATACCTCTCAATGCAATATAACATCATATTAGCATTTTGGGCTGCCTTATTACACTGTTGACTAGAAGTGTTCTAAAACACAATCTCTGTTTACTGGGTTTATATTCAACAGACCTCCAGGAGAGAGATGGAACTGTTCTCAGGTGGAGGGAATTGACATGAACTGCTGTGTGGACAGGTAAAGAGGGAACAACTTTGGTTTTTGTACCCCAGGAAGCTCATTGCATGTAGAGTTTCATTCTTTGTACTTGTATCACCAAGACCTAGGTACTGTGCCTAGCATAGGAGGAGCTTAATGAATACTTGTTGATTAATTGGTTCAGATGGTTTGGAAGGAGTATGATATATAACTGGTTATTGTCCTGGGTTTTCCCTAATAATGGATATGTTATATAGTGCACACTTAGGTTATCTCACAGGTAAAGGTAAAATAGGTAATACATGTGAAAGTATTTTGATATCTCAAGATATGATGTGTTATACCCATCTAAGTACTATTATTATCCTGCATTTCTCTACCTAGGAGGGCTCAATTTTTCTGTCTAACTCCCAGAATTGTATATCATGAAAAACTAATAAGATGAATACTGATATCAAAATATGAAACACATTATTCACACAAAGCCCTAATATTTCTATGCAAAACAAATATTTGTTGTTAATGAGATGACTAAAGATACCAAAATTGAAATTCTATTTTAGGAAGCACAGTGCAATTGAAAGAACCCTAACCTTGCAGTCAGATAACATCATACTCTGTTCATCAACAATTGTGTCACCTTGGGAAAGTCACTGAAGAGCTCTGTGCCTCAGTTTCTTTATCTACAAAGTGAGAATTAAGATATTTGTACTGAGCACCTAATACCTAACAACTGGGAGTAATCCTAGTGGAGGTTCAGTGCTGCCACTACTGATACTGGTCATACCAGCAGGAAAACAAGTCAATCAAATGAAAGTGGTCAGGAACCCTAAGGAGAGATGGGAGGCAGTTTGAGCAGAGCAGGCCAAGCCACCACCAGTCACTGCAGCCACAGCAACAAAAACCACCCCTACCTCTGTTTAGACCTGGTTGTGGTGACTCAGAACAACATTGACCAGGAACTCTTCTTACACTACCCCTATCCCCAGGCTTCTCACATTTACCCAGGAAAGTAACCCTTACGGAGACTGCCTATGAACTTTCCCACCTTGTCATTAGCCACAGCCATTGAAGATCTGGCAAAGAAGCTTTTTGGAACCAAATTTCATTGTCCAATCTGATCCAATAAATATTTATTATTTCTACTATGTGCCAGGCACTGTGCCAAGCACTGGGGATACAATTTTTTTTTAAAAAGAGAGTCCTGGACCTCAAGGAGCTTGCAATCTAATGCAATAGTGGTAGAGATAACACACAAAAAGAGGTAGGAAAGCTAGGTTACCAGGGGATCTGAGGGGTACTTGGCGAGCCGGCTTCTTGTTCCATGGAATGAGTTGAAAAGTCCAGTTTCTGCCCTTTATAAAGGAAGGCTTTGGAAGAAGTTTGATCCTCTTCCTCCTGTCAGAAGGAAAAGGAAGCTGAGGCCCTGTGCTGTCAATCAAGACTTGAATTAGGAGCATGGTGATGAGATTAGATGTGATGTGCTTAACCTGGGAAAGGCATCATTTTCCAAGGAGTTGAAACCAAGACAGAACTGCAGATGCAGAGTGGAATTCTATAGTTTTATCAATAACATTAGAGAAGACAGGCTTCTACATTAGCCTTATTTCCTCTCTATGCTCCAATCAAACAGCTGCATCTAGGTTTGTCTTCCAGATCATTCCATTTTGCAACTAGACCCTCCTCTATGTATTTTCTTTCACCATTAGTGAGCTCCTTGAGAACAAGGATTGTCTTGCCATTTGTATTTATATCTTTAGTGATTTGCATACAAGAAGGGTTTAATAAATGATTTTATTCATTCACCAACTGATTTACTAATTAATAATAAGAACCAAATGAAATAATATAGAGAGCACTTTGTAAGCATAAAGCACTATACAGGTGTATTAATTCTATCCAACAAGAGTATTTGAAGTGTATATTATGCATCAGGCTCTATTCTAGGTACTGGGCTTTCAAAAGCAAAAATGAAAAACAGCTCTGCTCTCCAGCAGCTTACATACTATCTACTATATGTGCACCTATCAATAAGGAAGATAATTTGAGGAGAAAAAGCTACTACAGCTAAGGGAAAGATTCTATAGGGAATTTAAGTAAATTAGGGGTTCTAAGAAGTGAAGATTAGGAGGAAGTGTATTATAGGCATGGGCTATATCCTGCACAAACAACAACCAATATTTAAGGTTTACAAATCAATTTACATATGTAATTGGGTCCATCCTGCCTGGCGCATAGTAGGTGCTTAATAAATGTTTATTGCATTGGATTGGAACACATGGGAATTCTGGGAGAATGAGTTCCTGGTCTCATATGACTCATTGGCAGTCTCCTAATTGGCTGCTGAACTGGAAGAGATGATGACATTAGGTGCTGAGCCTAAGTGAAGTTGTGGTTTCTGGATGTTGGGTCTCTCAGATGCAGTCCTCTGGGTGACAAGATGTGATAGTAATAAGGGGTAGAGAAGGATGGCCCACCTCTTCCCCAACATAATGATGATACATGATCAGATAACTCACAAGAGCTGAGCCAATTCCAGGAGCACCTGGTTGCTTTGTCTCTTTTTTACGTTTCTTTTCCTTTACTAATTGATCTTGTAAGCATCAGTAGGCACTAGAATGCTGGAGAATACTAGCAACAACAGCAGCATGTACCAGAGTGACTGCAGGGGCACCAGTAGTAGCAAGATAGAGCTTTTGGAAAGGAAAGTGTTAACATCAAAGAGAGACAACACCAGAAAGATCAAGTGTGGCTGTTTGACTGGACAATACCCACAGAATAATAAATTAACCTACTGAACTCTATTCTAATCAGCACGTAATGTGTGCTATGATTCTCCATTTTTTTTAGTAGGAATAAATCACTTATGCTGTCTCCAATTCGTGTTTGTACATGGAGTCCTCCCCTTTCTAGAAAACCTCTTAGACTGTTGAGTCCATGAGTATTTCTATTATCAGCATTATTCCTTAGGATGCTGAGGTAGGGGATATGAGCCAAGAGATATGAGAATGGGCCTCCAAAAGTTGAATACAGGTAAACCTCAGTGGCTAGGTAAAAGTCAAAGACTTTTACAAGTCTCTAGCTCTCCAACCTCAGTGACGTTCTTGCCTCTAACCTCAGAGCTAGACATATTTTAAGACATCCTCACAGCAACCCTGTGAGGTATTATCATCTCACAGATGAAGAAACTGAAGCCCAGAGAGGTTAAAATATTTTACCTGCTCACACAACTCATAAATAAGAGAGGCAGGCTTCAAACCCAGATTTTGTTGACTCCAAGTCAAATGCTTTCTCTATATTCCCACACTTCCTCTCCCCAAATCATGTAGCTTTGGAGATTTCACAATCCCTCTCCCTCTGTCTGACCTTCTGTATTCTAAACTTCCTTTAGCTTGTTATTATAGAATGTAGATTTCCAATGTTTGGTTTGTTGGTTTGCATTTAATGAATTTGCTATCATAGCTTATTTTTATTGGCTGATTCAAATTGCCATAAATGCATTCCAATGAAAATAGAATCACCCACAATGTCGAATATATAATTTATATCTGTGAGAGAGATTTTAAAACACACACACATACATATTTACTTTAATCTATCAAGTTGCTCTATTATACAATATACAACATTATGCAATTATTATACAATATTAAAACTGGAAGGAATTATACAATTATACAATATTAGAATTATACAATATTAGAATTATACAATATTAGAACTGGAAGGAATCTAAGAGATCACCCAGTCCAACCCCCTCATTTTATAGACAAGGAAATTGGGACCCAGGGAGGCTAATGTGTCTGCCCAAGGTCACACTGCTAGTTAGTATATCCTTGACACATCTACTGATATAGGCTTCAGAATAATTTTCTGTATAAGCATTATTTCAACATGATTTAACACTTACATTTATTGTGTCTACTTTCTTTATTACTCTTCCATTAGTACTATGAAAGTGACTCCTGTTTTGGATAAATGACAAAAATAAAACCTAAAGGGTAATTGCTTCCTCTGGCACCACTTCCTTCCTTCTGTTTCTTTTCTTTCCACTTTATCTTCTCTTGCTGTCTCTTTATATTTGTGTTCTTGTTTCCATTTAAACCTCCCAAGCCTTGAACTTTGTCATATTTGCCCCTCAAAAATGCACACACAACATACAGATGACACTAGCTGGTCAACGTTACACGTGCTGGAATCTTCGTATACAGTGAAAGGGCTATGAGGCAGAGGTTATTTTAAGCAGAGATCGTTTCACTGGCACTAGCAAAACAGCTTGTGCACAAATAATTCTTTGTCCTTCAAGATTCCCAGGGACAAGACAGTGTGGGAAGCAAATAAACTCATAAAATAAATTACTTTTCTAAATAATATCTCTGTATATAAAGTCAATGAGTCAATGAACATTTATTAAGCACTCACTATGTGTCAGCCACTGTGCTGAGTGCTGTGGATACAAAGAAAAGTCAAGTCAGTGATTGGACCCAGGATTTTATTGATACAGGGAAATGTCAGATGAATAAACTCCCTCTGTATGTGCAGTTAGGCATCTTGAAGTCTTAGAAAGTTGCCTAAAGAACTGAGAAGTTAAATGACTTGCTTAGGGTCACACAGCCAGTTTACAGGACAGGCTGGTTATGAAACCAGGTTTTCTAACTCCAAGGCCAGTGGTGGAGACCCACTATGTATACCTTGTTACTTTTTATGCCCATACGTATGTACAAAATAAATATAAGATAATTTTAGGGGACAGACCATGAGATAAGGATCAGAGGTGGAGCAAGAGTAGCCTCTCTACTGAGAAGCAGGAAGGCAGAGTGGAGATAGAGCTGGATGGCTCCATCCGTAGATGGCCTTAGGGAGATCTGAGTTTAGCTCCCACCTCAGACATGTATTCGTTGTGTGATTGTGGCCAAGTCACTTAATCTCTTAGTACCTTAGGCAGCTGTTTAAGACTTGTCAAGGGTACAATTGCCCATCCACATTGGGGGAGAAAGTTTCCTTGCCTGGAATTCCCTACAGCAATGAAATCTCAGGTCCCAATACCTCCCCTCCCAAATAAAAACAAACAAAAAACTCCAAACTACTAACATACCCTTCACTAAAGTCTTATTTATTGCTTGGGTTTGACCCTGTCTAAGAAACTGTTTCAGACCACAAATTTTGGCAGGTCATTCTGAGCTGTAAGTATAGCCACTGGGCCAGACTGTGTCATCAGATGACCAGTCTAGCTAAATTTGGAGTTCCGTCACCAGAAGACTGGTTATTCGGTGATGATTCTTTTTGGTCCTGAAGTTCACAAAGACCCCCTACCACAGAGTGGTGGTTATAATTTATATTGTTGGATAGGGTGCTCACATCAGTTGAAATAATAGAATGTGAACTATCTAGTTATATGTCAACAATATTTAGCTTTTATAAGTAGGAGGTTGATCAAAGGAATTCCCTGATCAACTTAAGAGTTTATAGAGAGATGGGTCAAGGGCTTTGTATTTTCCTGTACAGGATGGGGTCATGTCCATGGTTGATGCTTCCTACAGTATGGGTTTCTTTGATGGATGAGGGGAGAATGAATTGGTTGGTTCAGACTCTTACAGGATGAATTATGTTTGTACTACTGGTCTTCCCCCTCCTCCTCCTCCTCTTCCTCCTTCCTCCTCTTCCCTTTCTTGTTTTTCTTCTTTCCTTCTCCTCCTCCCTCTCCCTCTCTTTCTCCTCCTCCTTTTCTTGTTTGTGAGATCTGAAGAGTAGAGTAGAAGTAGGAGCATACTTGAGTCTTTGGGTGGTCTCCTCCAGCCTTCCAGGAGGTATTAATAGCTTTCTTGGCCCAAGATACATGGGAGTTACATATACTCTAATCAGCTCCTGAGAGAAGGATTCCTGGTCAAATATTGGAGAGGCTTTCTGAGCTTGAGAGATGACAGTTGCAGAAAAGGAACAAATGCCCCATGAAATGGCAGCTTCCCAGCCATACAGTTGGCCATAGGTAGGGCAGTGATGGAATGTGAAGCTGGAAGTCTGCACGCATCTTTGTAAGACTTGCAGTAATGTTGAAGATTAGACTAACAACCCCAAGTTTGTTTGTTTCTTTGTTTTTTCTCTTCTACAAGAAGTCAAAATCAAAGAGTTGTGCTATGATTATAGAGGACTTAAGAACCCCAGGAAGAATGAAGAACACTAGAAAAATGGGAATATAATGATATTGATTGTTTGTTGGCCACTGTGAGTTCTTTAAGTTATTTAACATTTTCTGTAGGGTAGAATAAAGACTGTCCAATAGCTATAGCTAATATACATTTGTCACCTTTAGTGCCTATATGGGATCTGTGGATACAATTACAAATGTGGGCTCAGTCTGTGAAGACCTAGAGAGGAGCTATATCAGAGTTATATTTAGAAATTCCTAGAAGTAATTTTGGGTAGGGACTGAACAAGGCAAAGATGTATTCATTTTTGGAGCCACACCCTTTTGGCATGGTGCTCTTTCATGTAAACCCAGCGCAAAGAGGTGCTGAGCCTCAGGGTATGTCCTAAACCAAAAGTGTACTATAAGAACTACTAAACAATATTACTGTAGTCTAACGTACCAACAAAATTATAAAAATCCACTCATTTATAATCACCTGCCTGCCTGAGCTTGACACTTCTAGGAGCTCAATAGTTGCTCAACAGCTTAAAATGTCCAAGATTCTGCATCTTCAAGGGCCAGGTTCATCACAAATGTCAACCTCCAGCCCAATCTTTTCCAAGTTCCTTGTCAGAACTCACCTTCCACCATCACTTTCTTTTCCCTTCTCCAACTAGATACAGACACTTCCCAAGGTCTGGAATTCTTGGTTAAGACACATTGCACTTCAAAATCAGGTTCATCTCATACTTGTCTGATAATAGGTACCGTGACCAGACCTGTGTATCTTCCTGGGTTTGGGACCTTTTTGCTTGCCCTGATGTCTAATATGCTCACCTCTTAACTTCTGACTTATCTGTCTGGATTCCTGATCTTCTTCCTGCCTGACTTCTGTTTTTCCCACTTGGAATCTGATATTATCCCTGTTCTGATAACTGCTTGCCATTGACATTGTTTCTAGGTTCTCTTAGTTCTAGTATCTGCTTACTTCTGCTTATTCTATTTTACTGATGCACATAGACCCAGGGTGATACTTCCTCTGAAACAGGAAGTAGTCTAGGGTATTGTTTTTTTTTCTTTGAAAAGTGAAGAGCAAATAGGTTAGGTAGTCCATAGGAAGTTTTACCCCAAGAAAAGGTCAACGGACTGAAAATGTCTGAAAAATGACACTACAGGTTAATGCCTATGCAATGCCATGTTCTCAGATTTTGAATGCAAAAAAAGTTTTTGACCTAACATACATGCCAGTGGCAAAAACATTTTGAAGGTCAAGAAGACATTTTATTGGTGAACCTGTCTCTATGCCTGATGACAAGAAAATTAACAGAGAATGTTACAGAAGACGGAGTCCTTAAGATGCCTAGTTAGTGGTAGAACCAATGTGAGGACCCAAGTTCTCCTGACAACTAGACTAATTCTCTGTCCACTCACTAGCTAGCAGTCACAGTACAGCAAATACAGTGCAGTCAACAGTAGAAAAGTCAGTGGTCAATGCTCCTTGGGTCCCTAAATGTGAGACATCGTGCTAAGTGGTGAGAATACAAAGAAAGGCAAATCACTGTTAATGCTTATCTCTACTTAACCATCCATTTCCTTGATTAACAATAGCTGACATATTAGACATGAAGATTTGCCAAACTCTTAACAAACATCCCATTTGATCTTTCAGGTAATCCACCGAAGTAGCTACAATAAGTATTATTATCCCCTTTTTACAGATGGAGGTGGGAAAACTAAGAAAGATGAATAGCCTTGCCTTATTTACCAAGTGTCAGAAACAGCATTCAAATCTCTCCAAGTCCACTGACAAAGGGGGGGGGCAGGAGGGGGAGAAGAAGAAGAAGAAAGAAAGAAAGAAAGAAGAGGAGGAGAAGGAGGAAGGAGAGGAGAAGAGAAGGAAGAGAGAGAGGAAAGAGACAGATAAACAGATAGACAGAGAATATTAATATGACAATGGGGAGGAGGAGGGAATCAGGAAAAGACTTAGGCAGGAGGTATGACCTTCCCTGTGCTCAGAAAAGAGATGGCTCTGACAATAGCATGGTATAGTAAGTGACAAAATTGGGGGGTTAGAGTCCCAAGACCTTAGTTCAAGTTGTAGCTTTGTTACTTACTACTTCTGACTTTGGACAAATCTCTCCTCTGTAGGTCTCAGTTTCCTTATTTGTATGCTGAAGGGTTAAGATCAGATAAAGTCAAAGTTCTCTTCCAGCTGTAAATCTAGGGTGACTTGGTTTTTATGAAAGCACCGAGACCAGCCCCTCGACCAGTTCTAACAGCTTGTGGAAAGCTGTTATATAGACACATTAGTCAGTTTCCCGACACCAAGCTCTTCTTGGGACTTGACACATTTGCTTGTATCACTAAGACTCGCGCTTTCTGCTTGTTTTATTGCTCTCTGTTGGGAGTTTTGTAGGGCTCTACTTAGAAGAAACTTATTATTCACATATTTAATACTTAGAAATATGAAATGCTATGGAAACTCCTGACAAGTGAGTGTTGGTGACAATCGAAATATTTAGAATAAGCAGAGAGACTTGTCTTTATGAATCACACCTCAAGAAAGCACAGCAGACGGTATTTCATTTCCCTGCTTGTCTCTGTCAAAATTGTTTCCCAGAGAAAAACTGTCAATCCTCTGCAATGTGCCGTTGTTCCTGGAGCATTGGGATAGTTTTGCTAATCGAGTATCGTTCTGTTTATCTCAAATATGTCTCATTTCTCTCTTCCTCCATTTAAAGTCTTTCAAAAGTCAGTTTACATAACAAAAACAAAGAGCGTGAAAAAACATGTGAACTCCTTAGAGAATCAGAATCACACATGTGGCCAAACTTACAAATGGGTTTTATGTTCCAAGGAAGTATTTTTCTTCAACTTGATTTTTCTGTTTCTATGTGTTTGGGGAAGTAAAACTTTCAAATGTTCACTTCACATGGACAAAAGGAAGGAAATTAATCCTGAAGTGTTGTAATCTTACACTATACCTTCAGTTTCAAAATTCTTACTCAGCTCAAAGTTTTTGGAAACATAGAAGGATAAATACAATCACCATTACTAATCATTCGATACGGTAACTGTCTCAGCCTTGTTTGTGTAGGGGCCACGCTGGTTACAAAGAGTCAAGCTAAAAAAAAATTGTGCTATATTTAATGTATTGTTAGCCTTAGTACTTTCAGCGGAGCCGAGGGCTTTTTTAGGAAAAACAAAACAAGCCTAATTCTGATGTTCCCAGGGTGGGGCCAGGAACCAAAGAGCGTTTGTGAGAGACCCTCAGGTTGTATAGTGTTAGGGGTTGGGGGCTATTACATGCAAATTTATAATGAAAACATGAAATGATGTGGACATTTTCCTAGGTAAATTATCACAGAATCAACAACTGCAACAGGAAACCAAAGTCTTTAATTTCAATGTGCAGCATAACTTTTGTCTCACCCTGCGGATGAACATCTCACATCTTAGCAATGTGACTAGGGTAGAATCTAGTAATACTTAAAGATTTAAGGGTGTATTTAGTTAGAGCTACAGATTAAAACATTTTGGTCAAAAAATGTTTTGTGTGCTCGTCTACACAGCTGCAGAAATACATGTTTTCAAGGGCAACCCGATTATTTTTAATGAGTGTAGGAGACATCTCATGCTGATAATGTTAGTTCATTGTAGGTGCCAGTGGTCTTCGCTCTTGGGTTCGAAGTGATATGCACAGCTTAACACAAAATCATAGATCTAGAGGTGGAAAGGTTATCTGGTACAAGCCCCACCCAAATCATAAAGACTTTTCAACAAAATGCCAGACGAGTATTTGTCTACCCTTAGCTTGACACTCTGATAATCTTTTTAAATCTCTCCCCTCCCTACCTCCACCTCCCAAGAAAAGTCTCATCTGCTTTTGGACAGCTCTAAACCCTAAGGAGTTTTTCCTTATGTTGGGCAGAAATGTGGTCTGGCAATTTCCACACACTGGTCCTAGTTTTGTACTCTGGAACCAATCAAAGCAAGTCAGTTCTCTTAAGTTGCTTCCACTTGGCCTTTATCTCCACCAGAAACTTGAACTTCACCTCTGGAAGCACCCTGGCCTCTAATAGGTGAACTTCACCTCATTTTGCTTGGATCCAAGCTTTTACCTCACTTCCTGTCTCCAGGCCATCCTGGTTACTTCCCCCTCTACTCCACTTTCCAGTACCCTCTTATGTATTGTCTTCCCCCTTTAGAGTGTAAGCTCCTTGAAGGCAGGCACTGTCTTGTTTGCATGTATTTATATTCCCCATGCTTAGCACAACACCTAGGACTTTAAAAATGCTTAAAAAATGTTTTATTTAACTATTTATTAGGACTGTCTGAATGACTACTGTCTTATCATTCTTTGCCCCCTCCCACTACATTTCCACACCCCCAGGTCTTCTCCAATCAAAGCATTCCTAATTTCATCAAATAATCTTGATAGAAGATGATTTTGAGTACACTCACTATTCTGGTTACTTTCCTTTTAACATGCATCACTTTATCAATGCCCCTTCTGAAATGGGTCAATCAAGAATGGATACAGTTCTGCACATGTGGTCTATCCATGGTAACTGTGGTCCTACCAGGGCATGACTTCCCTTACTGTGAGTATTCCACTTCTGTGACTGTAGTCTGAGACCCTGTTTGCAATAGTCAAATCATAGTGCTAACTCATATTTAATTTACAATTCATTATAATTCCTGGATATTTTTCATATGAATTGCTTTCTATTGTGCAATTCTCTTCTATCATGTACTTGTTACAGTTGATAGTTTGAACCCAAGGGCAGGACTTCGTATTTCTCCATATTAAATTTCAACTTGCTAACTAGCTTCAGTCCAGTAGAATGCCTGCTTTCTGAGGGCAGAGACTCTTTCACCTATGCCTTTGTATAATAAGAGCCTAGCAGAGTGTTTGGCACATGGTAGGGTGTTGATTGATTCATTCTATTGTTTGAGCCAACTGAGATGTCTTTGAATCTTGGTTCTATATGGTTAAGGTGATCAACACATTTACATTGCTTTTGTCAAGTCATTTTTAGTCATATCCAACTCTGTGACTCCATTTGGGATTTTCTTGGCAAAGATGCTGGAGTGCCCTGCCATTTCCTTTTCTATTTTCTCATTTTACAGATCAGGAAATTGAGGCAAACAGGACTAAGTGATCTGCCCAGGGTCACACAACTAATAAGTATCTGAGGCCAGATTTTAATTCAGGTCCTCCTGATTCTAGGCCTGGTGCTCTATCCACTGCTCCACCTAGCTAGGTTTGAGTTATTTCTGTATGTGTAATGTATTCCGATAGACTGCTAGCTCTTTGACAACAGTGAGCATGCTTGCCCAAATTTTATTTCCCCTAGTATCTAGCATAATAGTCTGCATGCTGCTGGTGCTTTGTAAATGCTTGTTAAATGGGATTTAATTCCTCAAATGAAGACTTGTCCTACAGCAGAAATTATTATTATCATTATTATTAGCAATAAATAATTATTGTTGTTATCATCATTTTTATCATCATCATTTGGCATCCTGGAGACTTAAGTGCCCAAACCAAAACGACAACTTCATTCTCAGGGATAGACGTTGTGGGACCCCACCCACAATCCTCAGTGGCTCTGCTTAGTACCTCTAGTAAATACCCTCTTTGAAACAAAGTACATTGCTTGCAATGTTGGCAGCCCTCCAGCCTGACTTTGTCACAAATAGCAAGGTAAGCACCATGGCTATTCTAAGCTCTCTATCATCGCCTTGTCTCCAGAACAATTGGAGAAGGAGTATCTCTCCGGCTGAGGGCTTAGGAATTTCAGCTCTGAGAGCTGCCTCTGTTCTTTGTCTCCTTGTCACCCTAAGTCTGACGAGGATGTTCCTTGGTTGCTGGAGGCATTCTAATTGGGATCTCAGGAAAGTAAGGCCAAAGGTATGGTCAAGTGTCTGAGCTTTGGTTTCCTCATTCAATAAATGGGCTTCATAACACCTGCAGTCAGATCTCAAAGTCTTAATAATAATAATAATAATAACCATTATTATCATTGTCACTAATAATAATAATGATTATTGCTATTATCATAAGAGGTTATGTGGTATAGTGCTGATCTTAGCACCAGGAAGATTTGGGTTCAAATCTCACGTCCCTTAGAATAAGCTTCATGAAGGAAAGGCTAGTTTTTGCCTTTTTTTTTTTGTATGCCTAGCACTTAATACAATGTCTGGCACGGTGTAAGTTTCAATTTAATTTAATTTAAAACTTAATTTTAATAAATTAATAAATTTACATTTACTTGACTTGGCTCTGACACATATTAACAGAGTGACCCTGGTTAAATCACTTAATCTCTCAGGGCTCTAGGCAACTAACTAAGACAAAATTACAGAGAAAGTGCTGAATTGCATTGGTAGTTTCCTCACCTAGGAATTCTCTATCCCAACGAAATCACAAGTCCAGTATCTTTTCCTAACCTTTATTGATTAATGCAATTAATAATTATACAGCATGATAGCAGAGGAACAAGCTTCATAGTAGAAAGATAGCAAAACTCTATTCCCCTTCCCCACTTATTTAGAATAAAAACAAATGCTTCTTCTCTAATTGATCAATCAATTAAATACAGACTTATTAGGCACTTATTGTGTGCCAGCCACTGTACTAAGTGCTGAAGATACAAAGAATTTCTGTTTTTTACCTTCTTGCTCCCAGGGAGCTTACATTCTTATGGTGGAAACAACATATTCACAAATTGATAGGCAAATACTAGCAGCTGATAGGCATGGAAGATCTCTTGGAAGAGATCATGTTTGAGGTGAGTTCTCCCACCCCACTGATCAAGTTTAGGCTACGATTGGAAAAATCTAATGTTAGAACAATCTTGTTTACCTTTTCAAGGTGGCATCCGGATCATTCCCCAGCTGTTGCTAAAATAGAGGTAAAGTCCTGAAATCAATATGAATGAGGCAGCAGCAGCAGCATGGAATGAGTGATAGCTTTGCAGCCAGGAGGACTTGGGTTCAAACTCATCTCCAAAGCCAATGTAAGCTGTGTGACTCCAGGCAAGTGACTTAACCTTGGGGTGCATCAGTTTCCTCTTATGTAAAATGGAAATCATAATAGCATCTACTTCATAAGGTGGCCATAAAAAACAGATGAGATAATGTAGAATACTTTAATTTGATCTAAAATTGCTATTTATCAATTATAACCCTCTCTCTCTCTCTCCCTTTTTTTGCCTTTCTAGGGACAGGAAGTCCACAATAGTTGCAGAGGCTAGGAGAGAAGTTTGAGAAATTTTTTTTTTAAAGAAGATTGAAAGGAAGTCTGATCATAAACTACATAGTCCAGTGACATCTAGCATATGGGTTGACTTATTCTGCTACAGCCCTCTCAGTTTGCCTTGACTAAGCTAATTAAGCTTATAAATTAGATAACTGGATTACATTCTCTTCATACATGGCCAGAATAGTTGGAAACAGATTATTCTCTTAATCCAAACAGTAATTGTAGTTTATTTTACATTTACTACCCTTTATCCCTAAACTCATTTCCTGGGTTAGCCAAATTTAATTAGGGGTGCTGGTCAGTTCCTGGCCCCGCATTTTAGGAAGGACATTGACAAAATGGAAGGCATCCAGAGGAAGGTGACCAGGATGGTGAGAGGAGTGGAAACTATTCCATATAAGGATCGTTTGAGGGAACAGGAGATGTTACCCTGGAGAAGAAAAGACTTCAGAGATAAGACAGCTGTTTTCAGGCACTGAAAAGAGCTGTCACTTAGAAGATCCCCAGTTCTACATGAGCTATAACACAGAGCTAGAAGTAACAGTTGGAAATCAAAGAGTGTGTGGGGGACAATATAAGAAAAAACTTTGAAGCTGTCCAAAAAGTGGATTGGGATCTTTAGAATGTAGTGAAAACTCCCTATCACTGGAGTTATTCAGACAAAGATTGGTTGACTATTTTGATGGATCATTTTAAAAGAATTTCCACTTCTGTTAAGATTGGCCCAGATAACCCCAAAGGTTCCTTTCAACTCTGAGCTTCTGTAAATAAACATTTATTAAGCACCTAATATGTGCCAGGCAGTTAGATGGCATAGTGGATCGAGCACCAAGCCTGGAGTAAGGAAGACTCATCTTTGTGAGTTCAAATCTGGCCTCAGGCACTTACTAGTGATGTGACCCTGGGCAAGTCACTTAACCTTATTTGCCTCAGTTTCTCATCTGTAAAATGAGCTGGAGAAGGAAATGGCAAACCACTCCAGTATCTCTGCCAAGAAAACTCTGAATGGGGTCACAAAGAGTTGGACTTGACTGGAAAACAACATAACAACAAATGTGCCAAGTACTATGCTATTTGCTGGGGATAGAAAGACAAAAAGATACCAATGGACCTTACATTCTATGATTTGTTAGGTGATTTACTCAGTTCAATAAGTGAGACAAATGTCCCACTCTTCTTTGTCTTAGATCAGCTTTTTGAAGCCCAACATTCCATTACCCCCCCACACACACATCCCTCTATTAAACCAAAGAAAATCAAAAATGCAAAATGGAATGGACCCTGGTCAAGACCTTGGTTCAATCCATACCCTTGTTTTGAATTTGTACCATGTTACTTTTTGCTTGTGTGACTTTGGTCAAGTCTCTTAACAGCTCTGGGCCTCAGTTTCCTCATGTTTAAGATGAGGGATTTGAACCAGATGGCTTCTAAGGTCCCTCCTAGCTCTAAAACTATGGTTCAAAGAGATGAGATTTTTTTTTTTTTGCTTTTAAGTTTTACATAGAGAGGGGATCAATTTCTTTCTACTTTCTAATGAAAATTCAAACAAGTTTTTACTGTAATATGTGGTTTATCAGACTTATGTTTGTTGAAATCTTTTGTCGCATTTGGTGTGAGGTAATGGAAAGGTGTAATTGTAGTTAAGAGACCCTGGTTCTAGTCCATTCTCTACCACTAACTACCTTTGAGACTTTGGACAAGTTCCCTTCCTGAATATCAGTTTCTAACTCTATAAAACTAAAAGGCTGGACTAGATAATATCTTGGGTCCCTTTTGGTTCCAAGAGGCTGTGATTTTTCAATCCCAAGATTTACTGAGCTCTAAAGAGAACAGATGGCTTCTGTGTAAAGTGTTTCAGCATATAAACATATGTTGTTTCCTTGTTTCTCCTCTAAGCACTACTTTGATTTGGGACAGGAAAATGACAGCCCAATATGGCCGATTTCATTCTTTTCTCTTTCTCTCTCTACCTGGTCACAATTCTAAATATAAGTAACATAAGTGCCAAGGATGACATCTGCCAGCAAAATGTCTCTAAGAAAGACAGGTACAAGGTGCAGCAATGTTCTAATGTCCTATGTATGAAATAAGAGAGATAGATCCATTTGAAACAATTTAAGAGAGAATATTCAAAATAACGAAAGAAAGGAAAACAAGATCTGAATCTTCACATGTGTGAAGATTCAGCTGTGCCTAGAGGCACAAACTTGTCTGTACTTAAAAAGAGCATAACCCCATTTAGCAGTTTTGAAGACGAGATTAGTCCAATCTGTCTAACAATGAAGTCCTCCCCAAAAGCACTCTGACTTTTTTTTAAATTTGATTGACATGCTTGAGTGACTTACCACTGCATTCAGTCCAAAGGTACTCATTGATTTGTTCACATAAACAACGTCTTTTCATTAAGTATTCATTACAATTTCCAGGCAATGGAACCAAGGGTATAGTTCCAATAATCAGATTGGAATGGCCATTCTTGTTGGTTTTCCAGACTCATTTTTCGACACAAGAAGTTTTCATGTGGCTATATAAATTTCATATCCTTGAAATGGTGAAATAAAGGAAAGTTCAGTTCTGTTTGTGGGGGCGTAGGACTGGATGTCCAAGCCAACAGCTGAGTTTTTATTTGGTGCCAAAAAGCTGCTCTGATTTCCCAACTTAACAACATAACCAAGGCAGTTTATGTTGTACAGTATTTTATAAAATTCAAAATCAAAAATTAGACATTTGAAAATGGGAGAAGAGAGTATGTAACCTTGAAAAGAGACAGCTCAAGGGGCTCATCATAGCTGTCTTCAGGTATTCAAAGGGTTCTCATGTGGAAGAGCATTAGATTTACTTTGTTTGGCCCCAAAGGACAGAACTGAGAGCAATGAGTAGATGTTGCAAGGCTCATTTAGGCTTGATATTAAGGGAAATTTCCTAATAATTATAGCTATCCAAAAATCTGATGTGCTGCCTCAGCAGGTAACAAATTCTACCCTAGCCCCCTCTTCTCCCAACCCCAGACTTAAAGGAGAAAGTGGGTAGCCACTCTGTCATATTGTAATAGAGATTCTTTCTCCAGTATGACTAGATGGCTGCTAGGACACTATGATTTTATAGTTCCGTGAACTCAAAGAATGGGGTAAAGGAGTAAGAAGGAATAGCAGAAGCTGAATGGAAAGAAAAATGGGAAATAAAGAAGAATGCTAGCTAAAAATTAGAGTGGGGGTGAGGAGTGAAGAGGATAAAAAAAGAAATAAAAATGGAGAAGAGATTATGGGAAAGGAGGATAAAGGGTGAACAAAGCTAGATAGTCAGGGTGACAGCAAAAGCAGGAAAAAATTTAACCCCAGACTTGTAAAGTCTCATACATTTTGCAATAGGACATATGGTTGGTGAGACCCAAGGTCACACAGCAGTATGCACAGTTTCTGCATGGTTGTTTTTCTCATGCTCTTATGCTGACTTGTCTGAGTTCAACCGCTTCCCTCTGTCTTTGATATCTGCTTCAGCAGATAAACAACCTAGGAGGCAGGCAGGAGGCCCAGGAGCAGCTCTAAGGATCTGAGACCTGAGAGATATAGTTTTCTAAATACAGTATCGAGAGGTAAGAGAACTTTTCCAGGGAAGATCCTGATTTATATGACTCTATTCCACAATGCTACAATCTCTGATTTGGAGTATGCAGGTTCAATTTCCAAAAATCAGTTACCTTCTTCTTCCTTTCAGTTCTCTCACCTTTGTCTGTGTCTCATTAGTACCTTCTTGGACAATTTTAACAGCCTCCTTACAGGTCTTCCCATCTGAACTCTCACCCTAGCTTCATCACATTGCTGCCAGAATAATCTTTCATATACATAAAGCAAATAGTAGTAGTAGTAGTACTAGTAGTAGTAGTAGTAGTAGTAGTGGTAGTAGTAATAGTAGTAGTAGTAGTAGTAATAGTAGTACTAGTAGTAGTTGTTGTTGTTGTTGTTTCTGTTGTAGTGGTAGTGGTGGTGGTGGTGGTAGTAGTTGTAGTAGTAGTTGTAGGTATAGTAGTAGTAGTAGTAATAGCATTTATATAGCATTTACTATGTGCCAGTTACTATGATGAGTGCTTTACAAATATTATCTTGTCTGATCTTCATAACTACCCTGGGAAATAGGTGCAATTTCTATCCCCATTTTACAGTTGAAGAAACTGAGGCAAACAGAGGTTAAGTGACTGACCCAGGGTCACACAGCTAGCAAGTCTGAGGTTGGATTTAAACTCAGGTCTTCTTGGCTACTAGTCTAGCTGTGCCACCCAGGTGGAACTCCTCTGCTCAAAAATCTTCATTAGTTCTCGATAACCTGGAGAAAAGAACACAAGAGGACTTGTAGTATTTTGCCCAAGAGCTCCTGAGAGCCTGGGGAGCCTCCTTACCAAATGGCTTTAATTTCCTTACTATTAGTTTTTACCCTCCTACACTACTTTTAACCACTTTAGGAACTTCTTTTACTTGGAAATACCAGAATATGTTTTCATGAAATAGATTAGTTATCTGAACCCTCAGGCTTTGGGTAATCCATTTCACCAGAGGTGGAACTATGGACATATAACATTGATGGCATCATAGCATTTTGAACTGAACAGGACCTCAAAGACCACTTGGCTTAAACTTCTCCTGATGCTCAAATACTCAAATAGATTTTTGGTATCATCAGTTTGGAAATTCCCTGCAAACATGCCAATCACAATCCATCCATGCCTGCTCATCCCATGCTACTCTCTTTTTCATGTCTTCCCAACGGTTTGCCACTGGGTGTCTACTCAGTGGAACACTCTGGCTATTCATCAGTCATCCCTTGCTCTTGCCACATTACCAACCCATCTTTTCTTCCTATACATAAATGACATACTTTACTCTTGGTCTTCTTTGGAGATCCTCATTGGTTTTCTGTTGTAGCCTATATCTATTGTTTGCCTTCCACTGCCCTCTGGGTAATAGACATCTTTAACTCTTCAGATGCAATTGTGTTTTAAGTCTTGAAAGAAACACTGGTAAAATGTATTGGGGCCTTTGTCATTCTGTGAAATTTGGGGTCAGAATAAAGTACTTGCAATCCAGAATACTATCCCTTTCCTTTCCTTTTTTTATGCTACTATCTTTTTAAATTTAATTTATTTTATTCTGAACTTAAGAAATAAAACAAGCATTTCCATAACGTAGTAGAACAGAAAAAATGTACATGAAACTGCAAATCTGTTATGTACAATTTGCTATTCCTTTTAAATATATAATACAGTTGTCATGTTACTTCCTTTTTTTTCCTTTGCCATCTCTGTTGTCTGTCCCAGATATAGATATTGTTGGACCAGCTCTATAAAGTGTCCATTTAGAGGCAGATTGAAATCTGAGCAAGAAACTTTCTTCATACATTTGGCCTTTCTTGTGTGGATGAATAAGCCAAACTCCTTTGATTTATTGTAGATTTCTTCCAAAAGGCTCTGCAATATCTTGTGCTTGTCTTAACAAGAACAATGTCATCAGCAAATAGGGGAATCTGGAGGATTTCCTATCCACAACGAATCCCTCCCTGGTCTGAATTCTGAGCTGGATCTCCTCCATCAAAGTAACAAATACTTTTGGCAAGCATGCATCTATCTCCCTGCTTCAGGCCTTGCCTGGTGTTTGTTTCAGACCCCTGGTGTTTATTATCAGAGGGGCATTGAACAGGGTTATTTCTGTTGTTAGCTCTTTCCGGGAATCTTGAATGACCTTGATATATGGATATATGGATACATGGATGGAAAGAGCTTATAAGGCAGTGTTTTGTCCTGTGGAAGTTAGTAATCAACAAACAACATTTAAAATGGGATTTTATATTTACTATATCTTTCAATTAATTGTGAAATGTAAAGACATAGTCTATTGTGGAATATCACTTATGAAAGCCTGCTTGTTCCTTGCTAATGTTCTCATCTCTGATGTCCTCAATTCATGGATAGTGACCCTCATAAAGGTTTGGCACAGATGGGAAAGTAGACAATAATAACTGATAGTTGTCGCTATTTTCTTGGTCACCTTTTTTTTTTTTTAAAGAATCAACAAGCCTGAGATTTTCTTCCCATGCCTTTGATATCTTTTGATATCCCTTTTAGATATCTTCTAAATTGATTCTGCAGTGCCCTCACAATTGTATTGCCCCTAGCAAGGATCTCATCTATATATACCTCATTCAATGTGGATGTTTATCCCAACTTTAGTTTTGGTGTTATTCAGTTATTCAGTCCTGTAGGACTCTAGGTGATACCGGAGTGGTCTGCCATTCCCTTCTCCAGTGTGTCTCCATTTTATACATGAGGAACTGAAGCAAATAGGGGTTAAGGGACTTGCCCAGGGTCACACAGCTAGCAAGTGTTTGAGGCTAGATTTGAACTCAGATCTTGACTCCAGGCCTGGTGCTCTATCCACTGTACCACCTAGCTGCTCCAACTTTAGCTTAGATAACCCTAATATAGGGTTAGATTTAGGGCTACAGGAGAACATCTGGTCCAACCCCCTCATTTTATAGACAAGGGACTCAGACCTAAAGAGGTGACCCAAGGTCACCTAAAAAGTAAGTAACAGAGTCAGGATTTGAATCCAGGTTCTCTGAACAATGGCTGCCTTTTATCTCTCCTTCCTGAATCTATCATTTAGAGATAGAGCGGTGGCTCCTGATCCAGACTGAGTGATTTAGTGAAGAGGTACTAGGGGTGGGGGAAAGAGATAAAGGGACAGTATAGATGGTCTACATTACCTCCTCACTCCAAAGGACCCCCTGAGTGAGGCCTTTGCTGGTCAGGTTAGTTAGTGTTGCTTGTGATTTCCTTTTACAAGGATTCCTTGTATCTTTTTTATATTCTTTTTATAGTTATGTGTATTTACACATATATCATAATGTATACTAATATATTATGTATTATGTATATTATTTTCCAAAGTAACCACAATGTGGATAATAATAACACCTATCTCCCATGGTTGTTGTGAGGATCAGATGAGATAATGAGAATAAAACACTTTCCAAACCTTTTATATCTTAGTCATGTAAACATGTGGGGCTTATCTTTGTATAAAGTGTAAAGTGCTGATCTAAATCTAATTTCTTCCATACTGTTTTCTAATATTCCCAGCAGTTTTTGTCAAATAGTGAGTCTTTATCCCAGTAAGTAGCTGGGATCTTTGTGTTTATTGAATTGAATACTAGACTATTGAATTTGCTTCCATACATCATGTATCTCATCTGTTCCTCTGACTATTCTCTCACCAAATTGTTTTTAATTATGACTCTTTTGTAGTGTAGTTTGAGATCTCGCACAGCTAGATTGCCTTCATTCCTATTTTTTTCATTATTTCTCCTGAAATTCTTGACCCTTTTTTCCCTCCATATGAATTTTGTTATTTTTCTAGCTCTACAAAATAATTTTTGGTAATTTGATTGGTATAAGCAAATTAATTTAGGTAGTATTGTGATTTTTACTATATTGCCTTGTCCTACCCATGAGCAATTATTATTTTTCTAATGACTTAGATCTACCATTATTTCTATCAAAAGTTGTATGTAGTTGTAAAACACTACATAAATGCAAGCTATTATTAGTTATCTTTCTTAGTGACACTGTTTCCTGTGTAAACATCTCAGGGACTGTGATGTTATGTCAAGTGTGATGGTTCTACTATGTTTGATGGAAAACATTGTTGTGATAATCTTTGCAAATCTTTTTCATTTTTCTCCACTTTGTAGTCCTCTTTCTATTTTCATTCCTGAATGTCCTTGGGATGACTTTGCTTAGTTGAATATCTCCTCAAGGTTTTTTAGATTGTTTTTACCTTCCTCTGCTACTCTCTGCTTTAAAAGATAATACTGCTCACAATTGTCTATTATCTTTTCTCAGTGATTTTACAGATGAGTTTTTTTTCCGATATACTGTTGCTCTTGGCAACCATCCTCTCCACTTAGTAAGCAAGCCAAATTTTGCTTACTAAATGCTTTCTAGGGTCTTTTGGTATTCTTGTAGTAATTAATTTATTTTTTTTAACTTTCAGACAAAATTATTATAGTCCATGTTAATGTCATTTCTGTTGTCCATTTCCATTTTATTTTAACATCTTGTTTAAATAATTTAGAGTTAAATCTTCTCATATGCACAACATACTTTTTCTCATTATTATTCTTTCTTCCTGTTTATTATAAATTCTAACCTTAACTCAGGAACTATATGAACACAATTACAAAACATTTTTCACACAAATTAAGTCAGATCTCAACAATTGGGAAAATATCAATTGCTCATGAGTAGGCTGAGCCGATATAATAAAAATGGCAATTCTACCTAAATTAATTTACTTATTCAGTGCCATACCAAATTACCAAAAATTCTTTTATAGAATTAGGAAAAAATAATACAAAATTCATCTGGAAGGGCAAAAGGTCAAGAACATCAAGGGAATTAATGAAAAAAAATGCAAAGGAAGGTGGTCTAGCAGTACCAGATCTAAAAACTATACTATAAAGTAGCGAGCATCAAAACTGCTTGGCACTGGCTAAGAAATAGAGTGGTGGATCAACCAAATAGATTAGGTATACAAGACACAGTAGTAAATGACCATAGTAGTCTCCTGTTTGATAAACTCAAAGACTCCAGCTTCTGGGATAAGAACTCACTAATTGACAAAAATTTCTGGGAAAACCAGAGAATGGTATGGCAGAAACTGGGCATAGACCAACATCTCACACCGTATACCAAGATAAGGTCAAAATGAACACATGATTTAGACATTAAGAGTGATACCATAAATAAAATAGGAGAGCAAGGAATAGTTTACCTGTCAGATCTATGGAGAAGGGAAGAATTTATGACTAAAGAAGAACTAGAGAGCATTATGATATACAAAATAGATAATTTTTATTACATTAAATTAAAGGCTTTTGCACAAACGAAACCAATGCAACTAAGAACAGAAGGAAAGCAGAAAACTGAGAAACAATTTTTATAGTGCTTCCGATAAAAGCCTAATTTCTCAACTGTATAGAGAACTGAGTCAAATTTCTAGGAATATAAGTCATTCTCCAACTGATAAATGGTCAAAGTATATGAACAGGCAGTTTTCAGGTGAAGAAATTAAAGCTATCTATAGTCATATGAAAAAATGCTCTAAATTACTATTGATTAGAGGAATGCAAATTAAAATACCACTGAGGTACCACCTCACTCTTTTCAGATTGGCTAATATGACAGAAAAGGAAAATTATAAATGTTAGAGAAGATGTGGGAAAATTGGGACACTAATGCATTGTTGATGGAGTTGTGAACTGATCCAATCATTCTGGAAAGCAATGTGGAACTATACCTAAAGGGCAATCAAACTGTGCATACCCTTTGATCCAGCAATACCACTTCTAGGTCTGTAACCCAAAAAGATCATAAAAACAGGGAAAAGACCTACATGTACAAAAATATTTATTGCAGCTCTTTTGTGGTGGCAAAGAAATGGAAATTAAGGAAATGCCCATCAACTGGAGAATGGTTGAATAAGTTATGGTAGATGAATGTAATGGAATATTGTTGTGCTATAAGAAGTGATGAGCAGGCGGATTTCAGAAAAACCTGGAAGGAATTACATGTATCGATGCTGAGTGAAGTAAGCAGAACCAGGAGAACGTTATACACAGTAACAGTAACATTGTGCAATGATCGACTATGATTGACTAATCTCTTCTCAGCAATACGGTGATCCAAGACAATTCCAAAAGACTAATGATGGAAAATGCCATCCACACCCAGAAAAAGAACTATGGAGTCTGAATGCAGATCCAGGAATATTACTTTCACTTTTTTTGCTATTTTGTGGCTTTTCCCTTTTGTTCTGATTCTTTTTCACAACATGACTAATGTGGAAATATATTTAATGTGATTGCACATGTATAACCTATATCAGATTACTTGCTATCTTGGGGAGGGGGTGGGAGAAAAATTTCAACTAAAATATTATAAAAATGAATGTTGAAAACTATCTTAACATATAATTAGAAAAATAAAGTTGTATTTAAAAAAATAAATTCTAATCTTAGCTCTGACATGTCCATTTGTGCTCAGAAAACTAACTTAAGAATAACTCCCATGTCCATAAAAAGATGTTGTGAAGCTCCAATGAGGTAACGAATGCAAAGCACTTTTGCAAACCTTAAAGAAACAGCTGTCAGCAGTAGCAGCAGCAGGAGCAGCAGCAGCTTATAGTCGTCTTGTGTCTGGTCTGATGATAACTGCATTCTCTAAACCTAGTATACTTCTGCTGAGCTCAAGCAATAATTATAGTGCAATGAAGGGATGTACTGGTACATATTTAACAACTAAGCTCTGGAAGGATGCAGGGTGGGGGAGGGGAAGGGAGTATATGCACAATTTTAAATTTAATTTGCCTTATTAACACTTTGTTAAGTCTAGGCAATCAACAAACTATCAAGCTCTGATTAGTAGCAATTATGGATTTCTGAGGTGTAAATGCTCAAACTGAAAATCTGATAATCAATTCTTGCCAGTCTGAGAGGGCTCCAGCAAACCCCTGAATGAGGTTGTGTATATAAAGTACTTTGTAAATCTTGTTATAAAGTGAAGTGAATGTCAGTTATTGTCATTATTTATATAACTAAGGGAAACAAGATTCATGAATTTAAGACGTAGAAGGGGCCCTAGATCTCACTGGACCCAACACCCTCATTTCAGAGATGAAAAATATGAGGCTGCCAGTTTATTTTTTTTTAATTTTATTTTTCTCAATTATATGTAAGCAAAAACTTTGAATATTCTTTTAAAAAAATTTTGTGTTCCAAAATCTCTTCCTCCTTTCCTGCCCTCCCCCTCTGTTAAGAAGGCAAGCAATTTGATATAGATTATGCCTGTGCCATCATGCAAAACATTTCCATATTAGCCATGTTGCAAAAGAAAATCCAGAGAAAAAAAAACAAGAATAGTAAAATAAAAACATATGCTTCAATCTACATTCGGACTCTTGTCAGTTCTTTCTCTGTAGGTAGATAGCATTTTTCATTACAAGTTCTAAGGAGTTGTCTTGGATCATTGCTGAGAATAGCTAAGTCATTCACAGTTGATCATTGTACAATACTGCTGTTACTATGTACAATGTCTTCCTGGTTCTGCTCACTTTACTTTGCATCAGTTCATATAATTTTTACCAGATTTTTTTGAAAGCATCTTGCTCATCATTTCTTATAGCACAATAGTATTCCATCATAATCATATACCACAATTTGTTCAGCCATTCCCCAATTCATGGAAATCCCCATAATTTCTAATTCTTTGCCATCACAAAGAACCACTATATATCCAACAAGTGATGCCAAAGAGGCCAAAGGTATGATTCAGGTGAAGTTGGGCAACAATTCTTACCAAACATTTTTACTCTGTGCAAAGTGAGATGAGAATTATTTTAATGGAATTAATAAATCTGGTGGTAAATTTTCCTGATTATGCAGTTAGCCTAATAATGCTTATTGTACAGTCTTCATGATGAATTCAGCATTTCTAAAAACACGAAGTACAGTATTAACTGAGGAAGCCAAAAATTCTCTATATTCTTCTATTTGGAGGGCAAACTGCCAAGTGAGAAAGTTCATGGAAGCTGATATTTGACATAAGCATTCTCTATGATAAATATGGTTCCTGTGCATATACACAGATTGTTCCTTGAGTTAAATGAGTTGCTTCCAGATTCCACTTTCCATCATTGTTTCAAAAGAGGAGGATGGGGGGAGGGGAGAATGAGAAAAAGGGTTCATTTGGTGGTAATATTCATTATAGATAGATTTTTTCATTTGAGGCTCACTACAACCCTGTGAAATAAATACTGAAGCCATTATTGTCTTAATTTTACAGAGGAAGAAGCTAAAGCTAAGAGCAGTTAATGACATGTGAAGGGTCATGCTGCCAATAAGGCAGTCAGTTACGGTGAATCTGAACCCAAATTTTCCTAGCTCCATATCACTCATATCACTATTCCACACTGCCCCTGGTTAACTCTATTTTCTTCACCCACTGTGGAGAGTGTGATAGTGAGTCAACAAAAGCCAGTAAAAGTATTAAAAAGATTTTTTTTTGCACCAGTGATGGCCTGCCTTAAGTTTTCCATCCCCCACAAAATGAATAACAGTGAATTCTCACTCAGAATGCGGCATCATCCTATAACAGATGACTTAGTTAAGCAACAGACTTAAGGTACTTAACAAAGAGTCAGTGACTGAAAAGCAACAGCACACACACATTCTACATAAACCCTGAATCTCTTCTGTAACCTCATTGTAAAAGAATTCTGGAATCAAAGCCATTTCCACAAGAAGTGGCTTCATCCTGGCAAGCTGTCGTTTTGGAAAAGTAGGTCATACATCTCTATTAAATGACAATAATAGGAAAGTATGTGTACAATGAATAGCCCTGGATGTTTAACACTAGTAATGCAGGCATGACCTTGTAGGAATATATCCTGCAGGCCTTATCTAGAAAATGTTATCCCTTACAAATTGAAGACCTGAGGTGGGTTCCTTTTTTTAGGGTCACTTATTGCTTGTTCTTCAAAGATAGCTACACTTGAAAATTAAGCAGGCTATGGAAAGCTATACCATGCATTTGGATATAGGAATTATTTGGTTTTGTGATAACATGCCTCAGGTAGATAATATTCAGTGGTCTGGACTTTTTCCTCCTGACTCAGGACAACCTAAGGAGCCATTACTCATGGGATTTCAGAGAAATGTCCATTTCCATAATCATGAGCATAATTTTCTTCAAAGGTAGAGAAAGACTTGACTTATAACATGTAATAAAATGTAAGTTCCCTGAGGGCAGGGACTTTAAAATTTTGTCTTTGTATCCTCAGGATCAGCACGTTATACTTGCTTAATAATTGAATAATTAAGAATTGAATTGAACAAAACCACCTAAAAGCATGATTATGACTGATACCATGTCATTTTCCACTTTGTTGCTTTTTGTTAATGGAAAAGTAAGGATACATTTTTTAAAATTTTGGTCATTTAGTACTGGCATTAACCATTCTATCTGGTCAGAGTCTTGTGCCTTTGTCTGCATTTTTATAGAAGTAGGCACTTAATTTATTTTATTTTTTAATGAAAAAGAGAATTTTTACATAATAAAAAAATTTGTGTTCATCGGGACATGAAAAAGAGGATTCTATATGAAATTATGAGTCTTTATTTCATACTACTTGCTCTTTAAAATATATATATTTTTTAAATTCCACATATTACTTTGAAAATTGTTCTGTTTGACTGTGTTTTGTTCTGAACTTCCTTCTGTTCTCCTTTGTGCATTTAAAAATGTTTTATTGACTCTTTTTTTGCATATTATGGCTAATGCACCTCTTCCCCCCTCAATCCTCCCCTATCCCTGCATTAAAACCAGAGGGGGGAAAAAAACCTCATAACAAATAAGCATAGTCAAGCAAAATAAATCCATATGGTGCCTATGTCCAAAAGTACAGTCAATTCTCAACTTTTGCAGGTGTGGCATTCCTAGAAAACTGCTTGAATGTCAAAAACACAAATGTTGATGCTTTGAGCCTATGGGAGATAAGTGATTAGGTTCCCAGCAACCACCTAAAACTGTGATCTTTTGCTAGAGACTGCTGAAAATACACTTTTCTGCATATAATTCTCTATAACAAAACATTAAATCTGATAATATGCGCTTTTCCTAACACAATAACCATGAAATAACCCATAAGATCCATGGGAGATGAGAGGCAATACAAGACTGGCAGGGGCAGGAGTAGTGATATCAGAAGAGCTCTGAGGTGAAAAAGGGAAAGGGGCAATCTGCCGCCTCTAATCTCCTTTTCTGCTTGGTGGTTGAACTCTGAAAAGTACATGCCTTGGGGTGAGTCCACAGCCTCCAGTCCAAGCTTGGAAGGCCCACCTGGGGCTACAGCAGGGCTGGGCCACCTTGTATACATTGGGCTTCTTATTGTTTTCTTCACATAGCCTTAAATATGTACAGCTGACAACACAAAAGTGAAAATGAGGTTACTGATAAAATCACACAAATACTTGAAGTTGTGAAAGTTAAATGAGGAAATGAGGACTGACTGTGTATGATTCTCCATCTCGCATCCATCACCTTTCTGTCAGGAGAGTCAGGGTAACATGCTTAGTCATTGGTACTTTGAAGATGTATTTGGTCATTGTTTTGATAACATGACTTATAAATATGAAGTGGGGGTGTTGAAGAAATTTAAGCGATTAGATCTGGTAGATAGAGTGCCTGAAGAAATATGGACAGAAATGTATACAATGTTGTGCAGGAGGCAGCAATAAAAACATTCCAAAGAAAAAGAAGAGCAAGAAAGCAAAATGGCTGTCTAATGAGGCTTTACAAATAGCTGAGGAAAGAAGGAAAAGGAAAGGGAAAGGAGAAAGGTAAAGATATGACCCCCTGCATGCAGAATTCCAGAGACTAGAGAAGAGAGATAATAAGGTTTTCCTAAGAGCAATGCAAAGAAATAGAAGAAAGAAATAGAATGGGAAAGACAAGGGGTCTCTTCAAGAAAATTGGAAATATCAAGGGAATGTTTCATGCAAAAATGGACATGATAAAAGACAAAAAAAATGGTAGGGACTTAACAAAAGTAGAAGAATTCAAGAAGAGGTGGCAAGAATATACAGAAGAATTATAGAAAAAAAGATCTTAACATCATTGATAAGCATGATAGTATGGTTACTGATCTAGAGGCACAAAGCCTGGAGAATAAAGTCAAGTGGGCTTTAAGAAGCATTTCTAATAATGAGGCTAGTGGAAGTGATGGAATTCCAACTGAGTTATTTAAAACCCTAAAAGATGATGCTGTTAAAGTGCTGCATTCAAAATGCCAGCAAATTTGGAAAACAAAACAGTGGCCACTGCGTTGGAAAAGATCAGTTTATATCCCAATCCAAAGAAAAACAATGCCAAGGAATGTTCAAATTACTGAACAATTGCACTCATTTCACAGTCCAGCAACTTTATGCTTAATATTCTGCAAGCTAGGCTTCAGCAATATATGAACTTAGAATTATCAGAAGAGCGGGCTGGTTTTCAAAAAGACAGAGGAACTAGAGACCAAATTGCCAACATTCCCTGGATTATGGAGAAAGCAAGGGAGTTCCAGAAAAAAGATCTACTTCTCCTTCATTCACTACACTAAAACTTTTGACTGTGTGAATCACAACAAAATGTGTAAGTCCTTAAAGATATGGTAGTACTAGATCGTTTTACTTGTCTCCTAAGAAACCCATATGCAGGTCAAGAAGCAACAGTTAGAACCAAAAATGAAACAACTGATTGCTTTAAAATTGGCAAAGGAGTGCAGCGAGGCTGTATATTGCCACCTTATTTATTTAACTTATATGCAGAGTAGATCATGTGAAATAGGCTAGATGAATCAAAAGTCAGAATTAAAGTTGCTGGGAGAAATATCAACAATCTCAAATATGCAGATGATGTCATTCTGATGGAAGAAAGTAAAGAATAATTAAGAAGCCTCTTGATGAGGGTGAAAGAGGAGAGTGTAAAAGCTGGCTTGAAACTTAACACTAAAAAAAACTAAGATCATATCAATTGGTCTTGGCAAATAAAGGGAAAAGAAATGGGAGTAGTGTCAGATTTTATATTCTTGGGCTGAAAGATCATTGCAGATGGTTACTGTAGTCATGAAACTAAAAGACCCTTGGTCCTAGGAAGGAAAGCTATGGCAAATCTGGAAAGCATTCTAAAAAGCAGAGATTTCACCTTGATGACAAAGGTCTATATAGTCAAAGCTATAGTTTTTCCAGTTAGCAATGTATGGCTGTGAGAGCTGGATTACAGGGAATGTGGTGCTGGTGAAAACTTTTGAGAGTCCTTTGGAAAGCAAGGAGATCAAATCAATCAATACTTCAATAAATTAATTCAGACTATTAATTAGAAAGACAAATACTGAAATTGAAGCTGAAATTTAAATACTTTGTCCATGGAAAAGATTGAAGGCAAAAGGAGAAGGGAACACCAGAGGATGAGATGGATAGATACTACCATAGAAGCAATGAGCATGAGTTTGGAGAGACTTTGAGAGATAGTACAGGATAGAAGGGTCTGGCATGCTATGGTCCATGAGGTCATGAAGAGTTGGACATAACTGAACAACTGAAAAACAACAACAAAACATTTTTCTTTGCCTTATTGCCATTATACAAAATTTTCTGGTTCTACTTACTTCATTCTGTATTAGTACTTCCCAAGATTCTCTGAAATTGCATATTTCATCATTTCTTACAGCTAAATAATATCTTTTTGTATTAATATATGACGGTTTTTCCAGCCATTCCCCAATTAGTAGGTATACCTTTAAATTTGAGTTATTTTTCCCCCTTTAGTACCCCTTCAGGACAAGGAAGTTTGCTTTGCTTGTGATTATTCCCTCCCTCTTATTATCCTCCATTTTAATGCCCTCTCTTCCCCTCACCATTTGCTTCCCCACCTATCATCTCCATTTATTTCTGTTGAGTTTGATGGATTTCTACACCAAACCGTGTGTATGTGTTCATCCTTCCTTTGGTTCAGATAAGCACGATTCATCTGATGCCCATTCCTCCCACCCTTTCTTCCATGTTTGTATATTCTTTTTTTATTATCATGCATACAAATTAGACGAAACATCAAGTTATACCCCCTTATTCCTTCTTTCTACACTAGTGTATTCCTTTTATCTTTCTTCCTTTTCCCTTCTCAAAAGTCTCAGAATAGAGCTAATTCACCCCCACGTCATTTATTTTTCTTATTTAACTTCTTCAGTACCCTTTGAAGACATTAAGGTGACATACGTTTCTTTTCCCCCATTAGAATGTTAGTGTTGTATCATGCTACTGCTCCCTTCAATTGCTCAAATAAGTTTACATTTCTAGGTTTCTCATAACTCTTGTGTTTGCATTTCAAAATTCCTACTCATCTCTGATCTTTTCATTGGAAATGCTTGAAAAACCTTCATTTTGTTAAAGGTCCATTTTTCTTCCTATAGTGTTGCAGTCAGTTTTTTAGGGTAAGTTATTCTTAGTTGTAAGCCTATACTTTTTACCTTTTGGAACACTGTATTCCAAAATCTCCTTTCATTTTTGGACAAGGCTGCCAAGACCTACGTGATCCTGACTATAGTCTCTTTGCATTTAATTCCTTATTTCTACATACTGAAGAATTATTTCTTTAATATGGAATCTCAGGATTTTGGCAATGACATGATGAGTTTCTGGAGATCATGAAATCAAGAAAAGCAGCTGGGTAGAAAACATCTACTCTTTTCTCCAGCCTTAGTTCCTGAATAGGGGCTTTGTTGTAGAGCCAAGATCCATCTACTATTTTGCCTTTAGGTGGTGTGGTAGGCCCTGCTTGGTCCTGGGTTCCTTCACTGACTTTCACATCCTGTGGTTAAGCCCCTGAGCTTCTGAGCACTGGATCTGCAGGGCCCTCTCTGGCATCTCAGGACAGAGCATTAGAGACCTTGGAACCTTGGGGTGTTCTAGTCTGAGTTTTGCTATGTCAACACTGATCATTGTCATTCCTGGTGACTTTCAAGGTTCCTACTGTGGGTTTTTAATCACCCTCAGGTTTTCTGGGGAAGCCCTCCTCTTTTTGCCTGTGAACACAGAGCCCTGAAGTCTATGCTGGGAAGTTGTCAACTCTTTTTGCCTGAGCATATGCTGCATTTTTGCCCATTGACTTCTGGCTGGTATCTTTTTAAAAAAAATTCACATCTTTTTTAATAAACTTAGCAGCCAAAATGTTGTAATTTGAAATAAACATTCTTGTTTCTCCCGTTTCCAACCAATTCCTAATAAACCTTCACTTGCCTGTGCCTCATTATCAGCAAGATCTGAAACAGGAAAGTTGTAAATGATGACTAAACACATTTGGAGGCTGTGAGACTATAAATTTTTGTAAGGGATCAATGTTCTCCATGGTAGCTTGTAAAGGTCATTGTAATTTTTAATTTTTGAAAAATATTATTACAGTGTTGTATCTTTACAAAATGAACATTTGCAGATAACTTCTGCTCTCCTACATATATCAGCTTTTTTTGTGGTAGGAAAAATGGACAGAAGGGGATTCCATTAATTAAAGAATGTTTGAATAAGTTGTGGTATATGAATGTGATGAAGTCCTATTGTGCTGTAGGAAATGAGGAAACAAGGGTCATTGCTGAGTTTCGAACTTGACTCCTCAATCTCTCCCCTTTGGTTTGGCATCTTTACTCTTAAGGTATTGCTGCCAGCATTCGATTCCTCCCTCTTCATCCTCAGCCCCCATGATGGCTCTGAATGATACTGTGCAGGCTCTTCACTTAACATTCCCTGGAAGCCTTATCTAGAAATTCAGAGAGGCAACTTAGCCAGTGGTGAAGGGTTGCTCAAGTATGCTCTCTACAACTCATTTTCCTTAGGACAAATACTCCAGCTTCTAAGAGCCCTGCGTATTTATAGCCGTTTTCCAATTGCTAACTTTCCAGTTCACTTGGGATGTATTTTTCACTTGCTAGTTGTATGAATATTTATTTGTCATGCTTGATGGGTTCCTAACTAATTAAACCTTGTTCTTTTGGCATATAGCACAAATCTTTGTGCTGTATATAAGAAGGTACAACTCGTGGCCCAAAGAGAGCTGTGGAGTCAATTGTCCTTCCAAAGAAGTTTATTAAATGTCCATAGATTTTTAAGCTTTGTAATTCCTGTTTGCTTTATTTCTCCATTTCATGTATGGAAATATCTCAGCCAAACTACTAAGTTGCCATGTAGCATAGCAAATAGTAATAATAAAAACTAATATTTATGTAATGCTTACTATGTGCCAGGCATTGTGCTAAGCATTTTCTAAATATTATTTAATTTGATCCTCACAACAACTTTGGGAGGTAGGTGCTGTTATTATCCCCATTTTACAGATGAGGAAACTGAGGCAAACAAGTTAAATGACTTGCCTAGGGTCACACAGTTAGTGTCTGAAGCTGGATATGAACTCAGGTCGTCCTGACTCCAGGCCCAGCGCTCTGTCCACTGCACTACCTAGCTCCCTAATAGAGCACGCAAATGGAATGCTGGACTTGGACTCAAGAAGTCCTCGATTCAAATCCTACCTCAGACACTTGCTAAGTGTATGGCCCAGAGGAAATAATTAAACTCTATTGGCCTCAGTTTCCTCACTTGTAAAATGAGGATAATCAAATTGGTGGTACCTACTTTCATGGCTATGTAAATCGTTTTGCAACACCTAAAAGTGCTATATAAATGTTAATTGTTAGTATTACTTAAAGAAAGTCCTACTGAGGCTATTCCAAAATGTAAAACAATGTATGTACCTAGAATTTCTGTCACTACCCCAGCACAAGAGGGCATTCTAGAGACAAAGCATGAAGTGCCTTGCTTCCAACCTCTCTCTAAGCTATATCCATCTAATCACCAAAAGAATAAGAAATGTCTATTTCTCCCTATTGCCTCTAGGATAAAATACAAAATCCTTAGCTTAGCATTCAAAGCTATTAGCATTCTGGCTCCAGCCTTTCTTTACAGATTTATTTTGCATTGCTTCTCATTCAGGCTCGCTACTTTCTTAAGAAACTAGACTCTTTGCTGTTCCTTAAAATGGACATTCCACGTGCTACTTCTATGCCCTCTTTGCAGGCTTTGACAATGCTGATCACTCTCCTCTCCTGGATACTCTCTTCTCTCTAGGTTTTCATGACACTTTTCTCTCCTGGTTTGCCTCCTATCTATCTCATTGCTACTCAATCTCCTTTACTGGATTATCATTTGGCTCACATCTGCCAACCATGAGTGTCTCACAGGGCTCTGTTCAGGTCCTCTGCTCTTCTCCCTCTATACTATCTACACATGGTAAACTCCAGCTCCCATGATTCCATTTATCATCTCTATGCTGATGATTCTCAAGTCTACTTATCTAGCCCTAACCTCTCTGCTGACCTCCAGTATGGCATCTCCAATCGCCGGTTAGTCATTTTGAACTATATGTCCTGTAGACATCTTAGATTCAACATGTCCAAAACAGAACTTAATTATCTTTCCCCAAAAACCTCTTCCCCTCTTTTGAATTTCCCTATTACTAGTGAGGCATTACCACCCTTACTGTTGCCCAGGCTCACAAACTAGGCGTCATCCTTAGCTCCTCAATTTGTCTCACCTCCTATATCCAACCTATTGATTTTACCTTTATAACATTACTCTCATATGCCCCCTTCTTTACTGTGCCACTGCCACCACCCTGGTATAGACCCTGAACACCTCACTTCTGGACTATTGCAATAGCCTGCTGGTGGGTCAGCCTGCCACAAGTCCCTGCCCACTCCAGTCCTTCCTTCCACTCAGCTGTCAATGTAATACTCCCTAAAGTGCAGGTCTGACCATGTCACCCCCTGACCCCACTCAATAAACTCCAGTGGCTCCCTATTACATCTAGAATCAATTAAAAATCCTCTGTTTGGCATTCAGAGCCCCCCCCAACTTTCTAATCTTCTCACACTTTACAATACCTCCCACCTATTCTCTGTGATCCAGTGACACTGACCTCTTTGCTGTTCCTCACACAAAACTCTAAGCATTTTCACTGGCTGTCCCACAGGTATCAAATGCTCTCCCTCCATTATTTCTCCTCCTCCTGGCTTCCTTGGCTTCCTTGGCTTCCTTCAAGTCTCAACTTAAATTCCACCTTCTACAAGAAGCTTCCTCTGATCCCTCTTGACTAGTACCTTCCTTCTATTGATTATTTCCAATTTACCCTGTGTATAGCTTGTATGTACATAATTATTTACATATGGTCTCCTTCCTTAGATTATGAGCTACTCCAAAACCAGGGATTGTCTTTTATTTTTCTTTACATTTCCAGTGCTTACTACAGTGCTTTGCACATAGTAGATGCTTAATAAATATTTAATGAATGACTGACATTCTTTTGTGCAGGCTATATTGTTTACCTGAAATGCATTCTTTCCTCACCACCACCTTTCAGAATCCCTAGCATCCTTCAAAGCTTAGCTCTGAAGTGCCATCTCCTCTGGGAATACCTTCCTGGTCCCCCTACTTTTAATACTTTCTTTCACTGTTCACATTACATTTGACTTGCTTCTATGTGTAAATGTTGTATTTTCCTCAAATAGAATGTAAGCACCTTGAGGGCAAGGATTGTCTTCTGTATCCTCAGTGTCTTCTGGTAGAAAGCTTGTTTGAATTTAACTGAGTGAGTTAAGGCAGGAACATGAAAAATAGACTTTAGGAAGGCTCTGGGAATAAGGATATAAATGGGCAATACTTTGGGAAATGAGGTGTTATATACCTGTAATGAGTAAATTTTTGGCCAAGTCTTGTCTCCTGGTTATGGTTTTTGTTTGTTTGTTTTATTATCTCCCTTATCAAATATTTATGAATACTCATCATTGTAGTAAAAGAAGAGCATAAAGGTCAATCAAAATAGCATCTACTTACCTGCTTTTATCGCACATCCTACGATAGACATACTGATGCACACAATCTCCAGGCCTTTTCCCTGGCTTCCTCCATGACTGGATTCTTTCCTTCCTTACCTCCAGCTCCTGCTTTCCTTAAGTCCTAGCTAAAATCCCACCTTCTGCAAGGAGCCCTTTCTTGATGTCTCTTAGAATTGAGGTGACTTCACTCTGTTGATTAATTCTGATTTTCCCTGAGTTTGTTTGTACATAGTTCTTTGCATGTTATCTCCTCCATTCGATGGTGAGTTTCTCAATGGCAGAGAATATCTTTTGCCTTTCTTCATATCCCCATTGCTTAGCACAGTGTCTGGCTCACAGTAGGCATTTAATAAATGCTTACTGACTGATGCCCAAAATGGCAGCTGTGAAATGAAAACCAGACACATGTTCATGTATCATTAAGAACAAAGACCAGGGCTGTCCCTAGGCAAACTCACGAAGAAGGTAATGTGTCCTCCTTTTACTCTTTTTATATCTCTACTCAATACTGCCTAAAAATCTTCTGGGATGCTTTATCCAAAATTCAACAAGCAGTGTAGGCTCTCCTAGGTAGGGATATAAAGGGGGAAAATGATGTAATTGCCTGGCTACACCATGTACACAGGTAAGTAAATACAAAACAATGGTGGGGAGATTTAATTATTGGGGCAACTAATAAAGGTCTCATGTAGGAAGTGACATGAGATGAGCCTCGAAGGGAGCTGGGAATTCAAAAGGCAGAGATAAAGACAGTAGGCCAAGAAAGGTAACAAAAGCCTTGGTGAAAAGACCCGGAAAATAAAATGTCATGTGTGAGAAACATTAAGTAGGTCTTTTTGGCTGGAATGTAGAGTTCATGATGGTAAATAGCATAAAAATAATTTTAGAAGATAGGCTGGAATCAGGTTGTTAAGAGCTTTAAATGCCAAACAGAAAATTTTCTATTTTATCCAAGAGGCCATAAAAATAATGGAAACATTCTGAGCAAGGGAATGACAATGGTCAGATTTGTGCTTTAGAAATATTCATTTGGCAGCTTCATGGATTATGGATAGGAAAGAGATAGACAGACTGGAGCCAAGGAGACCAAGTAAGAAGCAATTTACAAGGCAAGGCGGGATGAATTCCTGAACTGGATGGTGACCATGTGAGTGGAGAGAAGAGTACAGATGCATGAGATTTGGTAGAGGTAGGATCCATGATACTTGGCAACTGATTTGAGATCGATGAGAAGAGACTGGGAGAGAGAGAAGAGTTAAGGATAACTCTGAAGGTGTGAAAATCTGGACAAACAGGAAGGATGGTAGTGTCTTTGACAGAAACAGGCAAGTTAGAAAGACAAGGTGGTTTAGAGAGAGAGAGCTTGATTTCTGTTTAGGATAAGTTGAGTTTGAGATATCTATGAGCTGTCCCAGTGGAGATGTCTATCAGACAGTTGGTGAAATGGGATTGGAAGACAGGAGAGAAATGAGGATTATGCAAAGGTCTCTTTCTTAGGTGATACCTAATACTTGACCCCAGACCTCATCAGAACTTATTTGTCTTATGCCCCAACTCATAAGGTGGTAACTGTTAACTAATCTGTGCTTTTAAATAAGGGACCTCTGAAAGATAAAGTTTCTGTTAGAATTTAAGTTTAAAAAGATGAGGGGCTATTTCCCATCCCCACTTCTTTGTATTTATAATCCTATTGTGCCTAGTACAGTACCTTGAATATTTTTTTTGACCTAGTCTTGTAATTTCACTGGAGTATGGGCAATTCTTTATGAAGAAGCTCTCTCTACAAACACAGATTTGTGACCATTTTATAACTTATTGTTGTAAAGTTTTGTTTGGAGCCACTGAAAGGTTAGATGATTTGCACTGTTATACAGAGTGTGTGTCAGAGGTGGGATGTGAGCTCAGGTCTTATTGACTCCGACAAGACTGTCATTTGATCCAGTAAGATATGCTTCCTCTCTTTCTTTTACATAGTAGGTATTTTTAATTCATACTTATTGAATTATATTGTTTTAAGTCAAAGAGGTGACTTCATGGTAGATAGGGAAGTAACTTGGAGTAGGCCAGTGGGGAGATATTTTGGGGCAAGGGAGTTTTTCAGCCACCTACTTCATATAAATCAGGCTTTGCCAAAGAGAGATCTCACCTCATATTCAGGCCCACAGATTGAAGGATGGCAAACACACAAAATAATTTTAATGGCATCTACATCCTGTGTTATCTGAGTTAAAGCAGGTTCCTGACCATCGCTGTTGCACTTGATACACCAAGGTCCCTTTAACCACCATTATGGGTTGGACTTCCCTTAGAAGGCACCTCAGGTCAAACTCTTAATCATAGACACAGTGGAGGACAATAGGATTATTACCTTGAGTGTGAGGAGCCAAGGACTTTGTCACTTACATGTAGAACATACAAATTAGTTAACCAGAGTTTCTATTTTTTAAAATTACAAAATACTCTTTTGGGACTATTTCAGACAAGTGACCCCATACATTTTATTCAGCAGGCAAACACTTCTCTCTTCCTTGATTTTTATGTTATTTTTCTTTTGCATCCTGCTTTCTTGTGAAATTAGAATTAGAACAAACTTTGTACAAACTACAAATCATGACCTGAAATCCATAATCATTTGAGACAAACTAAGTTGTAATAATTGCAAGGCTGGATAATTTGGTTATTTAATTTAAGGATGTTCTACTTTTTACCCTGGATAAAAAAATTGAAACTAAACTTCAGAATAAATTTATATTATGTAGGAATCTAAAATGAACCTTAATATAATCCTATCTGCCTAGCCAAGAACAGATCAAATTCCCCAAGAATTTCATGTAGGAAATAAAGTGACTCATTTTCTCATTTTCTGAGAAAGCTGTGGCTCTCAATGCAGGGGAGCTTCAGAGATGTGTGAATAGGCATACACTCCCTAGCACGATCTGTAACTACTACCATCACTCCCTTGAATCTGAGATATTATGGCTGGCTCCACTAAGTCTCCTTGTTCTCCCCCTGGGGTGAGTCCAATAGTGACCTGAGCAAATTTTGACATGAGTAGATACTTCTGCATTCCTCAGGTATAAAAACAAAGAAAAATCTACCATAAGGTGCAGAACCAGCAGGAGATCTCTGAAACAAACACAATTCATTTGAGGAGATAAATGAGAAAGAGACTTCCCAAAGACTATGATAAATAGGGATTTTCCCAGGTCAAAGCTTTCAATGTCACCCATTCCTGCCAAATGGATAGCAACCATGTGACCAAGACTTCTTCATGACCAACCAGAGGGGTGACTTAGATTGACCATCGGATCAGCAGCGTAAGAATCCCTTCTTTTCTTGGTCATTATATTCTAACTGATAATCATGTGCCCAGGAGAAAAGCAATGAGTAAAAGTGGAAACAGCTATGATTTACAAAGTTGCAAAATTACAAGGAGTCACTTCATAGACCATGTAATTTCTGTCTAGTTCCTCCTGCTATCTATAGTTACAGTATGGACCCAGCTCCATGCGTTCCCCTCCCTCTTTTCATCTGCTCTGAAAAGTGTGAACTGTGGTTCATAAGACCATCTTTATTATTTTCATTTGTTAAAAGGAGAAACAGAGAACTAAGAAAAATAAATAAATCCGGACCTAATTAGTGAATCCATTGTCTCTGGCTCTGATGCAATCAGGATGGAGTTTACCAAGTACTCCTTTGACAAGTATCCAAGTTTACAAAGAGAACTTCCTAACTAAATACTTCTGATTGTGATTAACCCAGAATCCTTGACAACCAACAGGGAATAGAAAAACCTTTGTCTAAGTCTCAGCACTTATTTCTCTGTCTACTCCACTCATGACATCTGTCTGACTGCCTTGATTTCCCACAGTCTGGAAACTATCTAGACTGACCACATTTACATATCTTCCCGCTCTGGTTGATTCGTTTGGGACACTATCTCTTCCCTATCTTCATAGATAGATAGATAGATAGAAAGATATGTGTATATATGTGTATATATACACACACACATACACACTACATATATGTAGATAATTCTCATAAAAAGTTTACGGAAGTGAGAAAATAGGTTAGTAGTTATTGATACTTTTCATTTTTAATAACACTATTTTGATGTTTTCCATTCTCTTGGTATGTTTCCTTCTTTGAAACATCTTGAAAATGGATCTCTGAATGCCTTTAAAATAGCTGGATTTCTTTTGTGTGTTCTTAATTAACCATTCTTTTGTAATATATATCACAGCGCACTCATAGCCACCATTGCCTCTCCAGTTAACAAGCAAACAAATCCATACGAACTATATACAGGATAAAAAGGAAATAATTTAAAGACGAAAGGCATTAGAGTTAAGTGGGGTTGGGAAAGGCTTCCTGTAGAAGATAGGATTTTCATTGGGAATTAAAGGAAGTCAGGAAAGCCAAGAGACAGAGATGAAGAGAGAGAGCATTTTAGGAAGGAGGAACAACCAGAAAAATACCCAGAGCTGAGAAATGGAGTATCTTGTTTGAGGAACAGCCAGGAAGTCACTGTTCCTGGATCAAAGGGTGAGAGAAACAAAGAGAAAGGCTTAAGAAGGCTTACCTATCTGGTAAGATAGGGAAGGGCTAGTTTATGAAGCACTTTGTATGACAAACAGAGGATTTCGTATTTGATTCTGGAGGCACTAGGGAGCCACTAAAATTTAGTGTAGGGGTGACATTGTCAGACTTGTGCTTTAGGAAAATCTCTTTAGTGGCTGAGTGGAGGACAGATTGGAGTGGGGGAGAGATTTGAGGCAGGCAAACCCATCAGCAGATTATTATAATAGTCCAGGTGTGAGGTGATAAGGGTGGTGATGACAGTATCAGAGTAGAGAAGGAGCCATATTCAAGAGACGTTGTAAAGGCAAAATCCATAGGCTTTGACGACAGATTTGATATGTTGGGTGAGAGATAACGATGATAGTGAGATTTAATGTTGGGTGACACAAGGGACTAAGAGGATGGTGTGTCATCAATAGGGAAGTTAGGAGATGGAGTAGCATTTAAGGGGAAAGATAATGAGTTCTGTTTGGGACATTTTGAGTTTAAGATGTCTATTGGACATCCAGTTTGAGACGTCTGAAGGCAGCTGATGATGCAAAATTGGAGGTCAACAGAGAGGTTAGGACAGGATAGGTAAACTTGACGATCTTCAATATACAAATGGTAATTAAAACCAACATAGAAACTTCAGGCTATTGCCCAGAAACATGGGCTTCTAGAGGTCTTTACAAGGCATCTAGCACACACAACTCTGGTGTCAGGAAATTTAAAAAAAAAAACAGATCAACATGGATACTGAGCATTCCTGATTACCCATTAGAACATCCTAAAAGGTTCATAGAGTGAGCTTTCATTCAACAAACATTTGTTGAGCGCTTATCATAGTAAGACCACGTTTAAGCATTCAGATACACAATCCTGCTCCAAAGATAAAGCTCCAAAGATAAAGACAAAGATCTTTTCTAGAGAAAGGCAAAGACATTTTCTAGAGAAAGCCAAAAAATGCTATCCCTACCTTCAAGGAGGTCACATTTTAATGGGGGAGACAACATGCAAATAACTATGAATATGGCTTTGGAGGAAAGAGTGAGGCTGGTGACTTTGCACAGCCCTCCTCACTTAAATCCAATTCACTTGCAAGTCATGGAATCACCTTCCTGATGTCATGGACCTCTTCAAGAATGAAGCACAAACAACAACCTGTGAGTAGTAAGAGCTGTCCTACTGGGGACCTAACTGGCCAGTTCCAGTTGGGCAATGCAGCTCCTTCCTCTCCTCTGCTGTCCTCTCTTCTCCTCTGCTCTCCTCTCTTTTCCTTCTTCCTCTTCTCTTCTCTCCTTCTTTTCCCTCTGTCCACATAGGGCATAATACTCTTACCTGTGGGTGCTCTGCCCAAAGGAATGTAAATTTTGATCACTTAAACCTCACAAGATATCTTGGGGTTTACGGGCTAGATTTATTTCTTAAGGACAATGCCTTTAACCAGGAATGGGGAACCTGTGGCCTCGAGGCCCCATGTGGCCTTCTAGATCTTTGGGTGTGGCCTTTGGACTGAATTCAAGTTTTACAGAACAAATTCTGTGAAGTTTGGATTCAGTCAAAGGGTTGCACTTGAGGACCTAGAGGGCCACATGTGGCCTTGAGGCTGCAGGTTCCCTATCACTGCCTTAAACCCAAATCACTCTGGCTCTTATTTATTGGCCAACTAATAGGTCCCAGTCCAAGCCCAAATTGTAATTGTTTGTGCCCTGACGGCTCAGAGTGAATGTAAATAGCAACTGTTTTTGTTTTAGTCAGAAACCCTGAGGGTCTCCCCCTGCTAGACTGAATTGTTGGTTTTTTTAACTAGGTAAAAGAAGTCATTCTTTGCCTCATTTCTTACCTACCCTTAATCATTGGATGGGCATTGCCACAGTCAAACTGAGACCTGGGAAAGACCTTAGCTTAAAAAGGCCAAGGTCTCCCACTGCATCCAGGGCCAACTCCAAGTCATCCTGGTGGTTCCAGTATAGAGAGTGAGGCTGGTGACTTTGCACAGCCCTCCCTCACTTCCATCCAATTCACTTGCAAGTCATGGCATCACCTTTCTGATGTCATGGTCCTCTGAGAACAAAGGACAAACAACAACTGTAGACTAGTTTAAAGTTAGTAGTCCACATAGAAAAAGGGAGCCTGAGAAAGTAGGAAAGAGGTATGGATTTTCCCAAAATGAAGGCCTGATAAATTGACTTGATTTGCCCTTTAATGATGTTCGCCATAATGTAGATAATGTCCACACATTTTCTAGGTAAGTCTAGAGCAAAACTCAAAACTTTAAATGTTTCCTCCTGGGCTTGCTTTCTCAATCATTTCATCAGGATCCCAGGTAATTTCAAGGCTGGGTTACAGCTTCATATCTCAGGTCATGTTGTCAGAATTTTTATTATATAAGTAGTTGATAGTCTTATATTATCACCTCATTGAACTTTTGACATGGCAGCTTTCAACTTCCTGCTAATGGAACCATTTTTAACCCTCTGCAAAAGATATTACCAATAAATTATCCCTTTCTTTTCTAACTATAAGTCCCCCCAAGCTATACCCTTAATTGGTGAAAGTCAAGTGGAATTCTCTTCAACACTATTCAATATAAAAATGACTCAACCTCCTGTGAGTTAATGCCTTATCCTTCTTATTGTTTTCTATTCAAGATTAAAAAGAATTCTCTTTTCCCATTCCCCCCTAACTCTTCCAGTGATTAAAGGATAAGAATAGAATGCTATCACTGCTAGTATTGTCCTTCACTGTATTCTCCAAATGTATTCAGTTCTATTCAATTTGCTATATACACTTGTTCTCAAGAAAGTCTTTCAAATTACTCTTTTTTGACAGAATATTATTCAAATGGTGGTAAATGAAATGCTTGAAAAAAACTAACTTTTTTTTAAGTGAATGTTTTATATTGCTCCAAATTCAACCAAAGATTTTTTTTTAAGCATTGCAAATGTGGATCTCCTCTCTAGATCCTAAAGGTCTCTTAGGGAAACTACTTACCATTGTAGAAATGAATTCTGTTCTCTTTCAGGTTTTACTTGCTGTTGAATAACAAAGGGTAAATAGTCAGGCTCAGGCCTTTGTTTTACTAACTGTGATAGAGTTATGTAAGGGAAACATGAAGGTTAGTGGAAAAAAGCCTCGACCAGGAGTTGAGGAACTTGGATTCTGTCCCTCACAAGCTGTGTGTCTTTGAATGAGTCACTTAATGTCTCTGAACTTCGGTATCCTCATTTGAAAAAGGAAAAGGATGGCCTGGAATGCATTCTAAAGTCCTGTGAAAGATAATACATTGTAATTTACAAAGACAGAAGTTCCAATTCCCACTTCAGAATCCATTTCAGCTGATGGCATTGTTATCCCCAGACATGTTTCAGGTCTGAAGAACAAAATGTAGCACTGTGAGAAGTGTAATCTAAGAGTCAGAAAAAGCCATGAGATTTTCTGAAAAAAATTTATTAAAATACTGACTCCTGTCAAAATATTTTGGTGATGCCCTGTTTTCCAGAGCAAAGGCCTAGCATGCAGGCTGTGTCCTGAGCTTGGCAAAACAATAATCCTTTGCGCTCAGGATGATATCACCCTCTGGAAAAGTATTACTTGGACCAGCACCAGGTGTTCACTGAGGGATTTATCTCCCTGTATTTTCCAGGGCCATCTATCACATGTTCACAATTCCTGTTCCTTGTCACTGACAGGACTGTACTGTTCGTGTCACCTGGCAGGGTGGTCATGACCCCCAAGACATGAGACAATGACTGTTCCCACAGGATCCAAGAACACCTGTAGTGTCCCAAGAAATGCTAACCATGAGAACTATCTCAAGATCTAAAAATGATTATGTCATGGTCCAACCCAGGATGTATATAATAAGACCTGCCTTTAGTCCAGCATGTTAAGCTTAGGTGGGGAGGGCTTCCATTTGCAAATGTCATTCTCCTTACTCTGCAATTAAACTTGTGTTTTTGTCCTGAATCTCATGTCTTTAGCCTGCTCTGTTTGTTTGACTCCAGGTTAGAGGTTAGAGGCCAGTTCTGATCGAATTGACACTCCTGATCCCTTTCATGCTAGTAATTATCTATTTTTTCCTATAGATAGCTTGTTTGTACATATTTGTTTGCATATTGTCTCTTCCGTTAGACTGTGAGTTCTTTGACATCAGAGATTATCTTTTTCCTCTCTTTGTACCCTCAGTGCACAATACCTGGCACATAGTAGGTGCTTAATAAATGCATATTGACTTACTATTGTCTCCTGAAAAGGTGTTGGCAATCACATGGCCACCAGCACTGGTTTCAGATTCAGAAAGGCTTGAGTTTGAGACCAGTCTACACCACAGCTGATTACATTGAGTAAATGATTTAACCTCTTTGAGCTTCATTTGGCTCATCTGTAAAGTGAGATTATTTATTTAAAATGGAAGCTCCTTGAGGCAAGGACTATTTCCTTTCTGTTTTTGTAGTCCCAGAAGCCAGCACAGTAGCCTGCTCCTAGTAGGCTATTAATAAATGCTTCTTGAGGGAGTTTCATTACCTATCTCACAGGATGTTGTGAAGATCTAATAAGATTATGTTCTTAAAGTAAATTATAAATTGCTAAGCAGTTTCCAAAAGTAAAATATATAAGGTATAAACCTAATCTGTGCATAAGACAGATAATAAGATTAATGACCTTTGGAACTAAGTGGCTAGTTTTTAGCCTTGAAGACCCTATAAAATTCCTAACAGATTCATGATATACAGGGATCTTTCCTTGACTCTAGAATGTTTCACATTATAGAGAAGGTTCAAGGCAGAGATGGCATATTTATCAAATTGCCAAATGATGCAAAGCTAGGAGGTGATAGACTCTGGATGACAGAAACCAAAAGTTATCTCAGATAGGCTAGAATGTTGGGCTAAAATTTAATAGGGATATATGTAGGTTTTTTTTTTAAAATTAGACGTTGCTAGAAAACAATTCACCTGACAAAGATCTGAGGTTTATGGTGGAAAACACTCTCAAGGTGAGACAACAATGCAACACTCAAAAACTCAAGTGGAATTATAAGTTTATCTATCTATCTATCTATCTATCTATCTATCTATCTATCTATCTATCTATCTATCTATATATACTTGCCAATCCAATAGATCCCAATCCATCCATTCCTGTGAAAATCTTTATCTTGTAAATTTACCATGGACATTCCACTCAATGTGTCTGGGTTCTTCCTCCATTTACTTGATATCCCAATGATACCAATCAAGTATTTAGTTTTAACATTACTTGTCTCTCTCACCACATAACCAACTAATCTTTTTCAAATGCACAGTTCTTTGATGACAATCTTTAAACTATTAATCCATTGTAATTCCTTATTTATAATGTGTTAAAGATTTCAGCCAACAACCATATGTCTCTTCCTTGCTCTTTGATTGATCCTCAGATTCAGTTCTTTATAGATGATGGTATTCTATCACTCACAACCATAAACTATCGCCATAAGAATGTGAGCGTTATATTGCCAGGAATGGACGTCAAAGTTACTGACTAATTAAATTTAAGCATTCTATTCTTTTCCTTTAAGAAAAATTGGGACATTTGCTTATTTTTTTTTCTCCTAGGAAATGTCTCCTTTTTCAAAGATCATTGAAAGTAGCTCAATAACCACAGCTATCAATTCTTTTTTTTTTTTTGGTAAGGCAATTGGGGTTAAGTGACTTGTCCAAGGTCACACAGCTAGTACGTGTTACAGCTATCAATTCTTTTGGAACATTGGAATGTAGTGTGTCCAGCTCTGGCGACTTGGACCCCTTGAGGATAGCTGTGTCTTCTACATTCTGTCTTACCATTTCTTTACTTATATTGGGTTTTATTCCCTGATAATCACTTTAATTCTATTCTTCACAATCTGGATTATTTATTTTGGTAGAGATGATGGAAATAAAGCAATTCCACTTTCTCTCTGTTGTCCATTGTCTTTATTCCACCTAGAGTGGTCCAGGTTTTTTTTAATCTACATTCTTATTGCTCCAAACATAGCTTTAAACAAAGCTTTTTTTAAGGTTATTCTTCATTTACATTAATCAAAAAGCGACTTTTAAATGCCTCCTGAAAAAAATGCAACCTCTTTTCCTTTTTTATTATTTTTTTAATTTTGTTTTTTGTTGTTTTGTTTTTATTTGTTTGTTTTTGGCAATGGGCTTAAGTGACTTGCCCAGGGTCACACAGCTAATAAGTATTATGTGTCTGAGGTCCAGGGCTGGTGCTCTATCCACTGCACCACCTAGCTGCCCCTCTCCTTTCCTTTTTTAAAAGGGTGACTAAACTGATAGATGAGGATAATACATGGCATAAAGCATTTGACAAGTTCTTGATCATAAAATTTTAGACCTTCAACAATCCAGGTCCAACTTCCCTTTCCATTTTTATTACACTATTCTCTATCACATACTCTATGCCTCAGATGGATTGGACTATTGTCAGTCTTTATTTATTCCATATCTTGTGGGCTGACTTTAGACCAATGGGATGCATTGGTGTGATAAGAAGTTTCAATAACAATTGAGTCTGGCAATACATCCCAAATCTGTATTCCTGGGTTTTTTTTTTTTCTCCCTACTTCTCATTTGATTCTGGATGCGATTCAGCCACAGTAATGAATTTAATTTAAAGGATAACCCCAAAGGCAATCTAATATGGTCCAGTCTAATCTAATCCAATTTGATATGATAAACGTTTATTAAGTGTGTAATATGTGAGCAGCATTGTGCTAGGCCCTGGGGACATCATATTTCAGTACTCCAAAGGAGATTGAGTATATTCATTGATATGCATGCTCACTCTAGTGCTGGAAATTTACCACGCATGTTCCACCCAAAGTATTGGAGACCTTCCACCATCCCTACCTTAAACTATTTGTTTTCTACTTGGGGGAAAGATATACCACAAATAAACAGTTAAGTGCATGCATGATAATTTCAATAAGAAAAAAATTTGCCATGGAAGACAGATCATGAACTGATCCTTAAAAAATAGTTACAGATTCTGAGAGATGAAGGGGAGGACTGTGTGCCTTCCAGGCATGGGAGACAGATAGCCTGTGCAAAGGAGGACAATAGTGGGCCAAATTTAAGGATTGGTAAGTTGGCTGTGAACCTTGAGTATGTGAAAGGTAGTATTCATTAAAGCTGGAAAGGCAGGCTGGGGTGTGAGCATGGAGATCTTTGAATGACAAACTGAAATGTTTGTATTTGATTCTAAAAGCTATAGGGAGCCACTGAAATTTCTCAAGCAGGGAGAAGATATGGTCAGACATTGCTTTAGCAGCTATGTGGGAGACGGATAGGGGAGAGGAGAGACTAGAAGCACAGGGATCAGTCAGGGACTTGACACTACAGTTTAGGCAAAAACTGGTGAGATGGACAAGTGGTAGACATTTGAGTAGAGACAGAGGGGCAGATTTGAGAAATATGGTGGTGGAGTCAACAAGATCTTAGCAAATCATTAGCTATAGGAGAGAAAGATGAATTGAAGCCAGCTCCCAGAGGGCAAACTTGAGGAACTAGAAAGAAGGTGGTACTCTTATCAGAACTAAGGCAGTCCAAACTTATAAGGAAGCAAAGAAAGTATGGACAGTTCTGAACACAATGCATGGTATTTATTATATAGGCTTTCTTGAAATGGAAATTTATTCTTGTTTATTTTGAATCCTCTGTTCCATTCTGATGTGCACATGGCAATGCTTTTTTGTTGTAATTTTGTTTTTAAATTTTAATATTTGTTTCAAATGTTTCTTTTTCTTTTTTTTAATTGTGTATTTAAGTTTAAAATAAAAATATTAAAAAAAAAAGAAAGAAGGCAGTCCAGAGGCTATTTGAGTTTAGGGAGAAAGCTATTGAGCTTCATTTTGGACATATTGAGTTGGAGATGCCTGCTGGATATCCAGTTAGAGATATCCAATGAGTGATTGGTTGCTGATACAGGACTAGAGCTCAGTAGAAGGAATAGGGCTAGATCCATAGATCTGGGGGTCATCTACAAAAGCAATGGTAGCATAACCTTTCCCAAGGCCATAAGAGAACAGGATAAAGGGGAGGAAAAATTCAACTCTAAATCTAATTAAAACTCATTCACTGGTACATTTTAGCCTTCATAAGATTCAGAATCTAACTAATAGTGGTCATTTGTGATTAGTCATTGTATCTGTCCAAGGGACCATTTTGCCTCAACAACTTAATTTCCCAAGCCGTGTCTGATGTTCCACTGGAGACCAGATTTACTAGTTTTCCCTCTTTCATACCCCTCCCTCCCTCCCTTCATCCTTCTCTTGTTATCCCTCTTCTCTTTCCCCTTTTCCCCTCTTTTTCATTATCCCTCTAATTTAATTATCCCTCTCAACCTCTTTCTCTCCATTCTTTTTCATCCTTCTGTCTTCCTTCTCCCTTTTCTTTTTTACTTCCACTGATATTTAGCTCAATGTGAGTCAACAGTAATCCCATACGTTGTGGAGGTTAGGGACACGGTGCCCCCACAATCTGGAAAATCCACATAAAAATTTTTGGCCCTCTCTTCCTGCCAGAGAAGAAGTCTGATTTTTTTTTTCTTTTTCTCTTATGGGTTGTTTATAGTACCTTGTAAAATTTGGGTTGTGTTTGGTCTTAGGCTCTGTGTTTTTTGTTGGACTTCTTTGCTCTCATCTGCAGCTTCTGCAAAACTCCTCCAAAATTCCCATTTAATTTCTTATGCCTACCCATGATATAACGAAACCTCAATGGGGAAAGTCATGATGTGGAAGGGATAACTGTAATGTGACAGCTAAGATGGCAAATATAATCTTAGGTTGTATTAATTCAAATGTAGTGAAAAGGAGCAGATAGGCTCATTACATTCTGCCCCGGTCAGACCACATGTAGAATGCCAGACCTACCTCTAGGCACAATCTTTATGAAAATGTCCTTTCTATGCATCAAAATAGCCTTAGGAGAAGTGAATAGATACATTTCTGCAAAAGATTTTTCTGCAGCAAAATAAAACTATAGCACATGCCCTCTTTCTTTATGATCAGTCACTAGTGGAGAAGGACTTGTTTACCATGCTGTGTACCTCTTCCAGATAACTGAACCTTATTCATCCTTAGCTATCTATTCTCCTAACTAATGAGTCCAACTTCCTTTTGCTTTCTTATGAATTTTATCTTTCAACTCATGCTCCAAAGACATACCCAGCTATACAAGAGTTTACTTTGTAGCAAAGAACCACACATCTTCCAGTTTTAGGATTGATCTTTTTACTGTACTGTATCTTTTTACAGAATGAAGCCAAATGAAGATAACAGAGAAAGTCACCCAGGACTTGATAGAACAGTCATGCTTATAATTTTTTTTTCATAATTACACCAGTACCGCATAGAGTAAATAGTCCCGTTTACCACCATAATGAATTGAGCACAAACTATAGCACACTTAATGTCATTGGTCTTACGGTGGCTTTTCTCTCTCTCTCGTGTGTGTGTGTAAAGGATTGTAAATGCACACTCATTTACTAGAAGATCTTAAGTCACAGAAGAGAAATGTCACCTTTGGCCACTTCGATGATGATTATTTGTACCTGAAATAAAACTTACAACCCTCTTAGTGGACTCACTATTGGGTTCTTTTTTTTTTTCCGAGGGAAGGAGTCCAGATCCGTGATTTCATCAGTTTAAGGAACTCCTGGGGTGGAAATGCCCTCCACAAAATCAGTCCAGCAATTCGTCTGGAATTTATAGTCTTAGAAAATTCCCTGGGGCATGGAGAGGTTAAGCAATGTGCCCATAGTCACACAACCAGCATATATCAGAGTCAAGTTGTCTTGACTCCAATGCTGCTTCTTGATCCACGATACCGTGTTTGAAACCTTGCCATCTTTACAAAAGATGAAATTATTTTCAGGAGATATTATAAAGCTTACATCTTGTTAATACAAAATAAAATGCATCAAAAAATTTTAAAAATAGATTACCAGGCAAACTACCAAGAGATACTGGTATAAATTATTCTTTAAAATGTATTCAGGTTTATAATCTTCTAGGAGGAGATCTTGATGGAAAGTGATGTTATTTTGATTTTCAGTTGACTAGGGATATTTATTTTACATATGTACAGAAAATGCTATTCTATGTACATCTCGAAGAACCACTCCAACCATTATACTTCAATGGATCAGTGAAAAACCTTACTTCACAGGTAGCAACTTTCCCTTTGGCTTCCTGCCTGTGGGAAGAAAAAGAAAAGGCAGATGTTTCTCTCCATGTGTTCACCATGTGCAGGAGGGAGAGTCTGAAGTCCCAGCATGTTATTTTCCCAGTGGAATGATGAGCAGTAATCAAGGGTCAACTGATAAATAATGTCTTTGGTTAAACTGACAGCTACACTTTTGATTTCAGGGCATCTACCAGGCTGTAAGAACCTTTGTGGTTGGCTTTTCTTGCAAAGTAGATGACCATTCCAGTGGCTGGGATTACCAGGGAAGATAAGCAGTATAGTGCAAGAAGTTGAGGAGAAAAATATTTAGGGATTTCTGGAAAAGAAAGAAAAGCAATTGACATCGATTATTAAAATGGTAGCATCAAAAATAATAATAAAAATTTTTTAAATATGGTAGTATCACAGGGATGTCACTTGTTAGAAGAGTATAGTTAGTTTCCTACTATGAAGTAAAAGGAAATAATGATTTAAACCAGGTTCTTAACCTCTTTGTGTGTGTCATGGACCCCTTTGAGTCACGGTAAGGTATCTATGGACCCCTTCTCAGAATAACTTTTTTAAAAAAAATTCATAAATTGAAGGAAATACTAAAGTTCAGTGAGATATTAGTTAAAATAAAGACATAATTTCTTTCCCACCCAAGTTTGTGGACCCCCTGAAATCTATTCACAGACCACAAGTTAAGAACCCTGGTCTAGATCACCCTGGCTTGAACTCCACACCCTCCTCAATTTACCAAACAGTTAAGACGTATTGTGTAATACATATATATATATATGTATTATGTATGTTGTATAATACATATACATGTAATACATATATATATATATATATACATATATATGTAGTATTGTGGACTGAGGGATTGAGACCACTGAATGAAATTTCTGCATGGTTTTGGCAACAGAGGTCCAATCTATTTGTATAACATTAGTGATTGTTATAACAAGGGCAATATGAGGATGCTTTCATGAATTGAGGAGATTCCATTGTTTAATGGTATTGATTATGGAGTTTTAGCATCCATCTAAGAGAACACAAATGGATGGGGTGAGATATACAGTGTACATATTCTGTATTCACTTTGATATTTGAGACTGGACTAGACATACTAATTAGAGAATAGGACTTAATTATCATGTACTGAGAAATGCAATCAGAAATGCAGGAAGGCAGTCCACACATTTCAGCAGACCACTATAAAACCTGTGTTCTTGAACTATGGCCCCTCTCTGAGAGGAATGTGCATGGTATTTCAATATTTGTACTGTCTCTTTTTAAAATAAGCTGACTTTCTTTTGCTGTCACATACATGTGCCTTCCATATTAGGTTACTCTGGCACCAAGATGCAGATAAATATGGTGCATAGAAGTATATGGAGGGCCAGGTTTGGGGTTAGGAAGGCCTTCATTTAAGTTTCTAACTCATAGTTACTCTATGACCCTGGGAAAATCACATAAGCTGTCTGTGTTACCCAAGCAACTCTCTGAAATACTAGTATCATGGAATTAAAACTGGAAGAGAACTTAGGGTTCTTGTAGTATAACACAGAGGCATCTAGATGGTACAGTGGATAGTGCATTGAACCTGGAGTCAGAAAGACCTGAGTTCAAATCCACCCTCAGACTCTTATTAGCTATGTGACTCTGAACAAGTTTCTTAACCCCTTGTCTGCCTCATCTTTAAAATGGGGATGTTCATAGTACCTACCTCTCAGGGTTATTGCAAAGATAAAGGAGTTAGTCTGTAAAGTGCTTTGCAAACATTAAAATGCTAGCTCTTATTACAGATCTCATTTTACTCATGATTAAACTGAGACCCACAGTGGTAAAATGACTAGTTTAGGGCAGGCAGCTAGGTGGCACAGTGTATAGAGCACGTGATGTCAAGAAGAGCTGCATTCAAATCCTGCCTTAGATACTTTCTAATTGTGTGACCATGGGCAAATCACTTAACCTTTACCTGCCTCAATTTGCTCATCTACAAAATAAGCATGCTGGACTTGATAGCCTCGAAAGTATTCTCTAACTCTAAATGTATGATCCTCTATTAAAATCATGCAGGTAATACTGAGATTTAAACTTAGCTTCCTCCCACCTGACTCCAAATCCATTGTTGTTGTGGTTGTTTTTAATTCATGTCATAGATGCATTTGCTTTTATATACACTCTATCTCTAGCCTACTTTTTTTTATAATTACTCAGTTGCTGCCTCATGTAATCTTAAATATTGACTGGTGATAGAATGCATTTGAACTTACTTAATTTTAAACCTTAATACTAGTCAAGTAGCTCCTCAAAGAATAGGAAAAACCTCATCCTACGTTACACCTAATTGTCCCGTTAACTGGCTCAATTCTCCACTTGTCTTTTTGCTAGGCTAGGCCAAACACTGTATGGTACCCTTCACAATGGTTAGTTACCAATGCTGACGACACAAAGGGTAAGAGCATTCTTCTCCCACTAAGCTTTCTTTGAGTTAGCCAAACATTTTTCTTTTTTAATGTCTTTTCTAAATTTATTTTTTATGTTGTGATCTACATATTTTTTTAATTTTAAATTTATTTTTAACATCCTTTTTTAAATTTTGAGTTACAAATTTTCTCCTTCCCTCCAATTCCTCCTCCCCCACTCACTGAGAAGGCAAGCAACATGATACCCATTACACGTGAGAAGTCCAAACATCATTCTTTGATGCTCTTTTCATTTTCCTCCCAAGTACATGCACCCATATTCCATAGCTATACTCCAAATGAGCAGCTATGTCTATCACCAGAATGACTTTAGAATGTCATGTTCCATCAACTTGACAAGCAAAATAAAGTTTAAAAGCTTATGAACATTCATTTTCTGATGTGTCCAATCTATTGTCATAGACCACATAACCGATCAAATTAAATTAGCAACATGCAAGTTATTCACAATATAAGAGACAAAAATTATTTTGCCCAAGTTATTTGCATCATCCAACTCCAAGTATTTTAAGCCAAATTAAATTTGGAGCCTGAATTATGCAGCTGATCAAGAATACCTCATTTAAGAATGACTAACCTGATAATTAGATAAAGTAATTAGAAAAGAAAACAACATAAGGAAGAAAGATAATCTAAAAGTGGGCAGCATTTGGCCATGTCTTTAAGTGAGAAATATTGACTATAGGAAGCAAAAGAAAAATAGTAAACATTTTAGGAGCTCAATTAAATGGAGACTCTGTGGAGTTAAAGATGGCCCGGGCATTGAGGAAAAAAGAAAACAATAAGGAATGAAGGAAAATCCTCCTACCCATAACTGAGATCTCAATCTGTCCAGAGTCATTTCCAACCTCATTGGAAACATTGATTATATATACCCCTGTGTCATCCGGAGTGACGTGATATAAGGTAAATGTTCCATTCTTTGAACACATAGTCACTTCATTGTCCACATCAACTTTTTTGAGGACAATCACCGCAGGAGGATGACTAAAAGTTTTACATGTAATGGTGACATTTTCCCCTTCAAGAACAGTTCTAGATGGATGGATGGATATCGTTGTGTTTCGAGGAGGTACTGTGAAGACAGAAAACATGGAGTAAGGTTGGCTACAATTTCATAGAGGTTTAGTTAAGTTTATAAAAAAAAAGCCTGTCTTTTCTGGGCTTAAGTTTAATTTTATTTCATTAAAAAAATAGGTTGGTAATCATCATTTTCAAGAACCAGAGACAGCTGCTGCTACCAAAGTTTCATCATGGTTGGCATTTATTTTTAGTTATTTTTCATTAGAGCTAGAAACAGGCTTAGAGATCATTTTGTCCAGTCCCTCATTTTACAGAAAAATAAGCTGAGTCTGGGAGGGATTTAATAATTTGTGCATATTCAAATAAGCAACAGAGTCAGGATTTGAAAGTAGGGCCTCTTACTCCAAATCCATGCACTTCCCCCTTTATCATACTTCAAGCATTGACTCCTATTTGAAAGGAAGCTCACTTAACATGCATGGAAAGGGCTGGACTGTCTAGCTTTAAAGACTTCCTCTCTGCTTTCCACAAGAACAGCAAGGCAAGTGTTTGTTATACTCTCGAGCTCAGGTTCAAGGCCTGTTTCTCTTCCAAGATCGACAGCAGTGGAGGCATACAAAGTGTAGAGGCCCTCAAAAAACAATGGTGACAACTACTCATTCTGGATTTAGAACATACCAGATTCACTTGGTACTGCATAACAAGCAGGCAGACGGTTTTAACTGGACTCGTTACCTAGCTCATCAGGTTTGGAATTGTATTTCGTCTGCACCTTCCTTCATGTGACCCTGATCTATAGAAAGTTACATGGGAATCTTTAAGTGAGGAAAATACCGTTCACTTCATGGAATGGGGTTTTGTGTCACCCTGCATGCTTGAGACAGATTTGCTTAATTACTCATTTGCTCATTTTCAATGCCAGGAGGTGAGAAAACTGATAAAGGTAGAAGGGAGAATCTTAGAACCTGGAGTCAGGAAGAATTACTAGCTATGTGACTCTGCACAAATCTCTTAAACTTTCTGAGCCTCAGTTTCCTCATCTGTCAAATGAGAGGGTTGAAACAAATGGCCCTTCAAGCTTTCAATCTATGATCCTATGAAAAAGAGGTTCACATCCCCAGCTTATGGGACATCAATGCACATACATGGAAAGGTCAATGATTGTGGTTTCTCTGTAGTCTGCCCCTCTTTCCTTCCCATCAGAATAAGTTTGGATGACCTCAACAGGCCAAAATGGGACTGAAATCTTTGAGGGAACATTTTGACAGTCTGGCATATCCTTTCTATGGTTAATGAATTCTCTCCACAAGGGACCGTGGTAATTATCCTGAAAGGAGCCACTCTGGAAAAATAGTTACTATGTATTCAGAGAAAGGTATTCTCTACCATAAGCAAGGAAGAGGGGTCTTTTGGATCTAAACTCTTCCCTCTTTCTTTTCCGGTTGACAGCTTTGCTAGGCCTGGTCAAACATTTGGCCAGTGCAAGACCTGGGAGACCAAGGATGCATTTATACAAGTCTCTAGGGTGGAAAAAAACAGATGAAAATCCCCTGCTCACCAATGATTTATTCTAACTCTCTGGCAATCCTCCATATTATATAACAGATGTGCTTCATTATTCTGGGAAATCTTGTGAAGTAACCCAAAAAAATATGGAATTGAGCTCCACTCTACCCCCCTTCCACACACATTCTCTTAACATAAAACATCCTTTTGAAATATATGGAATTTTTTTTTTAAAACGACAGTCAAAGAACTAACCTTTAACATCAAGCATCAGGCTCTTAACTTCTGAGCCACCCTCATTTTTAGATTCACATTCATACACTCCAGCATCCTCTAACTGAGCTGCATGTATGATATAAATGCCAGTCGCAGACTCAAACTCTCTATCTCCCATCTCTGTTTTCTTCCTCAGGATAATTTGAGACTTTGGAACATCCCCAGATGTGCAGGAAATAGTAACCGAGTCTCCTTCCTTGACGCTATCAGAAGGGAAAGCTGTAAGGCGTGTGTCTTTAGGAGGCACTGCAAACAGAATGCAAAGGGCAAGAATGAGAGTGCAGTTAATTCAATATGAGTTTTAATGAAGCGTGCAAAAGGGCTGGTAGCAGCCAAGATGCTAATTTGCCCTGTTTGCCTGAACAGTTTAGAGACGAGGCAAGTAATGGCATGGACACATTTGCTGTAACTGATGGCCTGAGATATTTTTATTAAGATGGGATTTGTTTCATCTTCAGTTAGATTCTGGACTCTTTGAGGAATGAGTCCGCATCTTTCTTAACTATTTCTCGTATCCCTCTCACTGCGGCAGCTAGCAAAGTTCCGAGTACATTTTAGATCTTCAATAAATATTTATTGAATTTAATTGTGAAAAAGCATAATGCATCATTATATTTATCTTGTACCATTTGCTAAGAAGTTCAGGGGTCCTAACAAACTTCAGAAATGAGCTTGAAACCTGCCAAAATCTCATTTTGGGGGCTAGCTAACTTAAGGTTCAAATGATAATATAATTGACCTGGATGGAGAAATATAGGTGAAAGTTCAGAATCATAGCAGACCCCTCATTTTATAAATGAGGAAGCTGAGGTTCAGAGAAGTTAATGACTTGTCAGGTGTCTGTAAATATAACAGAAATGATCACAATATAATGCTACAGGATCAGCCAGGGCTGAGAATCATATAGGGCAAGTATTGTGAATGACAGCCAGGCATCTTGGGAATTATAGTTTTTCTTCACTCTTATTCTGAGAGAGGATGGGGCCACCTCCCATGGGATTTGGGATTTGTGTCTGGGGATATGAGATCTGATAGCTGCATGGAGCTTGAATAGAATTGGGGATTAGTCTGGGAGCACAGCCTGGATGGAAAAGGAGAGGACCCTTGCTACACATGTGTTAAGTACTAGAACCAGAATACGAACTCAGGTCTTGGGACTCCAAATACCTTACTCTTTCTACTATACCATATTTGGGCAGCTAGGTGACTGACCTGAAGCTAGGAAGATGTTAGTTCGAATCCAGCCTCAGACACTTACTGGCTATGTGACCCTGGGCAAGTCACTATCTGCCTCAGTTCCCTCATCTGTAAAATGGGGATAGCCCCTGCCTCACAAGGTCGTGAGGATCAAATGAGATAATATTTGTAAAGCACTTAGGACAATGCTAGCATAAAGTAGAGATTATATAAATGCTTGTTCCCTTCCTCTCTCAAAGGCCTACACAGTTCACATACTTGCCCACGGTCACACAAATAAGAAAGTTGATGTACAAAATAGTCAGTAACCCTCACCTGCTTCTCTGATACCTTACAGATGAGGGAATTCCCTCTACCAATGCTGGTTGGCATCTTCTCTACAACTTACAGTCTCAGAGAATTTCCTAGAGCATTAGAAATTAAGTGACTAGTTCAGGGTAACACAGCCAGTATTTTTCAGAGGCAAGACTTAAATTCAGGTCTTTCTGGTTCCAAGGCCAGCTCCCTCTCTACTACTCCATGGCTTCCCTTGCTGCATGTCAAATATTATTGTCTATCCAATGTTACTAGGTAATACCCACTAAGGCTGTGGCCCTGTCTAAAATGTACTTACTGCTCACTTGAAGTATCTGTGTAGTTTTCCTTTCTTTGGGCTCAAAATCCATTTCATCAATAGGTAACTTGGCTTCACAAGTGAGGGATTTTCCCATGTCTTCCATAGTTGGGGTAAAGATCATCTTCAAACCCTTGGTCTCCAGGTTATTCCCTTCAGCATTCTCCACAATATCAAGTAATTCCACAGGATGATGAGAGCCTTCCTTCCAGAATGTCATCTCCAGTCGTTCTGAAGGGTATACCTTTGGGACCTTGCAGGTGACAGTGACAGGCTTTCCAACGATAAGGGGGCCACTCATCTCAATCTCAGGATCTCTGGGGAAAGCTTGAAATATCAAAATAAACAGGTTCATACCTATGGGATTTTTGCTGGTATTTTACATCGATTATATTTTAGATGTACATACATTTCAGAGAACAACCAAGCTAATGTTTGTAAGCAGGAACAGCCTCCAAATGTTAATTTTGGTCCCTAGGGACATTATAATCACATTATGTAAATACAAATAAAGGCATGTGAAGCAAGGCTATGTTAATTATCTAGTCTTAGGATATAATCTTATTGATGACAAAGGCCTGTTTTAGAATTCATGGTGCCTGGGTTAATACATTTTAAAATATCTATTATTCGGATTGGTTAAAGCAAATACTATGTTTCACTATTTAGACTTTGTTGCCTCTTCTCTTTCACAAGATTTCTAATCTACTCATATATTTTAGAGTGAAAGGTGACACAGGGTTCTGTGTCTCTGCCAATCTAGCAGAGAAGGAAGGAATGATTCCTACCAAGATAGAAAGGTTTTGCAAAAAAAAAGCCATTGTTGGACAAACTATTCCTCTACCATCAGATGACCAGATTCATTAACTTCAGAAAGCCTAGTCACTGAAAGGCTGTTCAGAGGACAATGATTTTTTTTTTAATTCCAGAAACTTAGAAGACCATTGGTAAGTCAGGGAAGACCATAAGAGGGAGATTCCATGCAGATGGATTAATCAACTTCTTAAAATATGTCTATAAGTATTTCCACTCCAATTAATACATTTTACCGAAATTTTAAGACATAGGCCTTTTAGACAAGTATGCTACTACTTGATTTGATCTCTCAATTTGAGACACTTATTGGTTAAAGTGAGAGGGAGAAAGTAAGAAGGAGAAAGAGAGAGAGAAGCGGGGGGAGAGAGAGAGAGAGAGAGAGAGAGAGAGAGAGAGAGAGAGGTTGAGCCTGCCTTAGAATCAGTATAATTTTTGTTCCAATCCCACTTATGACACATACTATCTGTATGATTCAAGGCCAGTCATCTGAACTCTGTTAGCTCCAAGCAACTCTCTTATCCTATAAGATCTTAGAACTTGGTTACTGATCTCTGTTGGTGAAAGGAATTTCAGCTAGTCAGTCAACAAGCATTTGTTAAGCACCTACAATGTGCCTGGCACTATGCTAAGCTCTTTACAAATATTATCTCATTTGATCCTCTCAACAACCTAAGGAGGTAGGTGCTATTATTATCCCCATTTTACAGTTGAGGAAACTGATGCAGGCAGTGGTTAAGTGACTTGTTTAGGGCCGCACAGCTAGCAAACACCTGAGGATGATTTGAACTCAGGTCTTACTGACTCCATACCCAGGTCTTTATGCACTGCACCATCTAGCACCTCTGAGAGATACAAAGAAAAACCAAAACAGTCCGTTTCCTCAAGAGCTCACGTTCTAATGAGAGAAAAAACAAACAAACCTATAAATAACTAGGTGCATACAAGATATATACTGAGTAGATGAAGCTTCCTATACAGATAAAATCACATCCAGATCAAAACATAAAATAAAAAGATGGTGGATCTGAACAATATTGGGATATATTCTGCATTAAATCAGTTATAAAATCAAAGTGAGGAGCTTATTATCATTGTCCCAGAACAAAGCTCAGACTATTTTGCACTAACCAGAATGCTGCAGCTATTTCCTTACTGCAATAAAGATCTCTTTTCCTGGTTCTTATTTATGCTTAGGAATGTGCCGACATCAGCAAATCCTTGGCTCTGTGTAATGATGATACAATATAACTTAACCCTCTTTTGAGAAGTTCAAATTCCTCCCAAACACAATCCATTTCCCCCCAGAATACAGCCTCAAGGAGGTAAGAAATGATTGGTCAGTAGTTCTGATGGAAAATCCCTGCAATGTGTACTTTTGAATCCTGTTCAATGAAAGAAGACAGAGCAGCTATGCCAAGGAAATCATATGGTAGGTGATTTGTACCTATTATTTACCACCATCGTCATGAGCCACGGCACTCAAAGTCCATTCCATATATCAATTTGCAGCTGTACTGGGTTTGTGTTCCTAACCTATTTATTTGGTACTATTCTTCACCAAGTAAATGAAAGGGTCCATTAGAAAAATGGAGAATTGCTAGGAAGGTGTCATTCTCACTGCTGAAGTGAATTCACTGTAGGACACCTATGTTAGTCCACCCTTGTTCCCAGCATCACAGATCCCCTGCCTCAAGCCCAAAGTTCTGTGTCTCTCTGCCTACTTTTCACTCCCTTTTAGGCCTGCTTCTTGGCTGTGCCTCTCAGCCCAAACTGCTCCCCTTCTGTCCAGATCCAGCTATTCACAGACGGCCACAGGTATTGTTGAGGTAGTAACTCTAGTCCTTTTGAGTCGATAAGCACTGACTCAAGATCGGTTGGCAGCCTCTGGCCAGACAGGCGACAAGCTAAGTAAATAGGGAGGAGTCTGAAAGTCATATTCTGTTCAAACCAATACTGGAGATAGAAGTGGGAGAGTGGAAAGGCATAGGCTACTGATAATGGACACCTTCATATATGAGCCAAGATTTGGACTGACTGTGGGGCAAGCCATGAGACTATGTATATATGCTTTTTGAGTACAAATCAACTGAATTGCCTGGGGAAAAAAATTCCTCGGTATGGCAGTAAACAGTAATTTTTACCACATGCTTGAATAAAAAGTTTCATCAGGCACATATGGTTTACTCATTAAGGAATCATGTGCCCTGTTTATTTCCTTCTCTAAACACTTCTGTCTCATTGCACAGTCATGGGGTCAGATTTATTTTTTTTCAACCAATTCCACTGAAAATGAACAATTTCCAACTTTGAAACATCGCTTTTAAATAATGATCACTGACACACAGTGCTTTGAGGTTTGTCAGGACACTGTGCTAAGCCCTTTACAAATATTATCTCATTTGATCCTCTCAATAATGCTAAGAGGCAGATGTTATTACTATCTCCATTTTACAGTTGAGGAAACGGAGGCAGGCAGTGGTTAAATGACTTGCCCAGGGCTATACAGTTAACCAACATCTGAGGATAGATGTGAACTCAGGTCTTATTGACTCCATACCCAGCCTTCTATGCCCTACTCCTCTAAGATATACAAAGAAAAGCCAAAACAGTCTCTTCTCTCAAGGAGCTAATTATCTCATCACCATCATCATCATTATTATGCTGTGTACATGCAGATCATTGTGTCATATGGGTATTATGGTTTTCTTATTAATGCATTATTACATTATTTCATTTGATTTCCTCAACAACTCTGTGAGGCAGGCACTACAGGTATTATTATCCCCATTTTGCAGATGAAGAGACTGAAACTTTAGAGAGATAAATTGACTTGCCTAGAGTCACACAGCTACTAAATATTATATATGGGACTTAGAGTGATAGATTTAGAGATGGAAGGGACTTTTGAGGTTATTTAATCCAACTCTTTCATTTTGTCAATGAGGAAATTGTAGCCTAGAAAGATCATTTGACTTTTCAATTTATCCCTTACATATCTTATTTGTACATAGTTGTTTGGATATTGTGAGTTCCTTTAGAGAAGGGACTGGTTTTTGTGTTTCTTTATATCCCCAGTGCTTAGCATAGTTCCTGGCACATAGTAGGTGCTTAATAAATGCTTGTTGACTTAACTTTTTCCAGGTCATAAAAGTAGTGTAGCAGACCTGTGCCTTGAACTTGTTTTCCCGACTCTGAGTCCAGGGCTTTCTCCACTACAGCATGTTGGCTAGATAACTTAGAATAAGAGTAGACCCTTACAATGATGGCTTACTTACAGTAAAGTTCCACCTGCACTCCTTTTTCCACTTTCTTATTCCCACATGATGCTGTGCACAGATAAAAATGTTCATTTTCAAGGCCAATGGGATTTATGGTCAAGGTGGACTTGGAGTCCTCATTGTGTACTGTCCCCCCTATGGGGCTGTCTATCTGGGTTTTCCAGGACATAAATGGGGCTTCACAGCCCATTGTGGTGCAGGTCAACACAAGAGAATCACCAATCTGAGCAGCAATCTTTGGTCCTGGGGAGATTTCCACTGTAAGAGGTTTCACTGAAAGAAGAGAAGGAAAGTGAGATATAAACCTGTACCAAACTTTATAAGATTCTCTTCCTTTTCCATTCCACTTTGTTTCATTAATTTTATCATATACTCTTTAACTTCTGACCTGAAAAGAAGAAATGGTTCTCCTAAAATTTACTTTCCATGAGGGAAAGGATCCAATTAAAAAAAAATAGTCCAAGGTGACCCAAATGTACTCACTTGTTTAAAGCATTTAAAAGGGTTGAAAAACAGAGTGAATGAGCAGAGATAATAATTGTTAAAAAAAAAAATTAAAAAAAAGTGGGGGGGGGGGGCTGCAGTCTTTACTTCAGCAGAGTGAAGATTTGATTCGAGGTAAGATGATCAAAGCACTCTCCCTGGTTGCTGGGGCAACTAAACCTATCCTGATCCCATATGGAAATGAAATGAGATCTGTGAGAAGAATTTATAAGCTTAGAAGTATTAGAAAAGACAATAGTAACTCATTTTACATCAAAAAGAATGCCTTTGAGACCCTTGAACCTAGGGCTTGAGTTCTAGTATTTCAGTTTCACACACATCTGAAATTAAAACAAAAATCACTTTGGAAGCAAATCAAAAGCTAAGCTTTCGAATCACAAACAATTCATTTCTGTCAGTGTTAGCTTGTGCTCCTTTATGGACTCGTGAACCTGCTTTAAATTTAAAGCCAGGGTGGAAGGCTCAACTCCATCACAGAACATGCCAGGTAATAAATTTTGGAAAGGAAGCACTTTGGCAATTAGCATCATTCCTGATGTATACACAGGCTTTCTTTAGATGGTAGTTGTTCTGAGAGGAGAGGAGTTCTAAATCAGTGCTTTCTGTTGATTCTAAAGACATTCAGAGTGATTTTGCTGCTCTGAAGGTGACAGATGAGATGTCACAGGAGGTAACAAAAACCCATCGTGCTCGAGGATCTGTTTCAGATGAAGGAATGGGAGCTTCAGTAAACAAGCTATTCAAGTACTCTACACTTTCCCAGTTCACTCTTGTCACAAAAAAAGGCAACTTCAACATTCAAATTTTTCTGTGCGTGTGTGCACGTAAGTGCTTACCTGAGACAATCCTAATAGTTTGCAAAGAAAGTTTATCTCACATAATCCCAACACACTGAAAGTAATAATACTTTTCTATTGTGCCTTAGGGTTTGTAACTCATTATCCTCATGGCAGTCTGTGGGGTAGGGAGTGCCAGTATCATTATTCACATTTGATAGATGAGGAAACTAAGATTTAAAGGATAAATGACTTGCCCGAGGTAAGTCTAGTAAATATCAGAGGTGGAAACTGAACCAAGGCTTCTTGAACTCAAGTCCAGTACTCCCTCCACCACACTTTTCCAATTCTGCTTTTCCAATGAGGTACTTTTAGATTATCCCTTTAAAAGGAAAGATAATGACTACAAATCAATTTTGAAATTTTTATTCCAATATTAGAAGGTGGACATTTAAAAAATGGATCTGGTTGTTTCTTTGTGAGCCTCTTCAGATCACTTAGTGAAGTAATGGCGTATTGGATCCTGGCTCTTCCACCTTCTGCCTTTGTGACTTTGGCAAAACCTTTGAAGGTCTTAATTGCCTCATTTATAAAACTGAGGGGGTTGGACTAGATGACTTCCAAGGTCTCTTTCAAGTTGAAATCTGTGATTATATGATCTTTTAAAAGTTAATTAATTTTGGCTTTACAGCATATTAATTTCAAAATATATGTTTTACCCCTGCTGTACAAAGCAAACCTTTCCATGTAGCAAAGATTTAAACGTTTTCAAACATACACACAAACACAACTGTTCAGCAAAACCCGAACAAAACATTGACCACATCTGATAAAATACACAGTATTCCGCGGTTACAGACCACTGCACCCTCCATCCCCTCCTTGCAATGAAAGGAGGTTCATTTTCTCTTCTACTCCTGAGTCAAGGTTGGTCATTATAATTACACAGCATTAAGTTTTATTTCATTTTTCTTTCCATTTATTTTGCTGAAATTATCATGTATATTATTTTCTTTGCTTACTACATTCTGTACTGGTTTATATAGGTTTTCCTATGTTTCCTCGAATTTTTTGTATAGATTGTTTCTCATAGCACAGTAGTATTCCATTACACTCGTATATAACAATTTGTTTAGTCATTCTTTAATCTTTATCTACTTTGTTTGCAGTATTTTGTGACCAAAGGAAGTGCAGCAATAAATATGTTGGCATATAATGGGAGTTTTCTTTCTGTCTGCCACTTTGTGACATATGCCTGGCTGTGAGCTCTCTGGATCAACATTTTAGTCACTTTTTAAAGCATAATTACGAATTGTTTTCCAAAATAGTTGGACAGTTCACAACTCCACCAACTGTCTTTCTGTAGCCCTTCCAATACTGACCATTTCCATCTTTGCCAATTTTCCAAGTGTTTTCAATTTCTCTTATTATTAGAGATTTGGAGCAGTCTTTCCTACAGTTGTTAAGTTGCATTTCTTTTGAAAACTTTTTGTTCATATCCAGTACCCACTTACCCATTAGGGAATGGCTCAGTTATATATTTGTGTAATTTCCTATGTAACTTAGATATAAAGACCCTTATCATGGTTAGCTAACACAAAGATTTTTTTTTGCCCCAATTGACTTTTCCTCCTTTAATCTTAACCCTAGAGTCATAATAATATGGATTAAATCTCTCGAGACAGTAACTTTTTCAGACCACTGTTAGGATAGTTTATAAATTGCTGACATAGGGCCTTCAGTTTTAGCCTTATAGCCTGAAGGAGTTGATACAGCTCTTAAAAGCCAGTAACTTCCTTCCTCTTCACTTTTGACATGGGACAGGTTTTATTAGAAAGCTAAGTTATTCCAGGAGGCAATTTTAGCAGCACAGCCTTTTTATTAGCTCAGAATATTCAAGGGCTCCTTGGAAATTAACCTTTTGCAGCCTGAGATACAAAGGAGTGGATTCATTTAGCAGTAGTATAAATGTTAAAATATATTTTTTAAAAATTCTTGTTTGGGTTCTATGACTGTTACCATTATTAGCCAATTGCATAAGGGAAATTAACTCATTTGACTCACCTACAGTTACTTCCACCTCTTTCCTACTTTTTCCAAATTGATTCTTCGCTTCACACACATAAGTTCCAGAATCTTCCTTCCTCATTCCCACTAAGGTGAGCGTTGCATTCTCAGAAAGAGGTAATGAGTCCTCACTGTCCAGTTTCTTACTCCAAAAGATCTGTGGGGGTGGCAGGCCCTCGCTGGAACAGGTCATTGTCACAGAATCCCCTTCTTGCACAGTGTTGGAGGGGGTGATGGAGATGTTTGTATTCTTGGGTACAACTGAAAAAGGTAAGGCCACTGGGTTAGCTGTCATTGTCTTTTATGTCAGAACAGTGGGGATGGAAGGCAGCTCTCTCTTCTCACAGATGATGACCTGAGAGTTTTAGAAATGTGGCTCCTCCAAAGGTAAACTGCGTTTATGCACATATATTGATTGGTTTAACCCATTCGATAAGCCCAAGAAAAGTGGTTTGTGAGCCAAACTGAGGACATTTAAGCAAAACCCAGTTCACCTAGTTTTAGGGGACTTTCAGTGATTTAGAGAGAGGGTTTTTTGATAGACTGGTAGACTATGTGTAGATATAGCTCATGAAAATAACATTTACACGTGTTAGGTTTTGCAAAGAGCTGTATATATGTCAGTTAATCCTGACAACAACCCTGTAGTTGTTGATATGTGATTTAAAGGGAAGATTTTTTGATAGATTGATGTGTATGTATGAATTAGTTTCAGAAAATAGCTAGCATTTATATAGGGCTTCAAGATTTGTAAAGCGCTTCACATATGTAATGTTGTTATCCTCACAACAACCTGGAGGGATAGGTGCTATTATTATCATCCATTTTTAAAGATGAGGAAACTGAGGCTGAGAAAAGGTTAAGTGACTTGCCCAGGGTTACACAGCTAGTAAGTATCTGAGGCAAGATTTGAACCCAAGTCTTCTGGATTCCAGTGCTATGGTCACTATACCAACGTAGTTGCCTCTGAAAAGAAAAAGCACTTGAAACCACGTCCAAGTGAAAGAGGCCAATTAATTTATTTTTTTTAAAAAAAATTTCTCTCATCTGAATTATTCAGATTGGCTGTGATTTGCTAAGTGTGAGATTTACTTCAAAATTAGGTTCCTTCCTCTCTGCTTTGGCAAAATCACTTCCACCTTAACTACCAGCATAGTGTAGGAGGGCAATGTTGTATGGAAGGAGAGCTAAACTTCAGAATGAGGAAACCTGGGTTTAAGACTTGTCTCTGATACCTTGTTAGCACTGTGTGAACAAGGGTATTAGTTCTTCAAAGCTCCTATTTACTGCTCTAAATATGGTACATTAGAAAAGGGACTGGATGTAAAGTCAGGATTTTGTTGGCTATTCAGTATTATTTGTTGTTATTCAGTCATTTCTGTCGTGCCTGACTCTTCGTGATCCCATTTGGGGTTTTCTTGGCAGAGATGCTTGGAGTGATTTGTCCTTTCCTTCTCCAGCTCATTTTACAGATGAGGAAACTGAGGCAAACAGGGTAAAGTGACTTGCCCAGGTTCACACTGCTAGTGAGTATCTGAGACCAGATTTGAACTCTTCCTAACTCCGGACCCAGTGCTCAATGCACAAATGGCACCACCTAGCTTCCCCAGAGTCAGGAAAACTGGGTTCAAATGCTAGATACTCACTGGCTTTATGACTATGGGCAAATCAACTTCTCAAAGTTTCAGTTTCCTCATTTGTGAAATGGTGTTGATAATACTTGCCCTCTGTGGTGAAGAAAGCACTTTAGAAACCTCAAAGCTTTATTAGAAATGTGGGTTCTGATCTGCTGTTCCTAGCCTCCTTACTGTTCCTTGAACACAGCGCTGTCTCCCAGACTTCAGGAATTTCCACTGGCTATTTTCTATTCATGGAATACTCTCCCTCCTCATCTCCAGCTTCCAACAGCCCTGACTTCCTTCAGATCCCAGCTAAAATCCCAGCTTCTGCAAGAATATTTTCCTGGTCCCCCTTCTAATGCTAATGTCTTCCCTCTAAGATTATCTCCAATTTATTTCATCTTGTTTGTACATAATTTTTTGTGTGTTGTGTCCCCCATTATACTATGGGTTTCTTGAGAGCAGGGACTGTTTTTGGCTTTTTTTGTATCACCAACACTTAGCACAGTGCCTGATACATAGTCGGTGCCTAATAAAATGTTTCTTGACTTATCAGTATGCATTGCTTTTCTTACAAGATTGTAGGTGAAATGAGATAATATTTGTGAAAAGTACTTTGTACAGTGCCTGGAATATAGTAGGCACTATATATAACATATATATATATGCTTATTCTCCTCCATTTCCCCTTGTTCAGAAACAATGTTTTTAAAAGAGTTATATAAATCTGGAGAAGTAATATGGAGCAATGAAAAGAGAGCAACCCTTGAAGCCAGGAAGACTCCAGGCCAATTTATGACGCATACTAATTGTGTGACTCTGGACAGATTACTTAACCTCTCACTTTGCCCAAGCAACTGTCTATGACTATACATTGCCAATCTGCTTTAATAAACGAAAATTCTTCCAAGGAGTTTCCTATACTAATAACATCACAAGTATACTCCAAAAGAAAAAGACATTATCATCATCATCATCATCATCATCATCATCATCATCATCATCATCATTCTTATCACCATTTTCCACATGGGAAGAAATTATCTCTCTATTACTTTCCTCAACCTCCCTTCAAGTCCCTCCTTTTATCTACAATATCCACCAATGGAAAGCAGAATGTAGGTTGTTGAGAACTGCAATTTGTCCAGGCTAATGTACCCTTTCTATAACAATTTGGCAGAAAGACTTGAATTAGCAATAGTGTTAAATGAGAATAAACAAACAATTTCTCTTTGACTTTATAGATCATATACTAAAAGCCATTGCCAGTCAAATAGAGACATAAAATTCCACAAAACCTGCCACCTTGTCTGAAACGTACTTATGAAATATACTTACTGTTCACCTGAAGTATCTGTGTAGTTCTCCTTTCTTTGGGCTCAAAATCCAATTCATCCATAGGTAACTTGGCCTCACAAGTGAGGGATTTTCCCATGTCTTCCATGGTTGGGGTAAAGATCATCTTCAAACCCTTGGTCTCCAGGTTATTCTTGTCAGTATCCTCCTCAACATCATGCAATTCCCCAGGATGATGAGAACCATCCTTCCAGAATTCTATCTCCAGTCGTTCTGAGGGGTATACCTTTGGGACCTTGCAGGTGACAGTGACAGGCTTTCCAACGATAAGGGGGCCACTCATCTCAATCTCAGGATCTCTGGGGAAAGCTTCAAATACCAAAATAAACCTAAGTATGAATAAGATTTTTTCTGGTATTTACACAGGATGATTTAAATAAATACATTTTAATGTGCACAATAACAGCACATATTCAATATCCTATCATTTTACTGATATGGGTATATCCCCTATTGATGCAAGTCACTGTCTAGCACAGTGCCTGGAACATAGTAGGTGCTTAAGAAATATTTATTAAGTGGTGAAACATCTCCAAGCTTTGCTAGGCTGGTCCTTGGATAACAGACATGAAATCCATTGCCGGGCCAGATCTAGAAAAGATTCTAGCACCTTTTTTTAACCTCCTAGAGCTTATGCTCCATCAACATAAGCTTAAGACCCCAGTATACCTACAAGGCTCAAGGAGTCGTCATTTTAGGACTCTAGAAAAGGAATAGTATCAAATCCAGCCTCAGACGCGTAACACTGACTAGCTGTGTGACCCTGGGCAAATCACTTAACCCCATTTCCTAGCAAAAAAACCAAAACAAAAACAAAAACAAAAAAGAAAAGGAATAGTAGCATAAAATTAGTTAAAACATATATAATATTTCTTTATCCAGGCCCAGTTATTGTTTCCAGTAAATACACTTCCTAGAGATTTTAAAATAGATACTCCAATAATTTTTCATAGATTCTACAGTAAAGAGTCCAGTGACAGATCAATCAATTAATCAGCTGAGCAGTACTTATGAAGCACCTTCTATGTGTCAATTACTGGTGATACAAAAAACAGTGAAACAGACTCCACCCTCAAGGAGTTTATATTCCATTAAAGGGGACAGCCTGTATACGTATGGTACAAAAGATGTACACTGTGAGCACAAGATAATTCCATGATGATGGAGGATTGACAAGAAAGGTCTCCTATAGGGAACTTTAGAAGGAGGTAAATACTCTTAGAGGTGAACGTGAGAAGGGAATTTACTCATCTAGAAAGCAGAATTTTAATGACTAATAAAAAGATGTGATCTCTGATCAGCAACATTGAGATATCTCCTATATTACATCAATCAAAACGATGAGTAGGAGGAGACTACCAAAATCCCAGAGGGATGATGACGATGATGATGATGAACAATTATAACAGTAACTGACATAAAGCGCTTTAAAGTTTGCAAAAGCATTATGCATTTAATCTTGTATTTAAACCACATAGCTATATTGTGAGACACATACCAACTGGCATTAATATGCCCATTTTACAAATGAGCAAACTCAGCCCCTGAGTGGGTGGCTTATCTATGTTCAAACAGTGAGGTGGGATTTGAACCCAGAACTTGCTGACTCCAAACACAGACTTCTAGCCACTTTGTCATGCTGTTTCTCACTAAACAGAAAGATGCAAAAGTTATTTCTTCTCAATTCTTTCCATATTAGAATACTACTTCTTTTTTCTGGTTCTCATTTATGATTAGGAATGTGCCAACCACAGTATATCTTTGGCTCTGTATAATAAGGTGATACAATATAATTTACCTCCCTTCACAGAATCAAATTCATCCTGACTGTAGTCTTGGGGGTTAAGACAGGTTTAGTTAGAACTTCTGTTGTATAATGCCTATTTTTTCTACATCCTTCTGCCTGAAGCAGAGTAGAGAAACCAAGTCAGGGAAATCATGTGGTAACTTTCCCACTAGTTCCCATAATCACTAGAGAGGAGAAAGGGAACGCTAAGAAGTGGTGTGTCTCATATCGTAATTACAGTTGTCCTGCATTTGGGCTCAATCTTTCACTTTTGCTTGATCTACACAAGAAAAATAAATAGACTAATTTGGATCAAACCCCTTCCCTTCCCTGAGTCTCAGTTTCCTCATCTCTGAAATTAGGGGTTGGGTTATCAGAATCCCTTCCAGTTTCATCAGTCTTTGACTCGCTGATTTGCAAGGGGGAGGCAGTGTATATCTTCTCCCATAAGGCATCTATGCTAGTCTTGACTTTGACCCCATCTCACAAACTTTCCCAAATCCCAATTTTCCATCTCCGACTACTCTCTTCCCACCTTGGTTATCTATTTCCTGATTTTGCTCCTTAGGAACCCCCCACCACTTCTGCCCAGTTCTTCCTCATAGATAGATAAAGGTGACTGAGCCTTCTGAACTGAATAGATAAATGAGTCGAGATTAGTTAGGTTAGGACTCTGTTGAAAGCAAGAGAACTTTTCCAAGTACAGGTGACTATCTTGAAAGACTGCTGTATTAATGGCAAAGTCGAAACTGGAAGAATATGGACAACCTATATAGTAAGATTTGTATCTATTAATGGGAGCCAAGGAGGAGGAGAGGGAGAAATTGTAAATTAAAGGAATGTGAATAGAAAGGTTCAGTTCTACTATTGCATGTTAATGATTGTCTGGTCGATGAGTTTGATAAGAGATGGATGGAAAGTTGGCCTCTAAGCCAAGAAGATCCTGGTTCAGGTCCTGTCTGTGACATATACTAGCTATGTCACCTTGACCAAGCCACTTAACTTTTCAGCCTTCTAAGTAACTCTCTAAGTTAAATCTTACAGTCAAAAAGTTGCAGAGAAAGCACTGACCTGCATTGGTAGAGGGAGCTTTCATACCAGGGAGATCCCTATATTAATACAATCACAATTCTGATATCTATCTCAACATTCCCTGCTCTAAAGGAGCCTACATTCTACTAGGTGAGAGGAAGTACATAAATATGTAACCACAAGGTTAGGAGGGGGAAAGTGAGCACTACAAATTGAGGGAATCCAGGAAAAATTACATGGAAGAGATGTTAATCTGGACTAACCCTTAAAAGATCAGGATTTTGAAGAAAGAAAGAAAAAAAAAGAAACTCTTAGTTTAACAAGTAGTTTCTTCCCTTGCTTGAATAAAATAATTTTCAAGAGGAACACATGGTTAGTCATTAAAAATACATATACCTTGTTTATTCCTCCATTTAACACTTGGCCCCTGTGGAATAGTCATACATTTATTTCCCCCCAACCAATCTCACTGAAAACAAGTAGTTCTCAATGTCATAGTATCACTTTCAAAGAGTAGATAACTTACAATAGAGGTCCACCTTAATTTCTCTTTCCACTTCCTTGCCCCCGCATTTGGCCGTGCACAGATAAGAGTGTTCATTTTCAAGACCAACAGGATCCATGGTCAAGATGGACATGGTCCCTTGATTTTGCATCTTCCCCCACAAGGGGCTGTCTATCTGAGTTCTCCAGGAGAAAACAGGGGCTTCACAGCCAGTCACGGTACAGGTCAGCTTAGTGGAACCACCAATGTGAGCCGCAATCTTGGAACTTGGGCCAACCTCAATTTTCAGATCTTCCGCTGAAAAGAAAAAAAAAAGAAAAGAAAATTTGCTGCTAGCTTCAGATTTAATCTTCCTCTCCCCTTTATCCTCTCTAGGATCCTGGACAAAACGTCATACATCGGCTGTCCTGTCCAAATAACTTGCATCTCCCAGCTAGGTGTTCAGAAAGACAATGAAGAATGTTGTCAAGGAAGATGTTGGAATCATCTTCCTTAGTAAAAGATCAATGACTAAGGCTTAGACTCGGCCTCTATTTCTCAGGGTCTTGTTGATATATTTCCTCACAAATTTGATTTCCACCTACATATAGGAAACTAACAAAGAGATAAAGAGGCAAGAACCAAAATTATTCATTCCACCTGGGAAATCATATTCCAAATATGTTTAGTTTCAAGGTCCTCCCCATGCTGGACCATCAATGCATAGCTAAATTCAATAGCACTTTGAAAACAAAGTTCAACAAAGTTTTCCCCTATCTTTAAAAACCACAGCACCATTTTTGACAGCAATACTAAGGAGTCTGAAATCAACCCAGCAGCTCAGATAGATGCAGGCAGGCAAAAGAAATGAAAGGAAAAAAAAAAAACTCACACATAGCAAATACCATCCAAAGGAGGTTCGTGGCCAGGACAGTCCCGAGCTTTTGTCCATGCATATTGTATGTTGTGATAGAGGAAACAGCAAGTCCAAACTACCTACTCTCTTTGCTACCTGAAGAAACCCAGGGACTGTCTGCAGCTTCCAAAATGAAGGCAGCTGGGTAAGCAATGGAAGAAAAGAGTCTGCTCTTTATAAAGGGTCTTGCTGCAGAGGCGGAGGGAAATCCCTTAACGGGGAAACCCAGAGCAGAGCCAAGAAAAAAAAAAAAAAAAAGGCTGACCCAGAGCCAAGTTCCTCAGTGTTAACCCCTTGTACTGCTTTAGAGGCAAAATCACAGGCATCTGCACATTCCAAGCTTGCTTTCCAGTAGTAAACAGAGGTTTTAAATTTAGGAACTGCTCTAAATTGGGGCACAAAAGACCCCAAGATTACAGTGTGCTGATTAGCAAAGATATTTTGCAATTCACCCACTGCAGGACAATCATATCTTTAGGCTAGGAGGAGAAGAATTTTGGTTGTATTTTTTTTAAGAAAAAAAAAATCTTTCTATTGGGTGATGTACTTCTGTGTCATAGATAAATAGATGGATGAATGGATAGATAGATAGAGGATAGATAACATTTTCTTTATGACAAATTAATTGCATTCTACTTTTAGGTATAACTGCATGGAAAATTCAATAAATTTTTTCCTTTCATATTAGTAGAGGGTATAGGAAGGATGACTGAAAGCTGAAGTGTTATAGAGGCTGAAAAAAGGTGGGTGCCTTTAGTATAGAGGGGTTGTGGTCTGCATGGGTGGAGGGGTATCTCCACACTAATGAAATCGTGGATTGTAGAAAACATGACAATACAGTCTGAAGGTAGATAAGAGTATATCCCACATGTCAGTTTGCTTAAGTATCATTGAAAGAACTAGAGTGTCAGAAACCCTGAGTTTAAATCCCATCAACAATATTTGCTTCCTGACCATGGGCTTCCTTTTGCTTCCTCATTTATAAAATGGGGATAATAATACTTGCCCTACTTCTCTCAGAGAGTTATTTTAAGGATAATTCAAGGTGCTTTATACCCTAAAGTGCATCAGAAATGTTGTTATTCTTACTGCTATTATTGTTGTTGTTGTGCTCGGCCATCTCCAGTTGACCTGATGTACGTGTGGCCACTGGACCCAGATGGCTCCGGAGGAGGAAGTGAGGCTGGTGACTTTGCACAGCCCTCCCTCACTCAAATCCAATTCACTTGCAAGTCATAGCATCATCTTCCTAATGTCATGGCCCTCTTTGAGAACCAAAGACAAACCACACACACACACACACACACACACACACACACACACACACACACATACACACACACACCACCACCACCACTCTCTTAAAAATGGAAAACCACTCAGTCAACCAGCTATCTACCACTTGTCTGCATGATATATAAAGATCCAGTTAAATCTTTTTTCTGAATTGACTTTTTTTTTTCAAACGAACTGAATGGGTTTGATCCAATTAAATCTTTTTTCTGAATTGACTTTTTTTTCAAATGAACTGAATGGGTTTGATATTGCAAAGAGGGGGCCCCAAACCTGCAAAACTCTCTCTAGTCTCACACCAAACCAAAAAACCCAAATCCTACCCCCAAACAGGACTAAAATACAATTTGCTATGAGACATTGCATTTCTTTGAAAATCCCAAGACCATAAGAAGAATTATGTACATAAAAAACTTTCACAGTTCACCTTGGAATTCAGGACAGCTAGGCATGTAACTTTCTCCTTTCTTCAGGAAATAAGGATGCATTTCAGGAAATTAGTAGGAATTTAAAACTTTGGGGAATAAAAACTACAGGAAGGAAGGGCCATTTATTTGGCAAAGTCTGTTTTAGCATAGGCTATCTCTGGCCTTTCTGTCAGTGTAAGGAAAAATACAAGTTAGTACTTAAGAGTCTATATTTTCCTTGGTGTGGGCAACCCTCAACTAATTTAGACTGTTATACTTCTATTTCTTAAGACATGGTCTTCATGAGATACTGTGGCCAGAAAAATGAATACCCTAGTGCAGGGTTGGTGAACCTGTGGCCTCAAGGCCACGCGTGGCCCTCTAGGTCTTCAAGTGCAGCCCTTTGACTGAATCCACTCAAAGGGCCTCACTTGAGGATCTACAGGGCCACATGTGGCCTTGGGTTGCAGGTTCTCCACTCCTAGTGGTCAACTATCTGTCAATGAGCCTTGGCATCCTTTGCCGGGTCAATTCTCATTTGTTAGACCCAATCTATTGCTGGGCCCATATTCAAAGCCATTCTAGCTTGGTGGGACCTAATGTCATGGTGTCATAGTTTTAGAGGTAGAAGAGGCCTTTGAGGTCATCTAGTTAAACCTTCTTATTTTAGAGATGAGTAAACTGAAGCTTAGAAATGTTAAGTGACTTATCCAGAGTCACATTAGTTGTAAGAGTCTGGACTTGAATCCAAGTCTTCTGATCCCAAATCCAGTGCCTTTCTCTGTGGGCATAGTTGCACAGAACCCTCCAGGTCACAATGAGGTGTTAGAGTAAGGCTTCAGTGGAGATAGCTATATTATCTTAATAGTCCTGTGATTTCATAGTATGGTGGAACTCCTGGTGGGAAAACTCCCTTCAATGACAGACATCAGCAACTCATCTATAACTTATATTAGAGAGCTGCTGAGGGCACTAACAGATTGAATGACTTGCAAAAGGTCCCATGGCTAGTACACATCAATTGTAGAACACAAATGAGCCCAAATTCTTCTGACTTCAAGGCAGGCTCTCTAGCCTTAATGCTTTCCTGCCTCTAATTGAGAGTTCAAGATAGCACTAAAAAAAATAAGAATTTAGGGATGTAGTGTAAAATACATTACTGAAGCATGGTGTGGAAAGATTATAGGAAGTGGGTTGCTAAGCATGAGAAAAAGAAGTGTTATACCTTTTGTTACATAATTTAGAATTTAATCATATATGCCTTCACTTGAAATTCAGTCCATGAGTTAACATCCAGAACTTCAGTTGACTGACGGTTGCCTTTGTCTCCCCACCCCCTCCTTGAATAATCTCCCCTTCTAGTCTGCTAGTGTGAAAAACAGCTTGCAGGTTGCAACTTGATACAGGTCTACGATATGATGTGCCAAAGAAGCCGATGCTATCCAAGATTTTGTCAAAATAACATTGGAAATAGTCCCCAAGTACTCTGACCCTGTAGGATCACACCCAGAGCATTGAGTTCAGTTTTAGGCTTTGTTAAAGTACATTTACAAACTGGAGTGAATCCAGAGAGGGAGGACCAGGATGGTGAGGGGACTGGAGACCGTGTTGTACTAGAGTCAGTTCAAAGAAATGAAGATATTTATCATGGAAAAGAAATGACTTGGGAGTGGTAAGGGTTGTTGTGTAAAAAAAAAAAGGGGGGGTTAAGAATTGTTCTGTAGCATCTCAAAAGGCAAGATTACTCTAGATCCTGCCTACCTTTCTAGGTTGGTTGTGTATTACTCTCCTTCATTCATTTTCTGTTCTACATAAACTTGCCCTCATTATACTACCCATACAAGACATTCCATCTCTCATCTCCATTCCTTTGCACAAACTGTCCCTTATGCCTGAAATGTGCTCCTTCCTTATCTCCACCTTACGGAATCTCTAGCTTCCTCCAAGGCTCAACTTTAGTGTACCTCATACATAAAGCCAATCCTAATTCCCCAGTTACCAGAACATCCCCTTCTCTCCACATTACTTTGCATTTAGTTTTGCTTCTATACTAAGTACTTCTCTTTGTACCTGTTTCCCTCATTCCTTGAAGGCAAATATATTGTTTTTGTCTTCTTACCTCCAGCACCTAACATAGTGTCTGGCATGTAGTAGGTACTTCATAAATGCTTATTGAAGGAATAAACTAAGAGCAAAGGGGTAGTAGTTGCAAAAAGGTTTAATGTTTGAAGGGGACTTTCTAATAATTTGAACCATCTCAAAGTGGAATGAGGTGCCTTGAGAGGTAGGCAGGCTTCATTAGAAGTCTTCAAGGCTGTATAACCACTTGTTAGATATATTATAGAGGAGATTCTATCCCATGAGGAATGTGTTAAATTAGATGACTTCTGGGGTACCACCAGCTCTTAGATTCTAAGACCATGAGCTTCTAGTCATTTGTCGTTGTTGCTATTCAGTTGTTTTTCAGTCATATCTGACTCTGGGATCCTATTTGGGGTTTTTTTGGGAAAGATACTTAAGTGGTTTGCTATTTCCTTCTCTAGCTCATTTTGCAGATGAGAAAACTGAGGCAAACAGGGTTAAGTGACTTATCCAGGGTCACACAGCTATTAAGTGTCTGAGGCCAGATTTGAACTCAGAAAGATGAATATTCCTGACTTCAGTCTTGGCATTCTATCCACTGAACTCATAGACACTTCTAAATCTTCTCCAGTTCACTACAGGTGAACTTAGGATGAAAGCTGGGACAGAACTCTTAACTTTTAGCATGGCCTGTGAAGGGCGGCATGTACCAGGCTCTGTGCTAAACACTGGGGTACAAAAAAGAGCAAAAGAAAGGACGAGGGGAGAAGTTCAGACAATGGATTTATATTCTAGAAGGGAGAAACCAAGGAAGGAAAATTGAGAAGTAGGAAGGGAATGGAAAGAGAATGGGGATTCACACTATAAAGACTCCCTTTCTCACAAGCTATTGATTCACCCAGGAAATAGTAGCAGAGCTTTTCTACAGGCAAGCTATAGATTTGAACCTGTTTTCTTGACTCCAGAGAGAGTTTTGCTGTACCACACTACTTCCATTATTTGAATGACTAAATTTCTCAGCTCCCAAATAATTAAGAATCTCAGCTGTGCTATTTGCTACCCGAGTGATCTTAGGAAGTCATTTCACTTCTCTGGATCTCAATTTTCTGGTCTGTACCAGGAGGGGTTGGACTAGAGCTTTGAGATCCCTTCCAGCCCCAAACTGAGGAAACAAAATGCTGCTTTACATGTGGATTATTTCATTTGCTTCTTACAGTAATTTGTTATTGTTTTTTTTTTCATTTATTTCAGTCATGTTCAACTCTTTGTGACCCCATTTGGGGTTTTCTTGGCAAAGATACTGGAGTGGTTTGCCATTTCCTTCTCCAGCTCTTTTTGCAGATTTGGAACTGAGGCAAACTGAGTTAAGTGATGCCCAGGGTCACACAGCTAGTAAGTGTCTGAGACCAGATTTGAACTCACAAAGATGGGTCTTCCTGATTTCAGGCCCAGCATTCTATCAACCATCTAGCTTCATTCAGATGAGGAAATCAAGCGGCTTGCCTCATAGTCACACAGCTATCATTAGCAGAAGCTTTGATCCCAGTTATCTCTTGAGTTCAAGCACAATGTTCATTACACAACACTCTTTTACTATTCAAGTAATTACATTTTCAAAAATAACCACATTTTAAGAAGAACCCAGAGCATTACCTGATATGAGATTTTATCCTTTTCTCAAGGCATTTCACATATAATATTTAATTTGATATGCATAACAAATCCTTGAGGTAGATGGGGGAGCAATTCTTATCTTGATTCAATAAATGAGTAAATGGGTTCCTCTGTTCCTTTGTCTATAACTTGCCAAATGGCACACAGAGAATACCAGTGGCAGAGTGAAATTAGCATCCAGGTACCTCTCTCCTATTTCAGTATCATTTCCATGACACTATACTACTTTTCTAATCAAAATAATCCCAACCAACTTACTACAAGCCCTAATTTGGTTCTTTTCCCAGACAATGTCCAGGAAAACTCTTGTTGACTTGTGCTTTACGAGTTCCTAGGATAAGACAGCATTAAAATAAAACTATTTTTAACACCTCTGCCCATGAGTTCATAAAATCAAATTTCCATTTGCAGGTCACAGATTCCTTACCAGCCCAGTGAATACATCAGCAAATTACAATGCCTACAAAATAAAAAAAAACAAATACAAAAAACTCCCTGCTTTACAGCTAGGTGTGTTTCTATTGGCACAGAACACGGGCCATGGAAATTCCAAGACTCTGATATAAAAATGTAAGTTTGCCTATAATTTGCCCAGTTAGAGGAAAAAAAAAATGGAACTTGTGGTGAATATCCTGTTTTTAAGCGCTTGTTTATGACGCCTGTTTTTGTGCCAGGACAAATAGTGTCTTTAGAAAGTCTTTAGAAAGACTAAAATGCTGAAAAGGAGTTTAGATCCCATTGTTGTTCAGTAGACAGGAGCTATTTTCTTAAAAGTCCCTAGATGAGGCAGTCCCTTGTCTTGGGAATAGCTGGAGACTCAGAAATAAAAACCTGGACTCTAGCCCTGGCCCCAGAACTAAGACCCTGGGGAACTTTGGGCAAACGACTTTACTTCCTTGGCCCTGTTTCATCATCTGTTAATCAGGAAGCCTCAGGGTAAGAGAGGATTTCAGAGGCCATCCATATAGTCTAATCTGTAGCTTAGTGTAGTATGGAGAGAGAAACAGATTTGGAGTTAAAGGATCTGGGTTTGAATCTTGCATCCGTCACCGGCTACTGTGTGACCTGAGGAAAATCACTGGCCCCTTTTGGGCCCGAGTTTCCCAATTTGTGAAACTTGTTGGTCCCAGTACCCTTTCCTACTCTTGAACCAAAATTATTAAGAACTTCCCTGGAAAAGAACTTTCGTTCATATACTGATATTTATCATATTAGAAATGAAGACATCTTAGTATTATTATTTTAACTCTATGAATATTATTTTTCCCAACTACATGTGAAAACAACTTTTAACATTCTTTTTTATTGTGTTTCAAATTCTCTCCCCTCCCCCTCATTTAGAAGGCAAGCAATTTGATATAGGTTATACATGTACAATCATAAAAAACATATTTCCATATTAATCATTCTGTGAAAGAAAACATAGAACCCCCAAAAAAGAAAAAAATAAAGTGAAAAATAGTATTCTTCAATTTGCATTCAGGCTGTATCAGTTCATTCTCTGGAGGTGGCTAGCATTTTTCATCATCAGTCCTTTGGAATTGTCTTGCATCATTGTCTTGATCAGAGTAGCTAAGTCTTTCACAGTTGACCGTCATACAATATCGTTGTTACTGTGTAGAGTGTTCTCTTGGTTCTGCTCATTTCACTTTGCATCAGTTCATGTAAGTCCAGGTTTTTCTGAAATCATCCCGCTCATCATTATTTAAAGCATAATAATATTCCATTACAGTCATATACCACAACTTGTTTAGCCATTCCCCAATTGATGAACATTCCCTTGATTTCTAATTCTTTGCTACCATAGAAAGAGATGCTATAATTTTTTTTGTACAAATAGGCCTTTCTGACCTCCCCCCTTTTAATGTCTTTGATATACAGACCTAGTAGTAGTATTGCTGGATCAAAGGATATGCTCAGTTTTATTGCCCTTTTGGCATAGTTCCAAATTGCTCTCCAAAGTGGTTGGATCAGCTCACAACTCCACCAACAATGCATTAGTGTCCAATTTTCCCACATCCCCTCTAACATTTATCATTTTCCTTTTCTGTCATATTAGCCAATCTGGTAAGTGTGAAGTGTTTAGTATTATTATGAAAATAGTTTTTGCTCTGAGTATCTTTTAGGGACTACACTTTTAAAACCACTGGACTCTGTTTCTGGTCCTTCCTGGAAGAAGAACCTTAGTATAATATACCAGGCAAGTGGCCATTCATCTTTGCTTAAGAACTCACGGGAGGGAAGCTCACTCCCTCCCAATGGAGGAATCTTCATCATAACAAACCTGACAAGGCATCATCATCAAGCCTCTATTTAAAGGCCTCTGAGGAGGAGGAGGAGAAGGAACTTATCACCTCTGGAGGCAGATTTGCCTCCGCGACTTACACCTATTGCTTAGTTCTCCACTCTGAGGCCGAGGAGAATGAGGCTATTTGACTGGATAGATAAAGCTCTTTGACTAGATGACCTTTAAGGTTCCTTCTAGCTCTAAGCTTCTATAATTTTAGATATGTAGTATTAGGAAGGGTAAGGGAATAGCACCTGCTATGTGCCAGGTACTGTGCTAAGCCCTTTTTACAAATGTTATCTCGCTGGAACCTCACAATAACCTTTCGAGGTAGGTGATATTAGATAGCCTCTAAGTTCCTTTCCAGATCTAAATCTATGATCCCAAGTTGATCATTTTCAGGTAGTGTGAGCCATCTACTCTGATATTTTCAGTGCTGCCTTGTATGTGTTTGTTAGGGCTGGGGCCCTTCTTGTGTTTCCCTGAACCAGTTTCTGGCTTAAAAGTGGATCAAGTAAGAGAACCGTGCCAACACTAATCACCAACTATGAGCCATTTAATCACCGGCCTTCATCAGGTGAATTTACTGTTACTCTGCCCGGATTTGTTTCCCATGATTAGCATTCCCCACCCCCTCCTACTCTTTCCATTATGCCCAATACTAGACCCCATGCCGGACAAATCCCTCTTCTCAACCTCAGCTGTCTAATGGCTCATTTCTATTTCTGTCAACCCAGCCTCCCCAGTGTCCCAGTCCAGATCTTCCCACCCTTTCAATTGGGCCATCTAGAACACCAGCTCCATAATTAACACTTGCTTCCATCTTGAACCTCTTTCTTTCTCACTTCTTACATATTCTGGCACTCTTTGAGACCTGACTTCCTCCTGATGTTGTTGCTTCCTCCACCACCCTTTTCAGTGATGCTTGCACTTTCACTCTGTGTTCCCCTTTGCCACTTCCAGACCCTCTCTCAATCCTCCTTTGAGAAGCCCCAATTCTGATAAAACCCAATCCCACCATTCTCTTCCTTCATTCCTATACACATACTGCTTAATGAATTGGAAGGAAATCCCAAAGCTGTCATTTTTCTTCTCCTCATGCTTTCCCATGCCCCACCTTTTCTGATGAGAACCTCAGCTCATACTTTATAATTAAAAACAAAATTAGGCCATTCACTAAGAACTTTCTCTTCTCCTTCCTCTCACATCATTGACATCTTCCACTATATTCTTTACCCCTGTCTCATATGAAGAGGTGGTCTTTCTCCGTACTAAGGTATACCGTCAACTTGTCCCCTTGATCCCATCCCCTACTGTCTTCTCTAACAGGTTGACCCCTTTATCATCCCTCCTCTCTCTCTCTCTCTCTCTCTCTCTCTCTCTCTCTCTCTCTCCCCTTAATTTTGAATCTCTCCCTATCTACTGGCTCCTTTCCTGCTACCTACAAACACATTCAATTCTCCTCATTCTTAAGAAAATCTGATTTTATCCTACTTGCTTACTATCATCCTCTATCCCTCCTCGTCTTCTAGGCGAATCCCAAGCTTAACCCTTATTGGCTAAACTCATTGAGAAAGTAATCCACAGTTGCTGCCTCCACTTCCTCTCCTCTCACTCAATTTTAAACTCTCTGAAATCTACCATCCAATTTCATCATTCAACTGAATTTGCTCTCTCCAAAGTTATCAATGATCTCTTACTTTCCAAATCAAATGGCATCTTCTCAATCCTCATCCTTCTTGACTCATCTGCAATATTTCTACTTCATCACACTTTCCTCCTAGATATATAATCCTTTCCTCTGCTCGCTCCTGTTTTTCTTCTTTTCTTGTCTGACATTTTTTATTCAGTCTCCTTACTTTAAAAATACATACATATAAAGTGCATATATACACATGTATATAAATGTATATAAAATACATACACACAAAGTGCATATGTACACATGTATATAAATGTATACAAAATACATACACACAAAGTGCATATATATATGTGTGTGTATATGTATATAGCTGTATATGCACATATTGTCCACACAACAGAATGTAAGCTCCTTGAGGGCAGGGACCTTTTTTGGGGGGGGGATAGTCTTCCTATCCCGAGTGCATAGCTGAGTGTTTGGCACATAGCAGGCCCTTGATTGACTAATTAATTCCGAACAGATGGTGATGTATCTATAATTGAAGACCTCTAGTGAAGAGCATTACACTCCCCCCTGAGGCAGCCCATTCTATTTTGGAAAACCTCTACTAGGTATATTTCCCTTAAATCCAACCTAAATAAGTTATTCTGCAACTTCCACCCACTCTTCCTAGCTTTGCCCTTTGGGAACAAGCACAACAAATCTAATCTTTCTTCCATGACAGCCCTTAGAATATTTAAAGATAGCTTTCAGACCCTCTCTTCTCTAGGCTAAAAATCCTTAAGCATTATATGGCACTATCTCAAGGCCTCTAACTATTAGAACTCTCCTCTGGACTTTTGAAATTTCAATGCCTTTCCTAAAATATGGCACCCCAACAAGGCCACGGTAGAGCATGACTATCACCTCCCTTTTCTGGGTTAGTCTCCTAACCCAAACTAAGATCACATCACCATTTTTTTTATTGCTATATTGCACTATAGAATCTTAATGAGCTTGTAACTTAGCTAGACGGCACGATGGATAGGCCTGCAATCAGGAAGGCCTTTGTTCAAATCTGGCCTCAAACACTTAATAGCTGTGTGACTTTGGACAAATCACTTCACCTCTCTTTGTCTTAGTTCCCTCATCTGTAAAATGGGGACTTACCTCTCATGGTTATTGTGAGGATCAAATGAAGTGATACTTGTAAAGTGCTTAATATCATAGTGCCTGGCACACAGTAATCACTCTATGTATTAGCTATTCTTCTTCTTATTCTTATTGTAACTCATTAAATCCCTAGATCCTTTTCACAGAAACTTTCATTTATCTATGCCCACCTAATTTTATGCTTTTGCAGATAATTTATGTACCATTCTAGAAATTTCCATTTTTCCCTTTTAAATTTTATCTTATTAAATTTGACTAACTATTCTAGTCCAAAGTCTTTTTGTATTTTGAATCACTCAGTATGTTTGTTATCCATCCTAGATTTGTGTTCTCCGCAAATATTGTATATATGGCACTTGTGTTTTCATCCAAACCATTTGTTAACAGGTTTAATGATACAGAGCCAACCATAGATGTGTGGAGTACCCCATGACACCTTCCTCCAGATCAAAGTTTTTAACCTTTTTTACTCCCTTTGACAGTCTGGCAAAACCTATGGTACCCTTCTCAGAATAATGTTTTTCAAAACATAAAATGAAATACATAGGATTACAAAGGAAACTAAATATATTAAAATATTTACATATTTTTTCCCCATCCAGGTTTACAGACTCCCTGAAATGTATACACAAACTCCTTGGGACTCCTTGTAACCCAGTAAAGAACTCCTCTTCTTGACTGATACCCATCCATTGATGATGACTTTTTGGTTTCAGGCTTTCAACCAGCTCTGAACCAACATGATCCAGAAGCTACCATCTACTTAATCTGTCAATGATGACCCAGTTTCAGTCATGCCACAAATGACTTCACCAAAGTTGATATGGTAGCAGTAGGGGCTTTTATCTCCCGTAGTATACCCAGAGGCCCACTAAGTAATAATGGCATCAACAGAGGAGAAAGTTAGGTTAGCAAAGTGAGAATTGGTTGTAAGGAGGAGTGTTTTAGTACTTTGCCAGCATTTTGACATCTTGGTATAGCTTCAGTTGCCTTTCTTTCCAAGATACTTAGGATCTGTTTGACCTCAAGCAAATTGTTTAACTTTCCTAGGCCTCAGTTTCTTCATCTACAGGGGAAAAAAAACTAGAGCATTGGGTTAGATAAGCCATAAGGGCCCCTCCACTTTGAAATCTGGTATTCTATGATCCAGGGCATGTGGGCTCATGTCACCTGACTTATAGCTATGATACAAGAATGGAGGGGAAGTTAATGAGATGAAGAAAGATGGCACTAGTATTGGCCAGCTGGTCAATAAAATCCATCAGTAAACTAAGTGCCTTCTATACGCCATTCACTGTGCTAAGCACTAGGAATACCAAAATGGCAAAAGATAGTCCCTGCCCTTAAGGAATTCACAATCTAATGGGGAAGATAATAAGCAAACAAATATATGTATATATATATATATATATACACATATATAAACAAGCCATATAGAGGCTAAATAAGAAATAATTTAGAGTGAAGGCAGTAAAGTTAAAAAATCATTGGAAAAGTCTTCAGGTGGAAGATAGAACTTTAGTTGGGAATTAAAGGAAGCCAGTGAGATTGGTAGATGGAGATGAGAAGAGAGAGCATTTCAAGCAGGGGAAATACCCAGAGAAAATGCTCAGAACCAAGAGATAGAGTGTCTTGTTTGTGGAACAGCAACAAACTAGTTAGGCTAGTGTAACTGGATTGAAGACTACATGGTTCATGTTGGCATTACATTTGTGATAGTCAGATGACACCCTGTTTTTTTGTTAGTCATTTGAGTATTTGAGCAGCACTCCTTTGTAATCTTGGGATAGATAGGTGCATTTACTAGATTCTAGAGCAGAGTTCTGAAACCTCGGAATAAAGTTCTCTGGACTTGGTAGCCAACAGCTCTGCTTTACAGTTTTCCCATGTATTTGCAACTATCGGAACTATGGAAATCTCCTTCAGTACTCACCAACCCCTTTGTATCCATCTGCTGTTAAGTCAAATTGACTTCCAATCATTCCCATTTTACTGAGAGACAAGGTCTTTCTCTCTTTTTTATAATATTTTTATTTTCCTCAATTACATATTAAAACATTTTTTAACATTTGAGTTTTTTTAAGTTTTGAGTTCCAAATTCTATCCTCTATCCCTCGCTCCCTCCTTGAGGCAGTAAGCACTCTGATATAGGTTATACATGTACAAACATCTAAAACATTTCCATATTAGTCATTTTGTACAAGAAGACTTGAATGAAAAAAAAAGAAAGAAAGAGAAAAATAACATGTTTCAGTCTGTATTCAGCCTATCAGTTCTTTCTCTTGATGTGGATAACATGCTTCATCATGAGTCCTTTGGGATTGTCTTGGATCATTGTATAGCTAAATCATTCACATTTTTTCATCGTACAATATTGGTGTCACTATGTACAATGTTCTCTTGGTTCTGTTCACTTCACTTTGCTTCAGTTCATAAGTCTTTCTAGGTTTTTCTGAAATCATCCTGCTTACCATTTCTTATACCACAATAATATTCCATCAAAACTGTATACCACAGCTTATTCAGCCATTTCCCAATTGATGAGCATCCCCCCGATTTCCAATTCTCAGTCACCACAAAAAAGAGCTGCTATTAATATCTTTGTACAAATAGGCCCTTTTCCCTTTTAAAAAAAATCTCTAAATGAACTCCAAATGAGATAAGATATTTCTTAAAGTTCCAAGTTAACTCTCCTATATCTCAGGAGAGTGAAGAAAGGTAAAAGGGCTTCCAACCTGAAATAAGAGTTTTGCCTTAGAAAATCAGAGCTGGGAATGAATTGGAATGCTGCATTCCATGCTGCATGTGTTTAATGTTTCTTGGTCTCATCATGGTCTTACAAAATGAATTAAATTATAAGCTTAAATATGACCTTGAGATCTGAATCTAGGAAAATGTGAGAATTTTCTAGTGGGATCAGGGTAGAATGAGCTAGTTATGTTACCGGAGACAATAAGTATTAGGGAAAACTGGGGCCGCCATCTCCATCCTGTTATTTCTTTGGCTGGAGTGTTGTTAAACTAGCATAACTCTTGAACTGGAAGGGGCCTCAGAGACCACCTAGTCCAAATCCGTCATTTTACAAATGAGGAAGCTGAGGCCCCAAGAGGTGAAATGACTTTAACAGAATCACAGAATTTCAGAGTTGGAAGGAACCTCAGAGCTCATATAGTCCAGCCCACCCTGCAAGAGAATCACTTCTACAATACACCCAACAAGTGGTCACCCAAGTCTTGACTTCAATTAAGGGGAGCAAATTACCTCCCAGTCACCTACTCCAGACTCAGCGTAAGATTATAGACTGAGGGTTAGTAGGGACCTTAGAGATCTTTGAACCCTCATATATGTTTTTTTCTGTCCCTATTAGAATGTGAGGTCCTTGAGCTTTTTTAATTATCACTTAGCAATCAGTTAATTAGTCAGTCAATAAACAAGCATTTAATAAGGGCTTACTGTATGCCAGGGACTGTGCTAAGCACTGAGGATAATTGTTGTTGTTGAGTTATTAAACTCATGTCCCACTCTTCATGACTCCATTTGAGGTTTTCTTGCCAAAGATACTAGAGTGGTTTGCTATTTCCTTCTCCAGCTCATTTTACAGGTGAAGAACTGAGGTAGTAAGCAGGGTTAAGTGACTTGCCCTGGGTCACACAGCTAGTAAGTTTCTGAGGCCAGATTTGAACTCAGAAAGAGGAGTCTTCCTAACTCCAAGCCCAGTGCTCATTCCACTGTACCACCAAGCCATCCCATTGAGGATAAACAGAAAGGCAAAAACTTGTCTCTGACTTCAAAGGGCTCAAATTCAAATGATGAAGACATGTAGATAACTATATATAGTGTAAATGGAAGATAATTTCAGAGGGAAGGCATTAGCTGTGAAGAACAAGAAAGGCCTGCTCTAGAAGGTGGGATTTGAACTAAATCTTCAAGGAGGTCAGAAAAGTCAGGAGGAGAAGAGAAAGAAGGCAAAGCGTTTCAGATACAGGAGGCTGCCAGTGCATAGATAAGGAATTGGTCTATGGAGTGTCCTGTGAGAGAAACAGTAAGTTGGCTAGTGAAGATGTGCATGGTGGGGAGTAAAGGGTAAGAACATATTAGATTTCTAAACAGGGGCCAGATTATAAAGAAAGTTCAGTGCCAAACAGGGGGCTTTATATTCCTGGGGATAACAAGGAGTCACTGGAGTTTACTGAGTATGAAAGATGATGTGGTCAGATCTGTGCTTTTCACATAGTAAACATATAATAAAAGTAATTTTTTTCATTCATTAATCTAGTACAACCCCTTTATTTTACAGACGAGGAATTATGGCCAAGAAGCATTAAGGCAGTACATTCTAGCAGTCGATTGGGAATTTATTAAGTTCTTACTATGTATCAGGCACTATGCTAAGTGCTAGGGATACAAAACCAGAGGTGAGACAGTACATGGGGGACAGCAAATACAAAAACGTGGAGGTGGGAGATGAAGCATCAAGGGTATAGAACAGTTAGCAGGCCAATATAGCTGGACAGCAGAGTTTGAGGAGGGGGGAATAAGGAGTCAGATTGAGAAGAGCCTTAAATGTCAAACAGAGGGGTTTATATTTGATCCTTGAGGCAATAGGGAGTCATTGGAGTTTGCTGAGTAATGGGAGTGACATGTTCAGACCTTCATTTTAGCTACTTTGGTAACTGTGCAGAGTATAATTAAAATGAAAAGAGTCAAGGGAACCAAATAAGAAGGTACTAAAGTTATGTAGGCAAAAAATAACAGAGACCTAAAAGTAGAGGTGGTGACTGTGTGTTGAGATAGGAGAGGAAATATATAAATATATAAAAGATGAAATAGAAACAACAGTCTTTGCCAGCCGATTATTCATGGCGGACATCGCCATGAACACATCGACAAGTTCTTTCAATTCCCCCAAATAAAGTTCATCTAGACCAACTGACTTCAGCTCACCTAAGGCAACTAAGTGCTTACTTGCCATTGCTTCACTTATGTTGGTATCAGTTCTCCCAGGGCCATTTTTGTTCAAAGATCCTTCTTGAGCAATTTCATCTTCTTTCTGTCACCAATGATCATTAATCCCATACAGCCTGGGCAGTGGCCCTATCCCTTCTTTGCTTCACTTCTAAAAATACAAATTTTTATTATGTTTAGCTTTCCTTACCATTTGGAACTTTACCACTTGACCCCGTTCTTCCAGGACTTTGTCATTCCTTTGTATTAATTCTTTATTAACTGCTCTTATTTCCATCTACTAGACATGTATTTTTAAAATCTAAGGTGGTTTTGATTTGACAAGAATTTCTGGGAAAACTTGAAAGCATCTTGGCAGAAGTTAGTTTTAGACTAGTATTTATAGCAAATACCACAGTAAACTCCTAATGGCTATGTAACCTGAGTGTAAAGGGTAACATCATAAAATAATTATAAGAGAATCATAGAAAATACTTTCACATCTATACATAGAGGTAGGGGGAGAAGATATTTTTAAACAAATGAAGTATAAAGGCGATCATAAAATACAAAATGAACTATTATTCAATTTCAAGCATATTTTCCAAAAAAAAATCAGTACAGACAAAATAAGAAAAACTGTTGAATGAAAAATGAATGAATGAAAAAATTGGCATTGTGCATCATTGATAAAAGTCTGGTACTAAATATGGAATTTACTCAATATTTCCTGACAGATAAGAACTTGAACAAACATTCAAAAGAAATGCAAACTAAAAACATGCCTAAATCACTAACAATAAGAGAAATGCAAATTTAAATAATTTTAGGTTTGATCTCAAACTTAGCAAAGGGTCAAAGAGGACAAAAAATGGAAAAAGTCAGTGTTGAATGGACTATAGGAAGACAAGTACTCTAATAAAGAGTTGATTGAGCTGTGAATTGTTCCACCTATTATAGAAAGCAATTTGGAATTATTCCAGAAATAAACTTTGCATTCTTTTAGACCCAGCAATCTCCCTACAGGACATATACTCCAAGGAGGTCAAGGAGAGAAAGATCTAACATATACCAAAATATTCATATCAGCATTCTTTGTGGCAGCAAAGGACCCAGAACCAGATGAGTACCCAACAACTAGGGAGTTGAACAAACTGTGGTATGTGAATGTGATGGAAATACTGTTGTGCAGTTAAGAAATTACAAGGAATTCAACAAAATCTAAAAGACTTATATAAACTGATATAGAATAAAAAAGTATAAACACAATTCGGATTTTTTTGACAACAATGTAATTTTTTAAATAATAAAAGGAAGCTGAACTCTGACAAATTATAATAACCATTTTGTCTTTGAGGAAAGATGTAAAATACATACCTCTCTTCTCTCAGGAAACAGGTGGAGGATTATGGGGCCAGAATCTTGTATCCATTGTCATTTGAGGTCATACCATTTATTTTTATTAATTTTTTTGTCATAAGGGAAGGATTAATTATTGGGAATGTATCTTCTGTTGGGGGAATCTATATCCAGGAATGACTGTGATGCAAAAACAGAAATCGTTAATAACTCTTAAATAAAATCTAAGATTTTTGCCAGTTCTCTATAAATCCACAGTGATCTCTTTAGGCAACTCTTCTCTCTTCAGCTTGGTATTATGTATTTTAGCAAATTTCTCATATATATATATTTTGTTTGATGTCAATTTTTTAATCTACTAAATGGTTCTTCTTATTATATCTACAATTCTATACTGATTTTATTCCTGTAAAACCTTTTAATTTTATGTAATAACATGGAAAGAGGAGGCTTTAGTGGGCTACAGATTTCAGTGTGACCCAACAGTGAAATACAGCAGTCCAAAAAGTGATCTTGAGCTAGACTAAGAGAGGTATAGCTTCCAGGAATAAGGAGGTAAGAGACTCCCTCTACCCTGCCCTGGGCAGACTGCATCTAGAGATATTATTCAGTTCTGGACAACACAATTCAGAAAAATAACTGATAAGCCGAGTAATTCAGTGGAAGACAATCAGAATGGTGAAAGGCTTTGATATCATGCCATGTGAGGACTGGTTAAAGGAACTGGGGCTATTTAGCTTGAAGAATAGAAAACTCAATAGGAAAGTAAAAGTTTTCTTTCTTTGAAGGGCTGTAAAGATTAGATTTGTTCATCAGAGTGCAGAAGGTAGAAGTGATGTGTGAAATCAGTTATGCCAACCCTGGATGAAATTTTGAAACAGCAAGGTTTCAGAGGGAGTAGGTTATAATGAAAAGAATTCTGGCTTTGGGGTCAGAGGACTATAGTTCAAATACTAGCTGTGATACGTACTATATATGGGACATTGGGCAAAGCACTCAACCTCTCTGCCCTCAGTTTCTTCATCTGTAAAACAATGGGTTTGAACTAGATAATCTCTAAGGTTCCTTCCAATTCAAAGTTCTATGGTCTAATCATGTCTTGGGGTATGTAGTCTTCTACACTGGCCCTAATCAGAGACATCAAAGGCCCTCAGAGAACAATGACAACAAGTGAAAAAGTTGAACTTGACCTCAGATATAAAAGCCAAAATCAAAAGAGTTTATAATTTCTCTTGTCTTTCAAAAATCTGTATAAATGCAGGAAGCTTCCAATTTAAGCTAACAATTGTTCTTAATTATGGTGATGTGACTAGATCTTCTTTAACCAATAAATTCCCCTTGAGTTTGGGAGAAAGTTTGTGTTCAGGAGTATGCAAGATGAAATCACAGAGGGAGATGTAGGTCACTAAGATTTGGAAGGAACAAGTCAAAAACTTGATAATAGTAAACATGTGACCTATCAGGCCAGCTCTGCTTAAGGGGCACCAGACAAAATCCCTCTCAGCCACCACCAGCATCACTGTATTCCCCTCAACCCAGGAAGCTAAAGAGTTAAAGGGAGAGACTCTTTTATGCATTTAACAAAAGGGCAGGTGTTTGTAGGTGTACTGTGGAGGAGGCTTCTGACTTTTTTATTCCCTGGATTATGTTTAACTTGTCACCCTGTCATCTTTCTTTTGTATTTCTTATACTCCCCTTTAACATCTTCACCTTCCTCTCCCCGATTCCTTTGTTCCTCGAGATTTCGAGGGTCATCAAGATTCCAAAGTCATTGTCAAGACTCTGACATGTTGTCAGTAAAATTACAATTGGCGCAATTGTCCGCCTTATAAGTTGATAACCTTCTTGTTGACTTTGAAAAGGTGTTTTTAGACAATTCTTTTGTTCTCTGTTCAACTTTCCTTATTCATAATTGGCAGCACTGGGTTCAGTCAATATTGCTAGGCACTATACAGCAACAGATAATAAAAACTTCTCTGTATGAGTATTTTTTTTAGATTTAGCATTAGAAAGGACTTCAGAGCTCATTTAGACAATCAATCAACCAGAAAGAATTCATTAACTGCCAACTATGTGCCAGGTATTATACTGGACACTAGATTTTTTTAAATTTCAACAACAGTTTAGATACACTGATGGATAGAGGGCTGGCCTTCCATTCAGGGAGACCTGAGTGCAAATCTCATCTCTGATACATACTAGTTATGAGACCCTGGAGAAATCACCTAACCTCTTAGTGTCCAAGGCCACTTTCTAGGCCTGTAAATCACAGACTAAGTGCCCTGGTAGAGGAGTTCTTCACTAGGAGCTCCCAACACTGATGAAATTGCAAGTCTATCATGATCTCTATCTCTATAAAGAGAGATATGTCTATAGAAGTAGATATTCATAATTATAGACATAGGTATAGATAAATATCGAGAGAGAGAGAGAGAGAGAGAGAGAGAGGGAATACCTGTTCTGTGCTGGGTACATGGTGAGAAGTACATTTCAGCAAGATAAGATTCCTGTCCTCATGGAGTTTACATGTTATAGAGGGAAAACAAATATACACAGATAAAGATAACATATGATAAGTATATTAAAGAGGGATAAAACAAAGCGTTATAAAGTCTGAACTGAAGAAAGTGTTATAAAGTCTACCAGAAGAGAAATCAAGGAAGGCTTCCTGAAAGAAGTAACATTTAGATTGGTCTTAAAAGGACGGGGAGAAATCCCTAGTCTTTCAACTGTTTGGCTTCATCTCAAAACATAGAAATAGAAAGAAAGAACAAAATTTAGAAAGAGGCAAAGTTAAGTTTGATTTAAAGTAGGAGAAGATTCCAAGGGATGGATAGAATATGAATCTATGGATAGCATTCTCAATAAAAGCTCCCCCCGATTCTGCTGAAGACCCCAGTGACAGGAACTCCACTATATGGCAAGGTAACCCATTCTATCCAAACCTTAGACTATCTTCAAGAAGTTTATCTTTTAGAGATATCAAGTGAATGAATAAATTATTTTTTATATTTTATATCCATGTTGTGTTTTTTATTTGTTTATTTGACTTGGGGAGCAGTAAGTATTGGATTTTGAGTAGAATGACAGTCTCTGCTGCTTACTAGCTATAAGACCTTAAGTAAGGCACTTAACTCCGGGCCTAAATTTCCTCGTGTGTAAATTAGGTGGCCCAATGGATAGAGTACCAGGAATGGAGTCAGGAAGACTCATCTTCCTGAGTCCAAATCTGACTCAGACACTTAACTGGCTGTGTGACCCTGGGTAAGTCACTTAACCCTGTTTGCCTCAGTTTCCTCATCTGTAAAATGAACTGGAGAAGGAAATGGCAAACCACTCCAGTATCTTTGCCAAGAAAACCTCAGATGGGGTCACGAAGAGTCAGATACGATTGAAAAATGGCTAAAATGTCAATTAAAAATTTAGAATATTAGAGAGTTGCCTGGGACACTAAGAGGCACTGACTGGCCTGGGGTCCCAGAGTCAGTATTTTTCAAAGGTAGTACTTGAACTGATGTATTTCTGACACTGAGACAGCTCCCTTTCCATTACGTGGCTTAGCTCTACCTCTCTCTGGAAATGTTAGCTATTACAATTGCTTCTGAGGTTCCAGGAAAGCTGTTGGAGCGTCAGTCAATCAATCAGTATGTCAGCATACAGGTGGGGAATGGTGGAAGGTGGATTAGAGCATAAAGCAGGATCCATGATGTACCAAGCATTGCATTAGTTTGCACCATTTAATATCAGGCATTGCAGCAGTTTGAGACCTACCAGTATAGTTGTATTAGAAGAGAAATCAGTCTGTATTGCAGATTATGTATTGCCTGTTAAGTTCTGGACACCTCCATCTCAAAGATGTGTAGAAGTCTTTTGGCTATGCAAAGTACTGCCAACTACAATTCATGATTCTTCATGAATCAAAGGTTACATTTACTCAAAATAAGCACAGAGAAGAGAAATGAGGAGGGAGGGAAGAATAAATTTGTTCCCTTCCTCAGTTTCCAAAGTAACATTGTGAAGCCAAAAAGGAAGCCCAGTTGAAATGTACTTTTTACCTTGATAGTTGCTAGACACTAGAATGGGTTACCAGGAAAATCAGTTCGTCAACTAGAATGCATTAAGCACCTACTATGTGCTAGGTACTGTGCTAAATGCTGGGTTTACAAAGAAAGGGGGGGGAGTGCCTGTTCTCAAGAAGCTCCCTGAATATATTTAAGAAAACAGTAGATGATCACCTTTCTTAGATACAGGACTAAATGAAGCAGGGGTGAAAATAGATAATCTCCTGGGATCCTTTCCAGCTCTCTGATTTAAACAATAACCATGGTTCCATCTTTCTCCAAGAGAATTTGTCTTAAAGAGAGGAGAGAGGATATCAACCAAGTTTCCAGAAAATCCCAGAATATCACTAAGGAAGGCAAGCATGGTTGTTCCCAACATTGTAGATATGCATTGTTCTCATGATTTTTTTTTTTGCTTTTTGGTGAGGCAATTGGGGTTAACACAGGGTCACACAGTTAGTATAATAAGTATCAAGTATCTGAGGTCATATTTGAGCTCAGGTCCTCCTGACTCCAAGGCTGGAGCTCTGTCCACTGTGCCACCTAGCTGCCCCCTGATGATTTCTTACTAGAAATTCTGAGGTCCACAGATGTGAAATGTTACTTACACTATGTACTTCAGACATCCGGTTTCCTAGAAGTACAATTAATCAATACAACTTATGTGGGATGCTCATGATCTGGAATAGGCAATTGACAATTTGCAATTCTATAAGTTGGTATTCTCAAAATTTATTGCAGATGTGTGTGTATATTATATGTTTTTGCAAAATATGAGACAAAGGCAAACTGAGGAGAAGTAAAAACCAGAAAAAGGAGTGCCTTCTTATAGCTTAAAGGGACTTCCTGGTAGTAAGGAAGTAATCAGTTGGTCGGTCAATCAATTCTATTGGGCCTGCTCTGTGCTAGTTATGGCCCATAATTCCAGGACCTCTGGTTCAGATGGAAGGGTTGTATGTAAAGTCTGGTCTTGTTTTTATTTTTGTTTTTGTTTTGTACAATATTCCATTTCTTCTTCTCCTTTTCAAAAGAAATTGAAAAGGAGGCTTTCTTCCCTACATATCTAATTCTTTTCCTGGAAATGGCAAAAGGAAACCAGTGACTCCAAGAAAAAGATAGCCTTTCTTGGAAATGCCAAGATCAACTGAATCTATCAGGCTCTGGGCTCCATTCCACCTAGCTTTTTATTATCAAAGTCATCAGGAACTGGCCTCCCAATTCCCAAAGTAGCAAATCCTGGGCAGCATTGATCAGAAACGAAAATTTCAGGGGCTGTATTCACTGTGAAATGGTGCAAAGTTTGGGTTCTTTTGAAAGAAGGAATTGAGGAGTAATGAGGAGCCAGTCTTTGGAAAAACTGAAATTAGTCAACATTTGAGCACTCACCTTTCATTTTCTGGGTCCCTTTTCTCCCCTTGTTGAATCTTTGCCTCTTGCCTCTGCTTTTCCTATAATCAGTTCAGCCTTTCCTTGCCCTCAGGATTCTTAATGCTTATTTTAGTGAAAGCCGCTGCTGGACATATTTCCTGCTAGACAGGAGAGGCTGAGCAACTACATGGTACTGGCCAAGGCTGCCAGTAACTGAAACATCAACAGGAAGGACCACCCCTACTAGGATAGGAGAGAGAAGAAGAGCTGGCTTTTCCACTTTCTGACCATTAATTTGTAGCCTCAAGACAAAAATTGGAAGCAAGAGGTGGAGACAGCCAGGAGGCTCTTTGATGACTCTTACTTCCCTCTTAGAACATAAACTCCTTACAGAAAATAAAGAAATAAAATAAAGATACCCTGGGGGAGGCAACCTTCAAAAAAAAGGAACATAAGCTCCTTGAGGGCAGGGACTACTTCAATTTTTTTCTTTGTCTCTTCAGTGCTTAGCACATTGTGGGCTCTTAAATGCTTGCTCATAGATTGAATCTCTTCTCTTGCCCAAACTGGAATTATGCTGCTACCTTTTTCACAGAATCACCAAATTTCAGAGTTGGAAGAGATCTCGAGATACATCAAGTCCAATCCATACACATAAAGAATCCCCTCTACACCGTCTTGGAAAAGTATTAATCAGCCTTTGCTTGAAGACCTGCAGTGAGGGAGGACCCACCTTGTCCTGAGTCAGTCCACTCCAATCTGGGAGAGCTATAATCATTGAAAAGTTTTTCCTTATATCACGCTTAAATTTGCCTCTTTACAACTTCAATGCATTGTTCCTGGTTTTCCCCTATGGGTCAAAGAAGGACAAATCTTCATCCCTCTTCCATTCCAGCTACTTCTGTTCCAGTACTCTCTAAGTTTCCTGTTGCCCTAGTTAAAGATACTTCCTGGTCTTTCAATCAATCTTCACATGAGAAGATTTCAATGACCTTCAATATCCTGATCATTCTCCTCTATGAACTCTCCAACATATCTACATGCTTCCTAAAATATGGCTCCAAGAACCATAGTATTGAATATGTGGTCTGATTACAACAAAGTACAATAGGACTATCATGTCCATAATGCTGAATGCTATATCTGTCTTAATGCAATTTAAAATTACATCAGCTGTCATAACACATGTTAACTCAGATTGCAGTCCAATGAAACTCTCAGATTTTTTTTTTAACAAATGAACCACCATCCAATGATACCACCTCCATTTTTTACCTATGGACTTCATTTTTTTTTAACTCACCTGGAAGATTTAACATTTATTCCTATTAAATTTCATCTTATGTATCCGGCCCAATGTTCTTATTTGTCAAGATTTTTTTTTAATTCTGATTTTATTGTCTAAAATGTCTTAGCTACCTTCCAGCTTCATGTCATCTGCAAATTTAATAGGCAATCCTTTAACCAAATCAGTGAGATAAATGTTAAACAGCAGGAAGTCAAGCACAGATCACTGGGTTACTCCACCAGAGACCTCTTTCTGAGTCAACATTAACCAATCAATGGCTATTCTTTGGTTCTGGATATTCAACTAGCTCCAAATCCAGCCTACATCTTGGTATGTTTTTCACAAAAATATCACAAGATGTGACCAAATTCTTTACTAAAACCTGTGTCAACTACATAGCATTTCTCTGTTCTACTAGTCTAGTAATCCTATCAAAAAAAAAAAGGAAATGAGATTTCTCTGGGATGACCTTTCTTAATAAAACTATACTGCATCTTTGTGGTCACTGCTTCATTTTCTAAATATTCCCGAGGCATCTCTTTAGCATATCCCTTTCTAAAATTTGGCCAGGAATTTAAGTCAAATTTATTAGTCTATACTTTCCATTGTTTCCTTTTTTAATGGGACATTTGTTCTTCTTCAGCTTTGAAGTATTTTTTGCCGTTCAAAGATCATTGATGGTGGTTCAACAATCAAGTTTGCCATTACCACAGGATGGATGTAATTCATTGAACCTGGGCAGTTCATCAGGGTAGCTCAGGATACATTTAATCCCTCCCTACCCATCCTAGGTAGCCATTCCCTGACAGTTTTTCCTCTGTTCTTTTTAGTTCAAAGATCATTTTTCCTTGTAGAAAAAACAAGCAAAATAAAAATTGAGCTACTCAACCATCTCTATGTTGTCTATTATCATTGTCCCTTTGAACCCCAGGGCAGGAGTTCTAAGACTCCTCTAAGGCATAGTCTTTGGAGGTTTGGTCATAGGGTATAGTAACATCATCAGTGGCTGACAGGAAATAATCAGAGTGAAAGGAAATACAAGGGCCAAGAAGTTTCCAAAGAAAGAAAGAGGTGGAATAAAATTTTTGAGACACCCTGTCAAAAGTGAGACTATCCTTTTCCTCTCCAAGACAAATCGATGGCAGTAAAAGTTGTCCTTCCCTGAGTACATGTGCTAGGACATCCATGCTTAACTTCTCCTCTTTTTTCCATTGATCTTGGATTTAAACTGCTAGGCTTCCCTGAGATACATAAGCATAGCCCGAGCTATCTTGACTGCTGCCATTGCTGTTTTGACCAGAGATGTAAGCAGTCAGTGAGTGAGATGATCAGACTTAAGCCCCGTGGAAGGGAAACAAATCCTAGAACAGGGTAGCACAAGAAGATCCTGAGTTGCTGAGACTGGCAGCTACTATGAATCTCATTAGGCTGGGAAACTTGGAGGGGGAGACTGACTTCCACTATTCATTCCCCGGCTTCCATTGCTTTATAGTTCTTGATCTTGAGCTAGGGAGTGGATACCCTCTTCTAACATTCCTTTCCATGAGCTCTGGGGTATGTGGTCAGTTATTCCTTTGCCACTCCCACAGATCTAGGAGGGAAATTGAGAACAGATTTAGGAGATGTCAGAGGCAGCCGATGTCTCCGTATTGGAGCACTTCATTGATTTCCCTTCACTTTACGTTTTGTAAAATGACATAATCTTAGGTCTATACATTCTGAGCGTGGGGGATTCTGACCAGAGAGGGGAATCTGGAGAGCTCCCAAGGAGTGTGAGTAATATTCCTTTTTTACCCCCTAGATTAAATCTGAATCCAGCTAGCAGAAATTGAAACAAAATGCTTAATTTAGCTGCAGGAGCAACACACTCAAGAGTGCAAAGTGATCTGGGCATCTTTAGGCTGAGTACCCTCTGATATCTAATAGAAATATGATAGCCTTTTAGGAAGATTGTCCCAAGCATGTGACTAAGAGAAATTGAGGAGGCCACTCGAATTGTGGCTCGTGTAGAGTTCAACCTGTTGGCATCACAAATACTTTACTCCCTCACTGGATCATTAAAATAGTGGCACATAGTCTTCCAGTAGTAGTAGTAGTAGTAGCAGTAGTAGTAGTAGTAGTAGCAGTAGTAGTAGTAGTAGTAGTAGTAGTAGTTGTAGTAGTAGTAGTTGTAGTGATAGTAGCAGTGGTAGTAGCAGTAGTAGTAGTAGTAGTAGTAGTAGTAGTTGTAGTAGTAATAGTTGTAGTGGTAGTAGCAGTAGTAGTAGCAGCAGCAGCAGTAGTTGTTAACAACAATAATACACTTTCAAGTTTACAGAGTACCTTACCTATTTGATCTTATTTGAGCCTATTAATATGAGGTAGTTGCTATTGTTATCTATATTTTATAGAGGAATAAAACTAAGGCTGAGAGAAGTCATGTGACTTTCCCTGGATTACACAGATGTATCTGAAGAAGGATTTGAACTCAGAATGTCTGAGCTCTGAGTTCAGTGCTCTATCTACTCCTCCAGGCAAAATTCAAGCTAAACAAGCAGATCTGAACTACTTCCACCATTTTTACTGAATTTTTACTGAATGAAGCAGCTAGGTGGTGCAATGTGTAGAGTGGGTACCTGGAGTCAGGAAGATCTAAGCTCAAATCTGACCCCAGACACTTTCTAGTGCTGTGATCCTGGGCAAGTCTCTTTTAAGCTCTGTATGCCTCAGTTTCCTCAACTGTAAAATGAGGAGAATAATAGCAGTTAGCTCACAGATTTGTTGTGAGTATAAAGTAAGATAATATTTGTAATGTACTTAGCACAGTACCCGGCACATAGCAGGTACTATATAAAGGCTTATTGCTTTTTCTTTCCCTTATGTAAAATCTTTATTTCATATAAAAGATTCTGGCACCAAAGAAAGTTTAAGAGCAATTGGATTCTAGTTAGATTTTTTTCTTGAAGGAGTTGGCCCAAATGGTTTCTGACACACACACTCCAGCATTTAAGCCAGAATCTGTCTGCTTGCTCAATCTGAACTATTCCCGCTAACACTCCCTTTTACATTAGTAAACAAAAGCTTTGATTACTCGGGCACATCCTGGGGTGCTCTCTCCCGTTTTACTAACCCATGTAAACCACTTAACCTTGGTCTATGTCTTGTTCCTTCCCTAGTTGACTGTCAATTCTGTTTCTCATTATTAATTGCTTACCTGCTGGTAAGCAATTCACTTCAGATTCAGGTTTTAATTGTTCTAACCCGTATAGAGTTATTATTCCCTAGACTAGAAGAGGTAAAAACCACCTTTGTATAGCCCTCTCCGGTTTGGACTACAACATTTCTATCACCTCTCTAAAATTCTGATTATTAGCTGCCTTATTTTCATCCACAATCTTGGAGACTAGTAGTATATCATGTTACTTACTACCTTACTATGCTTACTACCAAACACAATAGCTCTGTCTCTATAATGCCATCCCCTATCTCCTTATTAAAACAGAAAAAACAAAACCATTCATTCTGCATAGTGACATACAAATATGATGCTATATTTATAGTGCTTTAGTTTTTGTTTTGTTTTGTTTTTCCCATGGGGAGGAAGTGTTTACCCTTTTTTATCAACGGCTTGAATAAAGGCATAGAAGGAACGTTCATAAAATGTGTAAATGACACAAAGCTGGGAGAAGTAGCTGACACATTGGATGACAGAGTCAGGCACCAAAAGAATGTTGACAGGCCTAAGATGTTGCATGTTGCATTTAATAAGATGAAGTTTGATGAGGATGAATTCAAAGGCTTGTACTAGGGTATAAAAATCAATTTCATAAGAATAAACTAGAGATTAATAAGTTGTTCTGAAAAGAATCTGGGGATTTTAGTGGGCTGCAAGTTCAGAATGAGTCAGCAGTATGATGTGGCTGCCAAAAAAAAATCTAATGCAGTCTTGGACTGGAAGTCAAAGCATAGCTTGCTTGAATCAGGAGGTGATAGTCCCAATGTACTCTGCCCTCATCCGACCTCTTCTATAGTATTGTGTTCAGGTTAGGAAACCAGAATTTAAGAAAGGCATTGATGATCGAGAGAACATATTATTACTATTAATCTAGAGAGGAGGAGAAGCATGATAGGAAGGACTTTGAATCTATGACCTTTGAAGATTGGATGAAAAAACTGGGTCTCTTTAACCTAGAGAAAAGAGGTTCAGGATGGACATATCAGCTGTTTTTGCTCTCAGAGGGAAGAAATAGGAATAATGGGAAGAAATTCCAAACAGTCAAATTTAGGCTTGTTGTTGGGGGATGATGGCCTAACAATTTGAGCTAAGACAGGTGGTGATATGGGTTAGCCCTTCTTAGAGGTCTTTAGGCAAAGACTGGATGACTATTTGTCAGTTATGGTATAGTGAATGTTCCTTTTGTGTATGGGATGGACTATTGTTTCTCCTTTGTTTTTGAAGAGGATCAACTAATGGCATCACAGGTGATGTCTTGACTTGCGAATGAATTGGATTTGAGTGAGGCAGAGATGCATAAAGTCGTCAGCCTCACTCTCTCTTCCAAAGTCATCAAAGTCCAGTGGCAGGACAAAAGTCAAGGTGACTGGCGATGGCCCAGAAGGCAGTGGATGACCTTGGCATCTTTGATGGCTAATCAAGCTCTAAGCACTCCACAGTGCCTTCTTCAGCAACCTTCATGGCTGTTGGAACAAATTGTTCTCATGCTGCCATTCTGCTGGGGGGGAAATCTTCCCATGCTTGGGATAGACACCCTCCTAACTCATCAGTGGGTCTGAAGCCTATCAGTTTAGCCCATCTGCTGAGACAATTTTACCAGAGTGTGACTGATGCATGTGCTATAGCTTCTTGGAGCCACAGGTAGGAATTGGATGAATCAGGGGGACACCAAAGGTAAACGAGCAGCCCTGCAAAGGGCTTGGCAAGCCTTCAAACCAGAAGTACTAGTCCTCCTGAATACATGACTCCCTGAGGTCCCTTCCAACTGTCAAAATTATTCGATTCTGTGATTTGAAGGTTCCATAATAGCAATAGAAACTGGGAAATGGACAGTGACAGTGATTACAGTATCTTTTTATGGAACTGCAACTTTTGTAAATCTATTGCCACAAAGCAAAGATCAAAAGAGCCCAAAAAGCAACTCAGTCAACAAACATTTGACTTGGTTGCCAAGCAGAGAGAGATGGCTGCCAAAAGAATGACAGGTGGACAGCCAAAGAGCTCCATCGGTATCCTTACAACGTTAGTAACAAGGGAAAGCAGCTTCCAGAATGTTGGGTGGACCCCTCTGGTGAATTCAAGAGAGGGCATGAACAAAGGCCTATAGGGTGAGAACTCCTTAAATCAATCAGATAACAGATCCATATGAGTATTTGAGTGTTTCATGGCCCCAGGCTATAATCATTTGTAATAGTCTTCAAACATAACATGCAACACTTAACATTTTGTCTTCTTAGTATTGATGACTTCTCTTTTTACATCACTTTTGTTTTCTGAGTGTGTTTTTACTCTTCCCTAAACCGGGAACAGTCCCTTGTTACAAAGATCAAACAAAGAAAGGATAAAAAGCAGGTTCAGCAAAACTCAACAATGCATTGACTATGTCTGTCCATAATCTTCCTCCCCACCCCCATCTTTGTAATGAAGGGAGGAAAGTCATATTGAACCTTTCTAAGGATAAGCATGAAGGAGTAAAATATGACAAGGAAAATATTTGTGCTATCTACTCTGTCACCGTGTGTATCTTTCTGAGTCTCTCTGTCTTTGTCTCTGTCTCTGTCTCTCTTTCTGTCTTTCTCCCATCTTCTGTATATATGTATGTATTCTACAGTTAAATAAAAAGACCAGAGCAAGCTAACCAAAATTCTGAAAAAAGAGAGCTTTTAACAAAAGGCGTAATACTTCTGTGATAAATCCTACAGCTGATGAAAAAAAAGGAAGGAAATAGGAAGGAAAAATAACTGAATTTCTTACTTCTGTAGCACACATTTATTTTTACTATCTCAAGGATCCACGATTTCATCAATGTAGGTATTACTGCCCATGAAGTAGGTGACACACGTTCCCTGCCTCCAATGATTTTCATTAATTTCTGAAATCTTCTGCCTGGGTCACAGAGCATTACTTGGCAATTCTTATGAAGCCAAGCTTTCCTACCCTTAGTTATTCTTGTCCTTGTATAGGAAAGCATGTACAGAAAAAAAAAAGATATGTCTAATTTATTTCAGGCTTTCTAGTACTATCTCCTGGGCTCATTTTTCTCTGGAAAATGACCATTTGGAAGCTACGTGATTAAATTCTAAATACTCTGTGAGAGTAAGGACTGTGTCATATATCATTGTATTTCCCATAGCAAACATAGCACAGTGATTTGCAGTATTTACTGATCATCTACTTTTATTCCCATCATATTATTCATTCTGCTTTCTAATGCTTTCATTTTCCAGTACTACCACCAAATGCTATAAAATATTTTTGCAGGTATGACTTTCCTCAAATCCATAAAACCTCAAGTTTGATTTAAATGGTCCCTCTTCAAAAGGCACCACATAACACTTTTTGTGTATTTAGCCTCATATCTTTAGATCGGGCTTTGCATTCTCCAAAGCAATTTATTAACAGGTGTGAGTGAAGACAACCCCACAAAGCAAAGGTAATGGTGAGAATCATTTGCTCACCTAGGAGAATCATGGACTTGAAATCACTGGAGGACTTCTATTCTACTTCAACATAATTAATTGAAAACCTATGTGATGTAGTCTCTGTCATCAAGGAGATTATACTTTTAATTGGAGAGATGAGATTTTAACAACTGAAGAACAATTAAGTTCTAAGTTGTGTGCTATCCACTGGAATTGCATGCATTATTAACTCATCTTCACACAGAGCTGCAAATCATCCGTGGTTGGTTAGATATGTCTATGATGACAAGATGTAATTTCTAGATAGCTTGAGTGTGGCACCCATGAAATCAATCAATAAGCATTTATTAAGTATCTACTATGTGCCAGATATTATGAAAGACCCTAAGAAAACAAAAGCAAAGACAAAACAGTCCCTGACCTGAAGGGACTTACATCCTATTGAAATATAAGAAAACCCACATAAGAAGAAGTATGTTGAGTAAAGCTTCTATGTATGATCTATGGGAGAGTATACCAATCGTGAAAAATACAAAGGAGTGGATTTGTGGGTTGATAGCCACATCAGTGGAAGAAATATCCACATGGATCATGGATCCATTGAAGTATTAAGAAGTTATTTATTTTTTAAGAATTTATTATTACAAAGCATATACTTTACATAATATGATTCTTTTGCCAATCCTGTGAGTTAGGAAGGGAAAGTATTTCATTATCTGTGTTACATAAGAAAATGTTTGAGGCTTATCAAGATTAAGTGATTTCCCCAAGGTCACACAGTAGAAAAGCTAAGACTTAAATGTAGGTTTTTTGACTCTTCACTGTACTTCATTGCCTAATACTGTACTTAAAGAAAGGAGAAAGAAATGTGAGCTGGAATAGGCAAGAAAGGATTATGGTTCTCAATCTAAACAGCCCATCTAAGTGAGGGAAGAGAGAAAAGAATACCTAATCCCTAATTTTAAAGGCTATGACTCTCCCCTCCTATAATTTATCCCCTGAATCTTCTTTCTTACTTGCCGCTCCTGGCCACCCCCCTCAAAAAAGTTTTTTAGTGTCTTTTGTTTTTACATCACAGTAATTTTTTTTACATTGAGAAGCCTTTATCGTCTCTTTTTTATTCTATTTTTTAACTTTATTAATTTATTTTGATTTATCAACAATCACTTCCATAAGCTTTTGAGTTTTAAATTTTTCTCCCCCTCCCTCCCCAAGATGGTGCACAATCTGATATAGGCTATACATATACATTCCTATTAAACATATTTTGACATTAGTGATGTTGCAAATAAGAAATAGAACCGATAGGAGGAACCACCAGAAAGAGGAAACAAAACACAACAAAAGAAAAAAAAATAGCATTCAAACTCCATAGTTCTTTCTTTGGATGTGGATAGCATTTTCCATCATGAGTCCTTTGGAGATGTCTCAGATCCCTGCATTGCTGAGAAGGGTTAAGTCTATCAATATTAGTCATCGCACAACGTAGCTGTTACTGTGTACAACATTCTCCTGGTTCTGCTCACTTCACTCAGCATCAGTCCAGACAAGTCTTTCCAGGTTTTTCTGAAGTCTGCCTGCTCATCATTTCTTGTAGCACAATAGTATCCCATTACATTCATATACCAGCTTCTGGGATAAGAACTCACTATTTGACAAAAACTGCTGGGAAAACTGGAAAAGCGTATGGCAAAAACTAGGCATAGACCAAAAATCTCACACCATATACCAAAATAAAGTCAAAATGGGTTCATGATTTAGATATAAAGGCTGATACTATAAGCAAACTGGGAGAGCAAGGAATAGTTTACCTATCAGATTTATGGAGAACAGAAGAATTCATGACCAGACAGGAGATAGAGAACATCACAAAAAGCAAAATATATAATTTTGATTACATTAAAGTAAAACGTTTTGCACAAACAAAGCCAATGCAATCAAGATTTGAAGGAAAGTAGAAAATTAGGGAAGAATTTTTACAACCAGTGTCTCTGATAAGGTCCTCATTTCTAAAATATATAGAGAATTAGGTCAAATTTATAAGAATACAAGCCATTCCCCAATTGATAAATGGTCAAAGGATATGAACAGGCAGTTCTCAGATGAAGAAATTAAAGCCATCTATAGTCATATGAAAAAATGCTTTAAATCACTATTGATTAGAGAAATGCAAATCAAAACAACTCTGAGGTACCACATCACATCTATCAGATTGGCCAACATGACAAACAGGAAAATGATAAATGTTGGAGAAGATGTGGGAAAATTGGAACACTAATGCATTGTTGGTGGAGTTGTGAAATGATCCAACCATTTTGGAGAGCAATGGAACTACGCCCAAAGGGCTATAAAAATGTGCACACCCTTTGACCCAGCAATAGCACTTCTAGGTCTGTATCCCAAAGAGATCATAGAAATGGGAAAAGGACCCACATGTACAAAAATATTTATAGCAGCTCTTTTTGTGGTGGCAAAGAATTGGAAATTGAGAGGATGCCCATCAATTGGGGAATAGCTGAACAAGTTGTGGTATATGAACATCACAGTAATTTTTTAATCTAATCCCCTACCTACTCCTTTTCCCTAAGTCAGAATTTAACCTTCCCTTGAAGCAAATAAAAATAGGCAAAAATGACTGATACGGGAACTGTACCTGACAATTATGCCACATTCTGCCCCTAATCACCTACTGCTCTTCTGAGAGTAAGGAGGAATGTCTCATTATCTTTTCTCTGGGGCCAAGATTGTCTCTGACAATTAAAGGAGTCCCTTTTGCCCTATTCCACATGAAGTTAAGCTATGGCATGAATGCATCCCATTTCAATCATTATTAACCTTTTCCTCCCTTTTTCTGTCTTCCTTTCCTTTCTTTTTTCTTCTCCTGCTCTCTTTTCTCCCCCTTTTCCTATTCCTTTTGTCTTTATGCCCCAGATGTGCCTGTGACCCTCAGTAACACCTAAAGACAGCCCCAAAAAAGTGGTTCCATCCCACTCTTTGATTCCTATTTATATTACAGTGTCCATGGTCACCAAGCTTCTTCTGTCCCCTTTACACATTTATGCTCATGCACAGAATGCCCTGAAAGGATAACTAGCAATCCACAAAATTATATCCTGACAATCCAATTGTAGCCAAAGCAAATCAGCATGGATGCAAAGTCCTATTCCATAGGACCTATGCATCCAAAACCCTGGAGCTTCTCATAGAGATGGAGGGGCAATCTGAGTTACTAAGGAACCAGTTTCACTAACAGAAGATAGCAGAAGGGGAAATCTGGACCTTCTTCCAGAGAGTGTACCATTGATAGAAATAATTGTGGTAGCTCTGAACCAATATTCCCAATCAGCATGCTATGGCGGCCGCCCAGAGGAAGTGTGGAGGAGAGAGGGCTGAGCCAAAGAGATTGAAAAGAAAGGGGAAAGAGGCCAGTCCATGGATAACCATGGATAACTGGCAGTAAGCTCAGCTACAGAATGAAGATATTTAATCAATAATACTGACCCAGAGAAAGGAGCATACATAATGTAGACCATTCTTTGATTTTGAGCCAGTGTGGTACTTTCCTCCCAGTGACTATGTCTGGTGGCAATGCAAATATGATTATCCTGTTTTACAGATGAGGGTGGTGAGGTTAAGTGCCTAGTCCAGGTAACACGGACAGTGTCAGAGTTGGAATTCTCCTCAGGTTTTCTGACTCCAAGGTTACCGTTCTTTCCACTGCCCAATGCTACTTCTCTTGATGAAAGGCAGTGTAGTATAGCAGAAAGAAGGTTGGATATGGAGCTGGGGTACCCAAGTTTAAGTCCTATGTGCAAGTTAAGTCTCTGTTTCCCCATCTGTCAGATCTATCAGACAGATAGACCTACAGCAACACTGCATGAAAGACCATTTTAGAGTAGTGATAAAGAGTCAGGTTTGGCATAAGGAATACCTGAGTTTGTACCTTGTCTCTGACATATATTGGCTCAATGATCCCAGATAAGTCACTTAATTTCTCAGTGCCCTAGACAACTCTCTATGACTGTAAGTTGCAAAAAATACTGCCAGTCAGAATTGGGAGAGGGAGTTCTCTCAATAGGAGCTCTCTATACCAATGAAATCATTGATCTAATAAAAAAAATTTGATGTGAGGATCAAAAGAGATAGAAGATGTAAAGTTGTTTATAAATCTCCAAAAAGCTCTATAAATGCCAGCTATAATTAGAGATAGGGACAAGACCTGTGATTTCATTGGCATAGGGAACTCTCCAGAGAGGAAAGTCCCTCTAATAGTACAGGTCAGCACCTTCTCTGCAACTTAGAGACTCAGAGGTAAAGTGTCTTACCCAGGGTCACACAGCCAATATCCATCAGAGGTGGGCTTTGTTTTCCTAGCTTGAAGACCAGCTCTCTAGTCAATATACCAAGCTCTCTGTAAGCGATAACAACCTTTTAAAAATCTTCCAAACATATTTTCCACACCTAGTTCTATCACAGGTCTTTCTTCCATATAGTACTTTTTGTTATTCATGATATTTGGCCCTTTGTAACCTGAGAGAGTTCCTAGGACTACAGTAGGCTATCTCTCATCACCTGCAACTCAATACTTTTCATCTGGTATGAAAGTTATCCCATTTTCTAAATAACAGATCATATCTACAACACTATCAGAGGTTTTAACCTTCTTAACAGAAATATTTCTGTCTCAGAGGGCATAATGTAAGTGACAGGATGTCCGAGGAAAATCTGCAACTATGGCAAGAAGTGTATTTGTGAAATTACTCCTAAAGTCCTGACATGTACAATATTTTTATTGTTTTTCCTTTTAAAAAAAAAAACTTTGGCCATCAGCTCTTCTGACCCTTCTGTTTTGATTTCCTCATTTATCTGTTCTTTCTCAGGACTTAATGCTATATCCCGTGTGTTACTGGGGCAAAGGGAAGCACAATTCATAAGGAAGATCTCAATGTCCACACCATTTCCCCAAGACAATAGAAGTCCTCAAGACTGGAACATTCTTGGAGAAAAATGAGTCCATTGGACATTGAAGATTGAGACAAGTGAAGTAAACATGGTTTCAGATGCCATTTAGAATTGCAATGGCAGCCCAAATGTGATAGGTAGTCAAGATTTCCCTTCCCATTGCGGCAGCTTACTCTAAATCCTCAAGACGGTGGCTCCGCCTACCACCACTCAAGTCTGCACTACCTGAAATAACTGCAAGATTTGTAAATAGTGAACCAGAAGTCTGAAACAGTGGGATTCATTATTTTTGTAACCTGAGTTGATAAGCCTGGGGCATTTTGTGTGCTGCTGTGTATGTCTATGCAGAAGACTCCTAATTAGTGGAGATAATGCTGATACGGTATTTATTGTGTGCCTGTGGGGGGGGGGGGCAAAGTTGGTGTGAGAACTTTTAAAGAGGAGTTATTTTCTTCAAGAGAGACATGTGGTTCTGGATATTCTTTGGGACTGACTCTAAGGAGGAGAGAAAGAAAGATATTAGGAGGTGCAGTCACATAGGGGAAACTGGCTCCTCAACATGTCACTGATTGTGTCCCTAAATTTCAGAGATTTTCCCTTTGAATAATATCCCTCTTGATTTGAGCTGAGATCTCATCTTTCTCCCAGCAAAGAATTCATTCACTCGTGTATTTTCTGGTACATTCTAATCTGTAGAACTTCTCCAACTTCTTTTGCTATTTTGTTTGGATAAATGTTTTACTTGCTATTCACTCTTTGTGATGGTCCTTTGTGTAGCCAGCATTTGGTGGAAAGAGGCAAGTTAGTGGGTATAAATTAGTTTAGGGCTACCCTCTTCCTTAAGAATGTCCAGGGAAGCAGTTTTTGTTTTGGAACTCTTCTATCCCAAGATCAGCACTATTTGAGGAAGGCAGGTAGATATAATTTTAGTCTGATATACCTCTTGGAGATAGTCAAGAGAAATAGGAAAGTTCTTCTCTGGCTTCCCTGAAGGCAAAAGCTTCAGTCTTCCTTGGAGAGAGATAGGCAAGATCCCAGAGATATCTATCCATGCTTCCCCAGGACTCACATGCACATTTAGACAGCACATGTGTATATGTATGTGTATATATGCTCAAACATATACATAGACACACATGTATATGTCTGTGGTTTTTTTGTTATGGTTAAGTTATTTTTTAGTCATGTTCAACTCTCTGTAACCCCATTTGGGGTTTTCTTGGCAGAGATACTGGAGTGGTTTGCCATTTCCTTCTCCAGCTCATTTTTATAGATAAGTAGCTGAGGCAAACAGCATTAAGAGACTTGACCAGAGTCACACAGCTAGTGAGTGTCTGAGGCCAGATTTGAACTCAGGAAGATGAGTCTTTTTGACTCCAGGCCTGGCAGTCTATCCACTGTGCCACCTAGCTTTCCATGTATGTATATATGTCTGTATGTATGTATATGTATATTTATTTATTCCCATATAAAGCTTTATATACAGATAAAGCTTGGGCAACATGAGTGGGAAACTTTGATTATGAGATTTTTATTTATTATCTATAATACATATCTTAGAGTTCTTCATATCCTATTTTATGTTATGTTTTATGTTCTTTCATCGTTTCCATTGTCTATATCTTGACTTCTCAGGAGATTGTAAACTCCAGGGACCAGGGAGGAAATTATGAAGAGCAATGTGCCATGGCAGAGAGCATTCTGGTCCCAGAGTTAGAGAACCTGGGGTGGGTCCAGTCACTCTGAGTTCAGGGCTCTTTCCACTATACCACATCGCTTACCACAATAGGGTTATGTTAGGTGAGATAACTCAAAGTGACATATCTTTTACTGCCTCTCACTCACTCCCACCTCAGTCTATCATTACAGTTCCCTATTCCCATTTCCAATGGGCTTATGGATACAACTCTTGCTAAAGTGTGGAAGTGGCAGCTACATTTAGAGGAACTGGAGTGAGGACTGGGGTTTTCTGAAGTTGCTCAGTCCCCTGGAAGCAAAATTTGCCTTCCAGGATTGTACTGCCTGTGTGAATGCTTTCAAATATGAAAACTGACTCTTGGCAATCACTCAGGTAAGTCTTCCGTGGCAATTTTAATGTGAGTCAGAGGAAAATATCAGAGTACCAATTTTGACAACCACCTGGAACTCCTTAACTACCTCAATGTCAATTCTTCCTCCTTCTGGAGCAAGTCTTCATACTTACAACAAGATGATACACACACACATATGCTATACAGACTGTGAATGTGGGGTTTCAATGCAGTACTTATAATAAAAATTACCAATCTGTTTGGTTTGCCAATATGCATGACTGGGTAAGGAAATGTGATTTTATTAGTATAAAAGGACTCCCAGTGTGGAAACTTCCTTCTCCACAAAGGCAGATTGTCATTAATCTATGACTTAATAAAGTCCTGGAAAGTTGCCTGAGGAACTGAGAGGTCAAGAGACTTGCCCACACTTGTACAGTTGGCAAATATCTATAGCATAAATAGAAAGTTTATAAATATAAATATATACAAACCAATTACATACAAGACCTTTTGGGAGGAGGGGCACAGCTAGTTAGGAAAACAAAGAAAAGTTTCATGAAGAAGATAGTTCTTAAGCTGCATTTTAATGGAAGAGAGGAACTCTATGAGGTGGAGGCAAGGAGGGAGTGAGTTCCAGGCATGGGGATGGCCAGTACAATGGCACCAAGATTGAAGGTAGTATGGTGTGTGAGGAACAGAGAGTAGAACAGCTTGGCTAGATGGGAAAGTGTGGGAGTGGTCATAATGTTCAATGAGATTGGGGAAAAGATTGAGGCCAAGTTTCCTAACTCCAAGTCCAAGATACTGTTAGGCCAAGTGGCTTGTTGGCAATTGACAAGACTCTAAAATTTCCATTATGCACAAAAATTGGCAACTCACAGAGGCACACACTTGGGAGGCTGATGCCCAAAAACAGTGACGTGTGCTCTAGGCGAAGTGGGGAGTTAGATAATTAATGGAAGCTTTGAATAGAGCCTACAATACATAATTCCCTTTAACAGACTGAAGGAAGTTAGTCACTTCTGACAGGATATCTCTCTGATGACACAAACATTGAATTTTAACTGATTGCTTCCTTTGTGTCCCCTGGGAAACCATGGGGAAAATTATAGAGTCTGACTGAGACCAAAACTTTAGCCAAGGCACATTTCTTTAGAACCCAAGTAAAAATTAGGTTTCAAGGTGTGGGTTGGGATGGAGAGGTGGAGTTCATAGAAACAGCCTAGGAGCACAGCTGGACTCTGTTGGCACAAGATTTGCTAAGACACAGAGGGCCCGGTCAAAACAACTACCAAGTGCCTTTGTCATACAACTTTTAATTATCAGTGCATATTCTCTGTTGGATCTTAGAATAAATAAATGTTTATCTGATATGAACTGCATCCAACTATTATTATTTGGGAGAGATAATAAAGTGCTGACTAACACCACCTTTGGAAAGAACACTGAAAATTTCCTCCCCCATCCAGGAAGTCTCTGCTTAACAAAATAAGCTTAACCCATGAGGTTTTGATCTAAAAAGAGAGCACAGAGATATGAGTCCACATCAAGCATAAGATGAGTGTCTGACTCTAAGGTGCATTAAAAACCTAAAAATCAAAGGCCAAAATGAAAGAACTACTAACCTGTCATAGAAGGAGCAGTACATCTAAAAACTCTTAAAATATACCCTCATTGGACATCATTTCATAAAAGTACATGCATTGAAGACATTCCACACATGATTTGGGGGCAAGCAAAATCAATACCTTGCCAGGAAAAGAGTCCCTAAAGCAGGAATTCTTAATCTTTCTGTGTGTATCCTGGACCCCTTTAGCAGTCTGGTAAAACCTATGGACCCTTCCTCAGAAGGTTTTTTAAATTCACAAAATAAGATACATGGTATTACAAAGAAAACCAATTTTATTGAAATATAGGTAACAATTTTTTAAAGTTCACAGATCGCAGGTTAAGAATCTCTGGTAAGAGTATTTAACTTCTCACCAATTGGTACAATTTTATGAATAGATCCACAGAATTCACAAAATTTCATAGTTGAAAGGGGTTTCGGAGACCATCTAGTCCCACTCTGTCCAAGAAATTATCTCTGCAACATTACCTCATAATCATTCAGCCACTATTTAAGGCTTCCAATGAAGCAGAACACACTATTTCCTGAGGTAGTCCATTCCAATTATGGATGCCTCTGATGGTTAGATTTCCTTTTTGCCTTTTGTGATTGGGATATAGGTAGTAAAGGACCATGGTATCATAAACTTAGAATTGGAAGGGACCACAGAAATCAACTAATCCAATCCCAGAGAGATAAAGTGACTTCCTGTTCCAGATCCAATAATCTTTGCAAATCAGGTGCAGTGATTAAGCTCAGAGAAAGTCCAATTAACCATAAGATGGAACCAAGACTTGGGAGGTAGGTAAGTTTGTCTTTAGAATTTCTCTATCCCCTTTTCTGTAAAGCTCTCCTTCTCAGGCATCCTCTCAGGCCTTCGGGATGTCCCCTGCCTGCTCAGGGTCAGATGAGTGACCCAGATCTGTCATTCTAATAAAGTGTTATATTCCCTTTCTTTTGCTCCCCATCTATAAAAATATTTGTCCCATGTACCATTTTATCTGAATCCCACTGGCGTTGGTCCTAATCTGAACTAATGTGAACTAGCGTATTCATAGTTGATAATGGCAATGCATTACTCCTAATGGAATGATGGAATACCATAATCTCCAAAAAATCAAATTTGCAAGTGATTCAAAAAGCAATAGACACATTTTTCAGTTGTGTCTGATTTTTCATTATTCCATTTGGGGTTTTCTTGGCAGAGATACTAGAATGGTTTGTCATTTTTTTCTCCAGCTCATTTTACAGATGAGGAAACTGAGGCAAATAGGGTTAAGTGACTTGCCCAGGGTCACACAGCTAGTGTCTGAGACCAAAGTTAAACTCAGGAAGATGAGTCTTCCTGATTCCAGGTCTGGCACTCTATCTACTGCACAGCCTAGCTGCCCAAGTACACTATGATATATTCACAATAATGACTTGAACATAAGAAGATATTAGTCAGGAAACTGAGCATCCAAAAAAGAGTGGAGCTTAATATACCAAGAGCTAGGGATAACATATGGATGGCCCAGTACCTAGAGGACAGCCCGGGTACCCAGAGGAATGTTTAAAAGGTTAGAGGAAAATCTTGGGATGTTGGGTTGGTCTTCTTTGGAGAACTCTTTGAAGAACCTGGATAAAAATCACACAAATGAGAAGGTGTGGGTAACTTGAAATCTGTACCTTTGAAAGAATGGGCTTTGATGAGATTGCAAGCCCACTGAAGTATGCCTTACAGCATGTCTAGCACTCAAGTCATCATTGGTAATATATTTCAGTCTACTTACACCAACCATGCATTCTGCTATAAGTCATCCTCACTTTTTTTTGCCCCTTCAAAATCTACTTTCCCCAAGTCCAGAGTACATGCATTAGGACTCTGCTGAGCTTTTCCTTTAATACCAATTCTTAATACCAACGAATACCAATTCAAATACCAATCACAAACTCTTAGCTTGTTTTTTCCCAGGTTCCCCATGATTTCCATTTCAGCAAACGTGATTTCTCTAATTGTTTTCTCTATGTTCTGAAGAATGAAATTATCAGTAAAGCAAACCAAAAAAATTCCAAATAGTTGGATGTTCATCAAAGACATCCAGTAGCTCTCTGTATTGTTGAATTCTCTTATTACTTCTATACACTCCCTTTATGATAGGTAAGTATCTACAATTCATCATCCATTTCCTCCTTCTGTCCAGGTGATCTATAATGTACTTCTACCACAATATTGCTTCTGCTTCTCTTTCCTTTGAGCTTTATTTCAGATGTTCTCCTTCAAACTCACCCACTCTGATTCATACATTTTCATACAATATTCTCAATAAAATTCTATTCCACCACTCTTCTTCTCTAATCTATTTTTTATACATCTTCATGTTGACATATTCTAGACATGAGTCACACTCACCAAATAATATCTGTGATGTCAAATTTGATTTCTTGTATTAAGATCTCTAATTCACTTTATTATTACCCATACTCTGCATATTTATAATAAACATCTGAGCACACACCTAGAGGCAGTTAGGTAGGGTATAAGTAATACATCTGGAGTCAGAAAGACCTGAGTTCAAATTTAGTCTCAGATACTTACTATGTGACCCTCAGCAAGTCATTTAACCTCTATCTGCCTCAGTTTTCTCATCTGTAAAAGGGGGAAAGTAACAACACCTACCTCCCAGGCTTGTTGTGAGGACCAAATGAAATAATACTTACATATCCTTTTGCAAACTTAAAATCATGAGAACTGTATCTATCCACCCCCCTCAAATAACTCAGGTCTAGGAGTATAATGTTAAGGGGTTCAGAAGGAAAGTCACTCCCTCATTGCTCCCAAGGGAAAAGGTAGCCTTTATTTTCCACCTTCCAGTTTAATTCCTTCCCATCAAACTCTGATTACACAAAAGGCCATCACAAAAAGTGAACAGTGAGTAAACCCATTTATAACCACATAAAAGAGCAAACAGAAATTGGAGACATTTTAGATCTTAGAATGTACCTAAGACTGAATGAGCTCTTCAGATTAAAGTGAAATGACGTTTCAAGTCAAACACAAAGAGATAAAGACAGCGACAGACAGCGATAGAGAGCCAGAATCAGAGAGAGAGAGAGAGAGAGAGAGAGAGAGAGAGAGAGAGAGAGAGAAACTGTTCTCTCTTTTCCAAGGAAGTCCATTCCAACAGTTTCTAGGAAGACAAGGTTGATGTCTTCAGCTTTTCTCTTCACAGCATCCCTCCTGAAGAACCTCTTAGGATCACTCATGTCTCTTTCAAAAAAAAAAAATCTAACACCAAATCAGGAAATTCTTTATACAGGTAGGCAGCATTGCGAAAGCATTTTCTCTGCCAGTCGGGAGTTACATCTCTCTACACCTACGTCACAGCACGCAAAACAACCGAGGCTTGGTTGGAAGCCTGTTTACATACTAGCTATATGTTTATACATCTTTTGTTTTAACCTACATTTCCCGATCTATCCCTTCTCTTCCCTACCTTTTAGAAGGCCATTCCTTATAATAGAGAATAAAAACTTGAAAAAGAAAAACAGTTCAGCGAAACTAAACAAAGTAAGCATATTCAAAAAGCCTGACATCAGATGTAGTGTACAGTAATCAGGTAAAACTTCTGCCAGGTAGGGAGTTGGGAGAGTCTCCCAGGCTCTTCCGCCTTATAAGTCTGATTGGAGCAGAAAACAACTACCAGTAACTTTCCATACAGCTACTGGTTCTAACAAAATAACCAGGAAGAGCTTTGGGAGTAGAGGTGGGGGCGGGAGTGGTGCATGGGGATTTCCTTCAGAGGGGAAGTAACTAGATTGAGAAGGTATTTACTTATTTTTCTCCCTCTTGCCTAAAACCCAATGATTAGACAATCAAGCAGCCCGTATCTGTTTCTTTGCTAGCACCCCCAGGGAGAGTTGGTTCTGAATCAGACTCTACTGAATCTATATTGGATTACCGCTCCCTGACTCTTGGGGTTGCCATGCAGAATACGCTTGGAAGACCTGGAAGTGCGCTACAGGTATGCGTTGTCATGATGACTGTTTGACACTTGCCTCTACTGCCTGGAGAAAGCTGTTGCTAGGGAAGGGATAGCAAAGCCCTAACTAGTCTGACACTCAGGGAATTAGTTGACATGCAAGGTAACTGTTGCCAACAGATCCTCTATATGCCAAGTTGATGATGCCCAAGCTGGGAAGGCCTCGTGCAATTTGTTTAACAATTACTGTTAGGTGATGCAGAAACTGCCGGGGAGAGGGAAGAGAAGCACTCTGCCAAGGATGCTAATGCTTCGTGGAGAGCAGGGAGGTGATAATTTATTGCCAGCCTTGCCAGGAAAATCACTGTGCCATATTTGGGGTATACTGTGCCAGCACTGCAGAGTATCTAACACCCACCAAAGCTGTGACCAATCATTTTTTCCCTAGGACACAATCCATCTGCAACATGCAACATTACAAACACTACTAACTGTAGCACATTTTTTTAACCATGAGATTTTTGTTGATGAAGAGTAAACTACACAGAACTTATCTGAGCGGATGCGTAAATATTTTTATCGATACCTTGTTTTTGTATCACTTTCATTTCTAACTGCATTCCTCCTCATTCCTTGCCCAGCTAGACAATTCTCGTAACAAGAAACATTTTAAAAGAAAAAGAAAATAAAGATGATTCAGCAGAACAAACCAAACATTTAACTGTCAGAAATTATGTATAATGTTCTACATCCCTAATAATAATATCTAGTATTTCTATAGTGCTTTACAAATGCTATTTCATTTGCTATTATTATCCCAATTTTTTTTTTTATTTTTTATCTTAGGCAATTAGGGTTAAGTGACTTGCCCAGGGTCACACAGCTAGTAAGTGTCAAGTGTTTGGTCTGAGGCCGGATTTGAACTCAGGTCCTCCTGACTTCAAGGCCGGTGCTCTATCCACTGTGCCACCTAGCTGCCCCATTATTATCCCAATTTTACAGTTGAGGAAAATGAGGCAGAGGTTAAATGACTTGCCCAGGGTCACACAATTAGTGTCTGAGGCTGGTTTTGAATTCAGGTCTTCCTGGATACAGACCCGGTGCTCTATACACAGAACCACCTACTTTCATAATCTCCTCTTTTTCCAAAGTGAGTAAGGTCCTTTTTTTTAATCTCTTCTCTATGAGTCAAGCTTGGTTATTATAATTATACAACATTCAGGTTTTTTTGTTACTTTTGTCGTTGTTCTTTCTGTTTCCATTGTGGAAGTCTTTGTATATATTGTTTTTCCGGATCCTGCTCACATCACTCTGTGTCAGTTCATATGTCTTCCCATGCTTCTTCATATTCATTGTTTCTTGCAGCTCGTTAATATTCTATTACATTCATGTCCCACAATTTGTTCAGCCATTCCCTGACAGGCATCTCTTTTTTCCCCCATGTCTTTGTTACCACGAAACAAGTGTTGGTGTTAAGTATTTTGGTGGATATCATTTCTGTCTTTGTGTCTCTAACCTTAGTGGGGATGGGGGAGGGAGAAGGAGGCAGAAGAAAGAAAAGAAAAGAAATGTTTAAGTAGGAAGAAAAATTAAAGTTAAAAAAAGTCTCTTTGGCCCATACGCCTAGCAGTTCTGTGTCTGGGTCCTTTAAATCATTTTCTTAGCATAGTTCCAAATTGCTTTCAGAATGGTTGTGCCAATTTACTTGTCCACCAAAAGTGACTTAGAAGTATTCTTATTGACTTTCCTTTACACCAGAGGGCTACCTACGATGGAGCACCACAAAGGCCAGATACTCTTCTCTCCACTCTGGCTCCCAACTGGTCTGATGCTTATATGAGATAATGTTTTATTAATTAATTTATCAATCAACCAGTCATCACATGTGTATTAAACACGTACTATACATTTGGCACTGTGCAAGGTGTTAGGAGTCCCTTTCTTCAAGGAATTTAAAGTCTTTTGGAAGAGATAGCACATATACATTTAATTAATATATGTTGTTGTTGTTTAGTCATTTTTCAGTCGTATCCAACTCCTTGTGATCCCATATGGGGTTTCCTTGGCAGAGATGCTGGAGAGGTTGGCCATTTCCTTCTCCAGCTCGTTTGACAGAGGAAGAAATTGAGGTAATTGGCATTGACTTGCCCAAGGTCACACAGCTAGTAAGTGTCCGAGGCCAGATCTGAACTCAGGAAAATAAATCTTCCTGACTCCAGGTCTGGCACTCTATCCACTGTACTACCTAGCTTTGCTCCAGCTTAAAATATAGGTAAGTTTCCTTGGTCTTTCCATCACAAAATTGATCCCCAACTCCTCCCAAATTCACGTCAGACATCCCCTGATTTAAACTTACTAAATGGACTTAAAGAAGTAGGCTATCCATAGTTTTGGAGAAAAGGTTTATAAGATGTTTGCTTTCTATACAGATTTTACTTCCTGTTTCAAAACTGCAAGCTGTTGGCTAGCAGACACTATGCACACCAAGCAGAAAAACCCATAGCTCTAATCTTATTTTCACAACCTGATGTGAGAAATTATTATTCTTTTTATCTTATTTATTTTATTTATCAAGAATTATTGCTCCTGAAAAAAAATGTTATCATAGATATTTTTACTTTAGTCAGTCTTGGATCCTGTCTTCAAACAAGCTGAAATATGCCTCTACAGCAAAAACACTAAGTGTAATTAATATTCCTATTTATCAGTGTGCTTCAGACTGGCTTTAATATATTTTTCTTTCCATTTCCAGGGGTTCAATTTTTTAATTTTAATTAATTAATCTACTTGCCCTTGATTACAAAACTCTTCTATATGTGGTAGATGCACTGAAACTGTTCCACATATAGGGCAAGGGGAGGAGAATAAGTATTTATTACATACCTACTACGAGCTAGGCACTGTGTCAAGCTCTTTACAAATATTATCTCACGTAACCCTCACAACAAGCCTAGGAGGTAGGTGCTATTCTAATCTCCACTTTACAGATGAGGAAACTGAGGCAGGCAGAGGTTAAGTGACTTGCCCAGAGTCATACCGCTAGTAAGTGTCTAAGACTAGATTTAAACTCAGGTCTTATTGACTCCAGGCCCAAGGCACTATCCGTTGCTTCACCTAGCTACCTCAGATGGATTATAAATCTTTGCTTTTCTTAAGAGTGTAATAGTATCAAAGAGTGTTGATAATTCCTTCCTTTTTCCTTCTCCTAGATATTTCATGAAGAAGCCCCAATTAATTGGAATAGTCTCAACCAGCTGCTCAGAAGAATCATAATATTCTGAGAGACAATTGGAGAGATGCCAGAGTGCTTTACCTGAGCCACCAGCCCCATGGGGAACATTGACATAAGTGGGAGGAGATCCACCAAGGCACTAAAGAGAAAGAATGTGAACTGTGGTAAGTCACCATGAACCAACATGGAAGTGGGGAGAGAGACCATTTTGTACAGTACAAAGAGAAACGTGTGAGAACTGGGAAAGGAACAACAGAAAAAAAAAATAGAGGCACCTGGAACTGTAGTTGGACCAGGGAGTCCAAAGACCAGGGAGTCTCATCCCCTGGGAAAGAGAATCACTGTCATTTGTGAAATGTAGTAGGAGCTGCTTAGACGAGCATTTATATGGAGGAGCAACTCATCAGTGCCCACTGCCAGGCCCCCAACAAAAGCTGTACTGTACTATAAGTGATCCTGATTGTGCAGGCCTCGGGGGTCATTCATTAGTGGCATTATTCTTTTTTATAGCTTTATATATGAGGCTCGTTTGGTTTCTTTACTTTCTTAATAAACCCGTTCATGTTCTGAGCCTTGTGAGCCTGTGTGTTTTTAAAGGGAGTTGGCGATGATATACGGGGTGAGTGAGACAGGGGTGGGAGAAAGTATGAAATTCTGAAGTTCACAGATTATCTGGGTGGAGGTAAATCATTCACACAGACGCAAAGAACCCCAAAGCATTTGTTGTTGTTGTTGTTGCTGTTCAGTCATCCAGTTGTGTCCAACTCTTTGTGCTCCCATGGACCAGGCTCTTTGTGTCAAGAAAGAAATTCTAACACAGGGGTTACTTACGACTCTGGTTTTATCTGTCTGTCTCTCATAGGAATTTGTTCTCCTCTCCAAAAATTGTCCCTTCAATTTTGGTGCACTTCTAACAGGAGTAAGGAGGTGCAAACATGGGGTCTGAGAAGTAAAGGCATGAGCTATGGGCATATTTGAAATGAAATTAACATACTTTTCTTAAATTTTATATGAAAATACATCTTTTCAAAACAGCTAAACTTAAGCAAACCTTAACAACATATTTAAAGATGATGTCTTTGAGCAACTTTTAAAAAATAAACTCTTGGACCGATTTAGATGTCTTTCTTCCCCATTACTTAACTGCCACCATTCCTAGACCCTTACCTTCCTTTATCTCCGTATGAAATCTTCAAAGAGAGATGCTCCTTCTGTTCTTCCTTACGCTCTTTTCTCTCATCTTTGCTTGACTTTGTCTTGAAAACCCCCTCCAACCCATGTGCTCACCAATCCAGGTTTGAGGTTAGCTTAACATTAAAACTTTGCTTATTTCCCAGCTCTTATGCCACCAGAGATGGGCAACAGTGGGTTATAGGTATAGGAAGAGAAGCTAGGATAGAACAACTAAGGCAAGGTTGGGAGAGTACACTAAGGGCAAATTATGAAAAAAGACCAGGAAGTCAATAACCAAGATAGAGTCAAAAGGATTGGAAGCATATCAGTAGTCTAGAATGGGAACCCAGGACCACATGTCAGAGTACACAAGCAAGAATCTGAATATTCCAAATATCTCCCTAAACAAAAGCATTCTTAACCTGGTATCTGTGAACATATTTCAAGGGACCCATGAACTTAGACAAAAAAAAATAACATCTTTATTTTCACCAACTTCTAAATGAAATTTAGCATTTGCTTCACATATTTAAAGACATTATTTTGAGAAGGGTTCCATAGGATTTAGCGAACTGCCAAAGAAGGCCATGACGCAAAAAACAGCCCCAACAGACTTTTTCTCCAAACCCTAAATCTGGGGGTTTTTTTCCCTTTTCTTTTCCCTTCACTCTGATATTTGACTCAAATCAGCACACTGTACCAAAGGTGTTTATCAGTTGTGGCTAGCTGATTTCCCTGAGTAAAATCTCCAACGCACTTGCTTCTTCTTTACAAACTTCCCCCTCAGAAAGTTTAAAGAGACCATTTCCCTTAAATTAAAAACAAACCATTCTGGACAGAAATTGGAGCAGCAAAATTAAACATGTTTTATGAAAGAGGAATATTCTGAAAATCCTGTGGCTAGTTAAAAGCAGCAGGGACAATCATGAGCTTTGTTCAAGGAAGGACAACAGGCCACTGAGACTATGACATCTCAGAGGAGGTAGGATTGGCTCCAGAAAGCCTAGTATCACATTCTCAATGGGAGTTGCCAACAAGCAAGGGATAAATAGAGGATAAGTCTCATCTCCCATTGGATGAATTTCAAAATGCCCTGTGGTAGGAGCCAGGATCAAGATCTTTGCCAAAAAAAAATTAAGCATCAAGTTAAAACAATAGACAGCGGAATTTTCTCCTGTAGTTCCCATAAGAGCTCCCCCCTTCTGCCTTGCTACCTGTAAGCCTTACTGAGAATATTAATAAGATAACAAACCATGCTCATTATACAAGTCAAAGACATGTTTCCAGGAAACATCTTCCTTTAGCTAATGAACCCAGGCCCAAAGAGCCAAAAGCCCTGTCTGTTTGAAGTTACTGAACATTTTTCTCCCTGGATAAACATCTGGTTATTTTTTATAAGGACCTCAGGACTGGGAGGGAATCACACAAAGGACCTTGAGTAAATTTCATAATACCAAAACAATCCACAGCAGGACATTGGTTCCACAAAGGAATTCACTTGTGTATATTCCCATTTCTGTCTATGATGCTAAGGCTTCTTAATGGAAAGGATAAAATGATTTATTCAAGCCAGCCCATGTTGGTACTGGTTTTAATAAAATAAGCCCCCTTCTTCAGATGGTTATGCCAGAAATGCAGCTATTTCAGTTACTTGGGTCTCTCAAGACACTTAGATGACTGGTTTGGGTGACACTAAAGATTCTGATGACCAGATAAAAGATTTTGGTACACTAAAAGACAGTGAACATTTTAGCTCAAAAGATATGAAGTAAAGACTGGCATTTCCTTATTTTTGGTCAGGATAATAGGATCGTAATTCTAAAATGGAAAGGGACCTCAGCAACCATGTAAGCCATTCCCCTCATTTTATATAATAGAAAACTTGAGGACCAAGGAAATGAAGTGACTTGTCCAAAATCACACAAGAAGTATCAGTGCAATCCTCATTTGATAACTCAGCAAAAATGGTATGATATAGAGAGGCCACTACTTGGTTTTTATCTCTATTTACTTTGCTTTGGGAAGAGAAAAGTTTCTGGATCTCTGTTGCTTTAGTTGTCCAAATAGGAAAATCTTCTGGATACTTAATAATCAATCATAGATTCAGAACTGGAGGAGATCTAAAAGACTGTCAATCTAGCCCCCTCATTTTGTAGATGAGAAAACTTAGGTCATGAGATATAAATTGACTTGCTTGGGGTCACACGGATATTAAGTACTGGGGCTGGAATTTGAACACAGTTCCTTTGACCCTAGAATCAATGCACTTTCCAGTATACCATGCTGTTTCAAAGAAATATTTTTCATTATTTCATTTCTTTATTTCAATATTTCATTCAATTCATGATTCCTTTACAGACAGGCAAAATGAATTATCTGGGTCAGTCAACAAGCAGTTGTACTAAGCACTGAAAATACAAAGACAGATTAAAAAAAGTCCCTCTCCTCAAACAGTTTAACAGTCTAGGGAGGAAGAATATGTAAATAACTAGGCATATGCAAAATATATAAAGAGAAGATGTAGTTTTGTGCCTAAAGAGTATACCAGGATTGTTAAAAGCACAGTGCAATTTCCCAAATACCACCCAGCCCACCCTTTTCCATGGACTGCAGGCTAGACCTTGCTCTTTGTCCATCTTTAGAATCTGTCTACAATACATGTACCAATGGACTAAGTCAATTGGTTGTCTAGCAACTGCATGTCAATAGTCCATTTGGTTTATCCATTTGGTTTTTCCTTGGTGGGTTGTTAGGATAATTTGTCTTCAGTCACTGTAGTTCTTATAGAGGCTACCATGTTATACTCTAGGGTTGCTGCATTCAGCACAATATTATCCTCAAATACCCAGAAGCCTCTGCATAGGACAACTTCCATAACGATTTTAAAAAAACCTCTGGTAAATATAGATTTGTCTTCCTGTCATATACTTTACTTCTATCAAGGTAGTCTGTACAGTCTTAGCACAGACATAGGAGATACCCTTTTCCTCTTAATATTATATTATACCAAAGGTCATGTTTTGAATTAATGAATGAAAAGTAAGTCAGTAATAACTAGAACCCCCAGACTTTCTTCTGAGTCTGTGCTATGTGCAGTTACTCTGGTCCTCCAAAGAGCTAAAGCAACACATGTATCATCTTGTATGTGTGTGGTTAGTTGTTTTTTCAAGTTTTTATTTATTTAATTTTTAATCTATGGAATAAAACAAGCATTTCCATAACATAGTATAATAAATAAAGATAATTGCACATGAAACTGCGAATCTATTACGTACAACTTGCTATTCCCTTTAAATATGTAATAAAGTTATCTTGTAAATTTATTTTTTCCCTTTCTTTTTTCTTCCTACCCCCCCACCCTAGAGATGGCTACCATTAGACACAAATATGTGTGTGTGTCTCCCTCTCTTTCTCTCTCTATATATATATATGTAAAATCATTCTATACATACTTCAATTTAACAGTTTTTTCTCTGCATGCAGATAGCATCTTCCTTCATAGGTCTTTTGTAGTTAATTTGGGTATTTATAATAGTCAAAATTACTTATTTGCTCAAACTTGTTCTTAAAACAACATTGCCATCTCTAGAGTAGGGGAGAGGAGAGGGGAGAAAAGGGGGAAAAATAAATTCACATGATAATTTTATTATATATTTAAAGTGAATAGCAAGTTGTACATTATAGATTTGCAGTTTCATGTGCAATCGTCCTTTTTTATTATACTGTTATAGAACTGCTTGCCTTATTCTATGAATTAAAAATTATATTTTAAAAATATTGCTGTTACTGTATACAACATTCTCTTGGTTCTGATCATTTCACTCTTCATTGTTTCATGCAAGTCTTTCCATATTTTCTAAGACCATTGAGCTCATCATTTCTTATAGCACAATAGTATTCCACCCAAATCATATACCAGAACTTGTTCAGCCATTCCACAATGGACAGGTATTCCCACAATTTCCAATTTTTTGCCACCACAAAGACAGCTGCTATAAATATTTTAAAACATATAGGTTCTTTTCCTTTTCCCCTAATCATCTTTGGAAATAGACCTAGTAGTGGTATTGCTGGGTCAAAGGGTATAGGCAGCTTAATAACTCTCTGGAAATATGCATGTCATCTTAAGGATTCATTAAACAGAGAAATTCTGGCACCTGGGGAAATTTCAGTTGAGAGAAAAAGAGAAAGAGACAGAAACCTAAAGGTTGCTGCAGGAAAAAAAAAAACAAAAAACTAGTACATGCTGACATTGATGTTGAATTGGCTTGTAAGAAGCTAGTTATGTACATTTCAGAATGTATGTGTTAGAATGTCAACTCCTTAAAGGTAGGGACTGTTTTGTTTCTTTTTTTTATTTTACTTTTTTGTTTGTTTTACCTTTCTTTGTGTCCCCAGCAGTACCTGGAACCTAGTATGTGCTTAGTAAATGCTAGTTAACTGACTGTTCCATGGGATACTGGTCTCTAGGTCTAGTAGCATGGTATGGGCAATTCCCTTAACCTAACCTCATCCCCTCCCACATTGAGTACAGCCAAGGGTAAAGGTAAGTTTCAGGAGAGCAGTACAGAAGCAAGAGGACCTTTGGAAGCTTGTAGCCCAGAACAATACAAGTGTGCATGGGGACTGGGGGGAGAAGAGAGTTGAGGAAGTATTTGTCAATCAAATGATGGCGGACTGCATCTGGTATATTCCCCAAACCCTATCCTGGTTGTCAATGCCCTGTTGCTCCATGCTAGGTAAAGCTCTCTAAGGTTTGCAAAGTATTTTATAAATATTATCTCATTTGATCTTCACAACAATCCTGGGGGGGTAGGTGCTACTATTATCCACATTTTACAGATGAAGGAACTCAGACAGAGTTTAAATAACTTACTGTGGTCATTAAACTAGTATGTTTCTGAGGTCAGATTTGAACTCGGGTTTTCCTAACTCTGAAGGCAGCTAGGTAGCACAATGGACAGGGCACTGGGCTTGGAATCAGTAAAACTCCTCCTCATGAGTTTGAATCTGGCCTCAGACACTTCCTAGCTATGTGACCCTGGGCAAGGCACTTAACCTTGTTTTCCTCAGTTCCTCATGAGCTGGAGAAGGAAATGACTAAATGTCCCAGTATTCTTGTAAAAAAAAAAACTCAAATGGGGTCACCAAGAGGTGAAGCAGTGGATAGAGCATCAGTTCTGGAGTCAGGAACACCTAAGTTTAAATCTGGCCTCAGATACTAGCTGTAAGACCCTGAACAAGTCACTTAACCCTGTTTGCCTCAGTTTCCTCATCTGTAAAATGGCAAGGAAATGGCAAACCATTCCGGTGTCTTCACCAAGAAAACCAAATGGTGTCATGAAGAGTTGAACACAACTTAAATGACTGAACAACAACTTTCCTGACTCCAGGTCCAGTGCTCTATCCACTACATACCTTACTGCCTGATAGCTGTCGCTAAAATACTGTTGTCCTGTTACTGTGAATACATGCTCTAGAATCCAGACTTGACTTTGTAGCACATGTTGAACATTTGAGATCCAGGAAATGACTAGTCCAAACATCTGCCTGTGCAGACATACAGTTGGAAGAGCATTTCATTTTTTTATTTAATTAATTAATTTAGTTTTAGTTTTCAACGTTCACTTCCATAAGATTTTGAAATTTTCTCCCCATCTCTCCCCTCCCCCCACTCCAAGATGGCATGCAATCACATATAGGCTCTACATATACATTCATATTGAACCTATTTTCACATTAGTCATATTGTAAAAAAAAATTAGAACCAAAGGGAGAAACTACGAGAAAGAAGAAACAAACAGACAAAAAAAGAGAGATCAAATAATGTGCTTCAATCTGCATTCAGACTCCATAGTTCTTTTTCTGGCTGTGGACAGCATTTTCCATCTTGAGTCCTTTGGAGGTGTCTTGGACTCTTGCATTGCTGACAGGAGATGAGTCTGTCAAAGTTAGTCATCACACATTGTGGTTGTTGTTACTGTGTACAACGTTCTCCTGATTCTGCTCACTTCACTCAGCATCAATTCATTTAAGTCTTTCCAGGTTTTTCTGAAGTCTGCCTGCTCATCATTTCTTTTTTTTTTTAAAACCTTTTATTTCCTTTAGTAGATCTTTGTGATGGTAGGGCATATAATAATTACAAGATGGAATATCTCTCCAGTGAGTCCTTGCCAATGCAAAGGATATTCCCTTTTTTCCCCCTATGGTAATTTTTATTTATTTTTTGTTTTCAACATTTACTTCCACAAAATTTTGAGTTCCAAATTTTCACCCCATCTCGCCACTCTCCACACCCCAAGACGGCATGCATTCTGAATACCCCTTCCCTTAGTCTGCCTTCCCTTCTATCTCTCCCCCCCTTCTCTTATCCCCTTCCCCTTCAATTTTCCTATAGGGCAGGATGGATTTCTGTACCCCATTTCCTATATTTCTTATTTCCCAGTTGCATGTGAAAACATTTTTTTAAACATGTGTTTTTAAAATTTTGTGTTCCAAGTTTTCTCCCTTCCTCCCTCCCCACCCACCCTCATTGATAAGGCAAGCAACTAAACATAGGTTATGTATGTGCAGTTATGCAAAACACTTCCATAGTAGACATGCTGTGAAAAACTAACCCTATTTCCCTTAATCCTATCCCACCCCCCCATTTATTCTATTCTTTCTTTTGACTCTGACCCTCCTCAGAAGTACTTGCTTCTGATTACCCCCTTTCCCAGTCTGCCCTCCTCTCTATCATCCCCCTACTCTCTTGTCTTACACTCGTGTCCCCCCATTTTCCCGTAGGGTAAGACAGATTTCCATACCCAATTGAGTGTGTATATTATTCCCTCCTTAAGTCAAATTCTATGAAAATAAGATTCACTCATTCCCTCTCACCTTCCCCTGCTTTCCCTCCACTGTAAAAGCCTTTTCTTTTCTGTTTTTTTTTGTGAGGTAATTTACCCCGTTCTACCTCTACCTTTCTCCTTCTCCTTTAATTTTATTCTCCAGATATGACCCCTTCATCTTCAGCTCACCCTGTGCCCTCTATCTATCTATCTATCTATATCTATATATATACGTAAATATAATTTTTCCCCTCCAACTCCCCTAATACTAACAAAGGTCTCATGAGTTACAAATGTCATCTTTCCATGCAGGAATGTAAAGAGTTCAACCATAATAAGTGTCTTATGATTTCTCTTTCCTGTTTACCTCTTCATGTTCCACTTGAGTCTTGTATTTGACTCAAATTTTCTATTCAGCTCTGGTCTTTTCATCAAGAATGCCTGAAAGTCCTCTATTTCACTGAACGACCATTTTTAACCCTGCAGGATTATACTAAGTTTTGCTGGGCAGGTGATTCTTGGTTATAATCCTATCTCCTTTGCCCTCTGGAATATTATATTCCCTGCCCTGTGGTCCCTTAATGTAGAAGCAGCTAAATCTTGTGCTATCCTGATTGTGTTTCCACAATATATGAATTGTTTCTTTCTGGCTGATTGTAATATTTTCTCCATGACCTGGGAACTCTGGAATTTGACTACAATATTCCTAGGAGTTTTCCTTTGGGGATCTCTTTCAGGAGGAGATCGGTGGATTCTTTCAATTTCTATTTTGCCCTCTGGTTCTAAAATATCAGGGCAGTTTTCCTGGATAATTTCTTGAAAGATGATTGATGTCTAGGCTCTTTTTTTGATCATGGCTTTCACATAGTCCAATAATTTTTAAATTCTCTCCCTGGATCTATTTTCCAGGTCAAGTTGTTTTCCCAATGAGATATTTCACATTGTTTCCTAATTTTTCATTCTTTTGGATTTGTTTTACAGTGTCTTGACTTCTCATAAACTCACTAGCTTCCAATTGCTCTATTCTAATTTTTAAGGAAGTATTTTCTTCAGTGATCTTTTGGACTTCCTTTCCCATTTGGCCAATTTTGCTTTTTAGGACATTCTTCTCCTCATTGGCTTTTTGGACCTCTTTTGCCATTTGGGTTAGGCTATTTTTTAAGGTGTTATTTTCTTCACTATTTTTTTGGGTCTCCTTTAGCAAGCTGTTAACTTGCTTTTCATGATTTTCTTGCAAAACTCTCAGTTTCTCCTCTACTTCTCTTACTTGCTTCTCAAAATCCCTTTTAAGCTCTTCCAAGGCCTGGGACTGATTCATATTCTTCTTGGAGGCTTTGGATGTAGGAGCTTTGGCTTTGTTGTCTTTTTCTGGTTGTATGTTTTGATCTTCTTTGTCACCAAAGTACAATAATGTAGTCTGACTCTTTTTGCGCTGCTTACTCATGATCCCAGCCAATTACTTGAGTTTTAAACTCTTTGTTAAGGTAAAAGTCTGTTTCCAATGTGTAGAATGTACTGTCCCAAGGTTCGGGGGTTTGTACAGCTGTTTTCAGAGATACTTTTAGGGACCTGAAAATTTTCAGCTCTTCTAAGGTGGTATGATAAGGGGCAAGGTGTTTTCTCTCCACTGCCACAGCAAGCTTCACCACACCAGTGTTCCTCCTCACGCCAGGACCGCCCCTCAGAACTGTAACCCAGATCCAAGCACGGGCAGAGCAAGAGATTCCTGCCTCAGCCCTGGCAAAGAGATCCTTGCAATCCCCCTCTGACCAGCCACTTGATTTCCTCTCAGTCTGTGGGCCAGAAGATCAGGAAACACCTGTGGCCCTGGGGGCAGCTGAGACCTAGCTCCTTCTCTCACTGCAGCCACAGACTTTTCCCACTAACCTTCTAAGTTGTCTTTGGCATTCATGGGTTGAGAAGTCTGGAAACTGCCTCAGCTGCCCACAATTCAGCCCTCTAAGACCTGCTCCAGGGTTGCTGTGCCTGTGTGCCCAAGCCGCACTGCGCTTCTCTCCCCGCCTGGCACAATATACCTTTCCAATCAATCATCCAGGCTGTCTTTGGCTGGAAATTTCTTTCACTCTGACTTCTTGTGGGTTCTGCTGCTTTAGATTTTCTTTGGAGCCATTTTTTATAGGTATTTGGAGGAGTTTGGGGGAGAGCTCAAACAAGTCACTGCTTTCCCTCTGCTATCTTGGCTCCACCCTGCCTCTCATCATTTCTTATAGCACAATAGTATTCCATTACATTCATATACACAACTTGTTCAGCCATTCCTCAACTGATGGGCATCCCCTCAATTTCCAAATCTTGGCCACAAAAAAAGAGCTGCTATAAATATTTTTGTACATGTGGGTCCTTTTCCCTTTTTTATAGTCTCTCTGGTATACAGACATAATAGTGGTATTTCTGGGTCAAAGGGTATGCACAGTTTTGTAGCCCTTTGGGCATAGCTCCAAATTGCTCTCCAGAATGGTTGAATCAGTTCACAAGTCCACTAACAATGCATTAGTGTGGGGAGGGGGGCGGAGTCAAGATGGCAGAGTGAAAGCAGTGACTTGCTTGAGCTCTCCCCCAAACCCCTCCAAATACCTGTAAAAAATGGCTATAAACAAATTCTAAAGCAGCAGAACCCACAAAAAGACAGAGTGAAACAAATTTCCAGCCCAAGACAACCTGGATGGTTGATCAGAAAGGTATATCATGCCGAGCGGGGAGAGGAGCGCAGTGCGGCGTGGGTGCGCAGGCCGCAGCGAACCTGGAACAGGCCTTAGAGGACTGAATCGCTGGCAGCTGTGGTGGTTTCCAGACTTCTCAACCCATGAATGCCAAAAACAACTTAGAAGGTCAGTGGGAAAAGTCTGTGACTGCGGTGAGAGAAGGAGCTAGGTCTCAGTCAGAGGTCGCGAGCATGGCCTCTGGTGCAGCGGCTGCCTCCTGAGCTTCCCGCCCACAGACTGAGGGGGAATCTAGTGACTGATCAGGGGGGGATTGCTGGGATCTTTTTGCCAGTGCTGAGGCAGGAATCTCTTGCTCTGCCCATGCTTGGATCTGGGTCACAGTTCTGAAGAGGGGTCTTGGGGTGAGGAGGAGCGCTGGAGTGGTGGAGCTTGTTGTGGCTGTGGAGAGGAAACACCTTGCGCCTTAACATACCACCTTGGAAGAACTGAAAATTTATAGTTCCCTAGAACTATCTCTGAGAACAGCTGTACAAACCCCTGAAGCTTGGGACAGTACATTCTCCACATTGGAAGCAGACTCTTACCTTAACAAAGAGTTTAAAACTCAAGTAATTGGCTGGGATCATAAGTAAGCAGCGCAAAAAGAGTCAGACTATATTATCTTACTTTGGTGATAAAGAAGATCAAAACATACAACCAGAAGAAGAAAACAAAGTCAAAGCTCCTACATCCAAAGCCTCCAAGAAAAATATGTATCAGTCCCAGGCCTTGGAAGAGCTCAAAAGGGATTTTGAGAAGCAATTAAGAGAAGTAGAGGAAAAACTGGGAAGAGAAATGAGAGTGATGCAAGAAAATCATGAAAAACAAGTCAACAGCTTGCTAAAGAAGACCCAAAAATATACTGAAGAAAATAACACCTTAAAAAATAGCCTAACCCAAATGGCAAAAGAGGTCCAAAAAGCCAATGAGGAGAAGAATGTCCTAAAAAGCAAAATTGGCCAAATGGGAAAGGAAGTCCAAAAGATCACTGAAGAAAATACTTCCTTAAAAATTAGAATAGAGCAATTGGAAGTTAGTGACTTTATGAGAAGTCAAGACACTCTAAAACAAATCCAAAAGAATGAAAAATTAGAAAACAATGTGAAATATCTCATTGGAAAAACAACTGACCTGGAAAATAGATCCAGGAGAGAGAATTTAAATATTATTGGACTATGTGAAAGCCATGATCAAAAAAAGAGGCTAGACGTCATCTTTCAAGAAATTATCCAGGAAAACTGCCCTGATATTTTAGAACCAGAGGGCAAAATAGAAATTGAAAGAATCCACCGATCTCCTCCTGAAAGATATTCCCAAAGGAAAACTCCTAGGAATATTGTAGCCAAATTCCATAGTTCCCAGGTCAAGGAGAAAATATTACAAGCAGCTAGAAAGAAACAATTCATATATTGTGGAAACACAATCAGAATAACACAAGATTTAGCGGCTTCTACATTAAGGGACCGCAGGGTATGGAATATAATATTCCAGAGGGCAAAGGAGATAGGATTACAACCAAGAATCACCTACCCAGCAAAAGTGAGTATAATCCTTCAGGGGAAAAAATGGTAATTCAGTGAAATAGAGGACTTTCAAGCATTCTTGATGAAAAGACCAGAGCTGAATAGAAAATTTGATTTTCAAATACAAGACTCAAGTGGAACATGAAGAGGTAAACAGGAAAGAAAAATCATAAGAAACTTATTAAGGTTGAACTATTTATGTTCCTGCATGGAAAGATGATAATTGTAACTCATGAGATCTTTGTAACTCATGAGTAGTTGGAGGGAAAAAATTGTATGTACGTATACAGATAGATAGATAGATAGATAGATAGATAGATAGATAGATAGATAGATAGATAGATAGATAGATAGAGGGCACAGGGTGAGTTGAAGATGAAGGGGTCATATCTGGAGAATTAAGGGGTGAGAGAGGATTATACTGGGAGAAGGAGAAAGGGAGAGGTAGAACAGAGCAAATTATCTCACAAAAAAGAACCAGAAAAGAAAAGACTCTTACAGTGGAGGGGAAACGGGGGGAGGTGAGAGGGAATGAGTGAATCTTATTCTCATAGGATTTGACTTAAGGAGGGAATAACATACACACTCAATTGGGTATGGAAATCTGTTTTACCCTACAGGAAAATAGGGGGGATAGGGGACAAGAGAGTAGGGAGATGATAGAGAGGAGGGCAGATTGGGAAAGGAGGTAATTAGAAGCAAATGCTTCTGAGGAGGGACAGGGTCAAAAGAAAGAATAGAATAAATGAGGGAGGGCAGGATAGAATTAAGGGAAATAGAGTTAGTTTTTCACAGCATATCTACTATGGAAGTGTTTTGTATAACTGCACATATATAACCTATATTGAGTTGCTTGCCTTTTCAATGAGGGTGGGTGGGGAGGGAGGAAGGGAGAAAATTTGGAACCCAAAGTTTTAAAACCACATGTTTAAAAAAATGTTTTCACATGCAACTGGGAAATAAGAAATAGAGGAAATGGGGTACAGAAATCTATCCTGCTCTACAGGAAAATAGAAGGGGAAGGGTATAAAAGAAGTGGGGAGAGAGATAGAAGGGAAGGCAGACTAAGGGAAGGGGTATTCAGAATGCATGCCATCTTGGGGTGGGGGGACGGGCTAGATGGGGTGAAAATTTGGAACTCAAAATCTTGTGGAAGTAAACGTTGAAAAGTAAAAATAAATAAATTTATTAATAAATAAAAAAAAGAAAAGAAAAAATGCATTAGTGTTCCAATTTTCCCACATCTCCAGCATTTATTATTTTCCTGTTTTGTCATGTTAACCAATCTGATAAGTGAGATGTGGTACCTCAGAGTTGTTTTGATTTGCATTTCTCTAACTAATAGTGATTTAGAGCATTTTTTCATATGACTATTTTTTTTTAGTTTTTTTATTAACTTATTTTGATTTATCAATAATCACTTCCACATGCTTTTGAATTTAAAATTTTTCTCACCTTTCCTCTCCACCACCCTGCCCAAGATGGCGTACAATCTGATACAGGCTATATATTTACATTCACATTAAACATATTTTCACATTAGTGATGTTGTAAGTAAAAATTAAGACCAATAGGAGGAACCATCAGAAAGAGGAAACAAAACTCAACAGAAGAGAAAAAAATATAGGAATTCAACTTCCATAGTTCTTTCTTTGGATGTGGATAGCATTTTCCATCACAAGGCCTCTGGAGATGTCTTAAATCCTTGTATTGCCAGGAAGGGTCAAGTTTATCAATACTAGTCATCCAACAACGTGGCTGTTATTGTGTACAATTGTTCTCTTGGTTCTGCTCACTTCACTCAGCATCAGACCATACAAGTCTTTCCAGGTTGTTCTGAAGTCAGCCTGTTCATCATTTCTTACAGCACAATAGTATTCCATTACATTCATATACCACCACTTGCTCAGCCATTCCCCAATTGATGTGCATCCTCTCAATTTCCAATTCTTTGCCACCACAAAAAGAGCTGCTATGAGTATTTTTGTACATGTGAGTCCTTTTCCCATTTCTATGATCTCTTTGGGATATAGCCCTAGAAGTGCTATTTCTGGGTCAAAGGGTATGTACATTTTTATAGCCCTTTGGGCGTAGTTCCAAATTGCTCTCCAAAATGGTTGGATCATTTCACAACTCTACCAACAATGCATTAGTGTTCCAATTTTCCCACATCTTCTCCAACATTCATCATTTTCCTGTTTTGTCACATTGGCCAATCTGATAGGTGTGATGTGGTACCTCAGAGTTGTTTTGATTTGCATTTCTCTAATCAGTAGCGATTTAGAGAATTTTTTCATATGATTATAGATGGCTTTAATTTCTTCATCTAAGAACTATCTGTTCATATCCTTTGACCATTTATCAATTGGGGAATGGCTTGTATTCTTTTAAATTTGACTTAATTCGCTGTATATTTTAGAAATGAGGCCCTTATCAGAGAGACTGGTTGTAAAAATTCTTTCCCAATTTTCTACCTTCCTTCTAATCTTAGTTGCATTGGCTTTGTTTGTGCAAAAACTTTTCAATTTAATGTAATCAAAATTATCTATTTTGCTTTTTGTAATGTTCTCTATCTCCTGTTTGGTCATGAATTCTTCTGTTCTCCATAGATCTGACAGGTAAACTATTCCTTGCTCTCCCAGTTTGCTTATAGTATCAGCCTTTATATCTAAATCATGAACCCATTTTGACTTTATTTTGGTATATGGTGTGAGATTTTGGTCTATGTCTAGTTTCTGCCATACTCTTTTCCAGTTTTCCCAGCAGTTTTTTTTTTCTCAAAGAGGGTTCTTATCCCAGAAGCTGCGGTCTTTGGGTTTATCAAATAATAGATTACTATAGTCATTGACTACTGTGTCTTGCATATTTAACCTATTCCACTGATCCACCACTCTATTTCTTAGCCAGTACCAAGCAGTTTTCATGATTGCTGCTTTATAATACAATTTAAGATCTGGAATGGCTAGGCCACCTTCCCCTGCATTTCTTTTCATTAGTAACCTTGATATTCTGGACATTTTGTTCTTCCAAATGAATTTTGTTATTATTTTTTCTAACTCTATAAAATAATTTTTGGTAGTTTGATTGGTATGGCACTGAATAAGTAAATTAACTTAGGTATAATTGTCATTTTTATTGTATTAGCTCGTCCTACCCATGAGCAACTGATGTTTTTCCAATTATTTAGATCTGACTTTATTTGCATGAAAAGTGTTTTGTAATTGTGTTCATAAAGTTCCTGGATTTATTTCAGGAGGTAGACTCCTAAATATTTTATAATGTCTACAGTAAGTTTAAATGGAGTTTCTCTTTCTATCTCTTGCTGTTGGGCTTTGTTGGTAATATATAGAAATGCTGATGATTTACGTGGGTTTATTTTGTAGCCTGCAACTTTGCTAAAGCTGTTTATTATTTCAAGTAGTTTTTTACTTGATTCTCTAGGATTCTCTAAGTGTAACATCATGTCATCTGAAAAGGGTGCTAGCTTTGTTTCTTCTTTGCCTATTCTAATACCTTCAATGTCTTTTTCTTCTCTTATTGCTAAAACTAACATTTCCAGTACGATATTGAATAACAGTGGTGATAATGGACATCCTTGTTTCACTCCCCTCTTATTGGAAATGCTTTTAGCTTGTCCCCATTACATATTATGCTTGCTGAAGGTTTTAGATAGATGCCATTTATTATCATAAGGAAGACTCCATTTATATCTATGCTCTCTAGTGTTTTTAATAGGAATGGGTGTTGTATTTCATCAAAAGCTTTTTCTGCGTCTATTGAGATGATCGTGTGGTTTCTGTTAGTTTTGGTGTTGATATGATGAATTATGCTGATAGTTTTCTTAATATTGAACCAGCCCTGCATTCCTTGTATAAATCCTACCTGGTCATAGTGTATTATTCTTGTGACAAGTTGCTGTAATCTATTTGCTAATATTTTGTTTAAAATTTTTGCATCTATATTCATCAGAGAAATCAGTCTATAATTTTCTTTCTCTGTTTTGACTCTTCCTGGTTCAGGTATCAGCACCATATTTGTATCATAAAAAGATTTTGGTAAGACTCCTTCTTCATCTATTTTCCCAAATAGTCTATATAGTATTGGAATTAATTGTTCTTTAAATGTTTGATAGAATTCGCCTGTAAATCCATCTGGCCCTGGAGATTTTTTCCTAGGGAGTTCATCAATGGCTTGTTCAATTTATTTTTCTGAGATGGGGTTATTTAAATATTTTACTTCCTCTTCTGTTAATCTGGGCAATTTATATTTTTTTTAAATATGTATCCATTTCACTAAGATTGTCAAATTTGTTGGCATATAGTTGGGCAAAATAATTCCTAATTGTTGTGTGAATTTCCTCTTCCTTGGTGGTAGCTTCACCCTTTTCATTCTTGATACTAGTTTGGTTTTCTTCTTTCTTTTTTTTAATTAAATTAACTAAAGGTTTATCTATTTTATTGTTTTTTCATAAAACCAGCTCTTAGTTTTATTTATTATTTCAATAGTTTTCTTAATTTCAATTTTATTCATTTTTCCTTTGGTTTTCAATATTTCTAATTTGGTGTTTAATTGAGGATTTTTAATTTCTTCTTTTTCTAGTTTTTTTAGTTGTATGCCCAATTCATTGAAATCCTCTTTTTCTGCTTTATTTATGTAAGCATTTAGAGATATAAAACTACCCCTAAGAACTGCTTTTGCTGCATCCCATAAGTTTTGGTATGTTGTCTCATTATTGTCATTCTCTTGAATGAAATTATTGATTGTTTCTAAGATTTGTTGTTTGACCCAATCATTTTTTAGGATTAGATTATTTAGTTTCCAATTATTTTTTAGTCCATCTTTCCATGGCCTTTTATTACATATAATTTTTATTGCATCATGATCTGAAAAGGATGCATTTAATATTTCTGCTTTTCTGCATTGGATTGTGAGCTTTTTATGCCTTAATACATGGTCAATTTTTGTGTATGTGCCATGTACCACCGAGAAAAAAGTGTATTCCTTTCTATCCCCATTTAGTTTTCTTCAGAGGTCTATCATACCTAACTTTTCTGATGTTCTATTTACCTCCTTAACTTCTTTCTTGTTTATGTTGTGGTTAGATTTATCTAGTTCAGAGAGGGGGAGGTTGAGGTCCCCCGCTAGTATAGTTTTGCTCTCTATTTCTTCCTGTAACTCCCTGAACTTCTCCTCTAAGAATCTGGATGCTATACCATTTGGTGCGTATATGTTTAGTAATGATATTACTTCATTGTCTATGGTGCCTTTTAGCAGGATGTAGTTTCCTTCCTTATCTCTTTTGATAAGATCTATTTTTGCTTTTGCTTTGTCTGAGATCAGGATTGCTACCCTTGCTTTTTTTACTTCACCTGAAGCATAATATATTCTGCTCCAGCCTTTTACCTTTACCCTGTGTGTGTCACTCTTTTTCAAATGTGTTTCCTGTAAACAACATATTGTAGGATTATGGTTTTTAATCCACTCTGCTATACGGTTCTGTTTTATGGGAGAGTTCATCCCGTTCACATTCACAGTTATGATTACTATCTGTGTCTTTTTCTCCATCCTTTTCTTCCCCCTGTTTATGCTTTTCTTTCTCCTTTTTTCTTTCTCCCCATTACAAATATTTTACTTTTGACCACCGCCTCCTTCAGTCCCACCTCCCTTCTATTATCCCTTTCCCTTTTCTTCCCCTTTACCCTTACTGCTTCTTTCCTCCCTTCTATCCCCTCTCCCTTTTCTTTCCCCTTTTCCCTCCTACTGCCTATAGGGCAAGTTAGATTTCTATACCTAACTGATTATGTTATTCCCTTCTTGAGCCAAATCTGATGAGAGTAAGGTTCAAACAATGCTCATCCCCCTCCCTTCTTTTCCTCTGCTCTAATAGGCCTTTGTGTCTTTTCCTGTAATGTAATTTACCCTTGTATGTCTCCACCTTTCTCAGTACATTTTCTTAGATCAGATTAATCCGCTTACTTGGATCCATTTAACCCACTTGATTAGATTTTTTTTTTATCATTACATCAAAGTCAACTTATATCCACCCCCTTTATATTTACTCCTTTAACGTGGTACAATAACAATAAGTTCTCAAGAGTTGCAAGTGTCATCTTCAATTGTAGGGATGTAAACAGTTTGCCCTTTTTAACAACATATTGTATCTTTCTGTCCCATTTACTTTTTTATGTCTCTCTTGAATCTTGTACTTGAAGGTCAAATTTTTTGTTGAGCTCTGGTCTTTTTATCAGGAAGGTTTGGAAGTCCCCTATTTCGTTGAATATCCATCTCCTCCCCTGAAAAATCATGCTCATTTTCACTGAGTAGTTGATCCCTGGCTGCAATTCAAGCTCCTTTGCCTTAGGGAATATCATGTTCCACGTCCTACGGTCTTTTAATGTAGAAGCTGCAAGGTCCTATGGAATCCTGACTATGGTTCCATGATATTTAATTTTTTTCTTTCTGGCTGCTTGCAGTATTTTCTCTTTAATCTGGTAATTTTGGAATTTAGCCATTATATTCCTTGGCGTTTTCAATTTGGGATCTCTTTCAGGCAGGGAGTGGTAGACTCTTTCTATAGTTATTTTACCTTCTGGTTCTAGGACTTCAGGGCAGTTTTCCTTTATGATTTCCTGAAAGATACTGTCCAGGCTCTTTTTTTCATCATGATTTTCAGGTAGGCCAATAATTTTTAAATTGTCTCTCCTGGATCGATTTTCCAGGTCAGTTGTTTTACCAATGAGGTATTTTACGTTTTCATCTATTTTTTCATTTTTTTGTTTCTGTTTGACTGATTCTTGCTCTCTCATAGAGTTGTTAGTTTCTATTTGTCCAATTCCAATTTTTAACATATTGTTTTCTCCTGCTAGATTTTGTGCTTTCTTCTCCAATTGGCCAATTGTATTTTTAAGGGATTTGTTTTCTTCAATGTACTTTTTTTTCAATTGACCAATTGTATTTTTTAAGGACTTCTCTACCTCTCTCATTTGACTTTTAAAATCCTTTTTGATCTCTTCTAAGAAGGCTTTTTGGACTTCAGACCGGTTCATATTCCTTTTTGATGTTGCAGATGTGGGTTTGTTGACAATGCTGTCCTCCTTAGAATTTCTGTCTTGATCTTCACTCTTCTCATAATATGAATCTAGCGGATGTTTCTTTTTATTCATGGTGTTTCTTTATTCCCTGGCCTTTAAAAAGATTAAGCTCTCCTGTTAGGGAGCAGAGGGCACTGACCCAAGCTTCTTGTGTTGGGAGCCTAGGTCTTGGTCACTGGCCTTGTGACCATTTGCCTCTTATGTTGGCAATTTGAGGCTGTAGGGTTCTGGCAGCTTACCTGGTGTTGGGCTGGAATCAGCAAGGCTGGGACTTGCAGGCATATCTAGGTTGCCTGCTTTTCCTTTCCTTTAGCTTTGTTCAGCTCCTTTTAGATGAGTGCTGCAGTGTTTATCTGCCTGGGGCCCCTTGCTGTGCTGCCTCTCTTAGTTCTGCTGAGGCACTGGGAGACTCCTTTGCTGTAGAATGCCGAGGCACCAGAATCTCCTCCTGGTGTGCTGAAGTGGGTCTTTCCACTAGCTGGCTGGGTGACTCCCGTTCTGTACTGCTCCCCTTCCCCCAGGGTAAGAGGGGCCTTACCTGTTAATCCCTCTAGCTACCTGGGCTACTTCACTGCTGTTCCCCATCTTTCTTCTGGTTCAGCTGTTCCAGGGTTTTTTCTGGGGTGATACTTTCTGGGTTTTCAGAGGCTGATAGGGGAGGGTGAGAGTGACTACCTTTTCACTCCACCATCTTGGCTCCTGGAAGCGGAACTCTGACTATAGATAGTTTTAAAAGAGATGGAGATCTCTGAGCAGAAAGACACAGTTCTCAGGAAAAAAATAATAGTAACTAAATAAATTTTCCCAACTGGAGAAGCAAATAGCTGAAAGTCACATGAATCTGATTAGCACCCCTCCCCCCAATTTGATAAATTCCACAGAGTAATATCCATGGAAGTGGCACAGACTTTTTTCCCTAACCAATGCTACATGAATTTTCATAAATGCCATAGAAAATTAGGAACAATGCTGAACCTACATGAAGTTTTCTAGCTAATACACATAATCATCAGCATTGAGAATTCTTTGCCAGTAAACAGTAAGAGTCATTAAATCAAAGCCAGGCGCTGCACCCCATCTGTGCTTTCTTCCCATCCAAAGGAATCAGATCCTGATGACCCATTATGAGCTTTGGCTGAGCCTTGTGTTCATATAGCCCCTCAAGTTTGTTGTAGTGCTTTGTTTGTATAAGTTACAAGCTTGCCATGGCTACCACTGACCCAAATGACCCTTTGGCCTGACTTCAAAACCACAGCCAAAATATTGGGTTTTGAGATTGAATAGAGGACAAAGGTTACGGGTGTAGCAGATGCTGTCTTATTTGCTCCTTCCTCTCCCCCTTTCTCATTTGAGTAACTAGTCAAATGAAGTGCGCTTCACTTCCCTCTCCTTAGTAGAGAAATGAGAGCCCATGCCTACAAAATATGGCATTTATAATTAGAAATGGTCACTTCGTAATTTGGTTTTGCTTAACTATTTCTTCTTTGTTCCAAAGGAAGTTTTCGTGGAGTCAGGAAGGTAAAGGATAATCAATCAATCAATATTTATTAAGTGCCTACTATGTGTCACGCACTATGGTAAATGCTAGGGATTCAAAAAGAGGCTAAAGACAGCACTTACCCTCAATGAGCTTACAATCTAATGGGGAAGCCAACACGCAAACTAATATATACAAAGCAAGTTATATACAGGATAAATAGGAAATAACTAACAGAGCAAAGGCACTGGAATCAAGAGGGGTTGAGGAAGGCTTTCTGTAGAAGGTAGGATATTGTTGGGACTCAAAGGAAGCCAGAGGGGTTAAGAGTCTAAGGGAAAGTGTTCCAAGCATAGAGGATAGCCAGAGAAAATGCCTGGAGCTGAGAGATGAGTGTTTTGTTCCTAAAACAACCAGGGGACCAAGAGATCAATTATAAAATGACTATGATCTTTTTAAAAGGATCGCTATTCTTATAAAAGAAAATAAAGTACACCTGCCTCAAAGATTATGCGTGGTGATAGTGATCATTGGGACTGGTAGATAAGATACTGAAGGGAAAAGAAAGTACCTTCGGTGAGGAAGTATGCCATGGAGGCAAAGGACTTTGCAAGTTTGAAGGTCATCTTACACCTAAGGGTTGCTTTCTCTTTGTGTCTCTAGTACTTAACATAGTACCTGGCATATAGTTAAGTGTTAAATAAAATGGTTACTGAATGACTGATTGATTAACTAAAATTTTGGAAGATTCTAGAGCAGGGTTCCTTAACCTTTCTTGTATCGTGGACCCTTTTGGCAATGTTATGGAACCCTTTTCCAAATAGTGTTTTTAAAATCAAAAAACAGAATATGTAGGATTACCAAAAAATAGACAAAATACTAAAATGACAAATATGTGTCTATATATGATTACAAAGGAAGCCAATTATGTTTAAATATTATTATCAAAAAATTTTAAGCCAGTTCACGGACCCCAGGTTAAGAACCCCTGCTCTAGAGGCTTGCACTAAACTGGCCTGAGAAACTTGAGGACTAAATGGCCTTGCTACGAACTTCAAGATGCACCAGGAATTGAGAGAGGGCGATCTTAGCTTTCCCCTCCAGGCCACTCCCTTCTGTTTCAGGTACGGGAAACAAGACGAGGAATAGCAGCTGCCCAGGACAGACTTGTTCAGGTTGCTGCTGCTGCTCCTATGCTGCTGCCGTTTGTCCTTCCTTCTTGAAGAAGACTAGGATGTCAGGGAGGTGATGTCATGACCTGCAAGTGAATTGGATTCATTTGTTCAGGAGGCTTGGAACTGTAATTTACCTTTGGGGCTAATGGCTGTTACTTCAAGTATTTCTGTTATGTTTTTCTCATTATTTTAATAAAACTTTCTCTGCACAGATTCTACTTTCTCTAATGAAACTTTCCATCATTTCTTCGACTATTAGTGCTTTCCTCTTCAAATGTTTTTAGAGCTCACTACCCGATCTATCCTTCACTCCTTCATTCCTTACCCTATATTATATCTATCTATATTTATGTTGTACCATTGACCCTACCCCCAGTAAAATATTAGTTCCTTGAGAGTAGGAAATGCTTCATTTCATCTCTATCCTCAGCACACTGCAATGCCCATAGTAGTGGCTTGATAAACATTTATGAAATGGGACTTAATTCTGTAATATTGTGAATTACATTTATTGTAGTGGGAAAGGGCATAGTGTCCCTGACTACTACAAAATGCCCAGACCGGTTTCCCTAGCGTAAATGCTCTTTCTCCCTCTAAGGAATAGTGTCAAAAGACCTATACTTCTCTTCATCTTTTTGCTAATTCTGGAAAAAAACACCTCAGGGTTAGATCTACATCTATTTCTTCTTTTGGGATATTTCCCCCTTCAGTTACTTCCTCCCAACTATATTCCCAATCAACACAACCCCCAACCGATCAACTGTCCAACCTGGGGGCAGCATCCATACTGTCACACCATCACCCCAAATATATCCTACTCCCTATAGTAAAATCAGCAATAGAATTAGGTTGTTTTTATTTTAGTGTAACTTAGATTCCCACACATGTGTAGTTCATGTTTACACTATGTAGAGTACATGTAACAGGTTATTATTTTAGAGTAACCCTATGTGTAGCAATGACTATGGAGAGAGGATAGAAGAGAGGAGACTAAAGCAGGACCTAAATGAACTTACCTTTAAAAGGTCTCCCAGATGTGTGCTCAATCATTCTTCATCCTAACAAATTGTACCCTTTTTGATTCACTGAAGTGACTAATTCATAAGGGATCACCTAAATATGACTACATTTTAGTTAATTCAACACTTTCTTATCTAGCCCTCCCCTCCTTTTTATTTGTGATTAGGTCAATGAGAAATCAACTCTCACGCACATGATCAGAAAGTCTCTCTCCTTATAATGGGATGTGGGGGAGAGAAACCAGCATACATTATCCCAGATTTCTATAATAGGAGTTGACAAGTCAGGTAGTAAGGTCAAGCCAACAAGCATTTATTATATACCTACCATGTGCCAGGCACTATGTGGAGATACAAAGAAAGGCAAAAAAAAAAAAAAGACAAAACAAAAAACTCTAGTTCCCACTCAGGGGGAATTCTAAGTCTAACAGGGAAGACAATAAGCAAACAACTATGTATAAACAGGATAAACTGGAAAGAATCTCAAAGGGAAGGCACCAGCATTGAGGGGAATGGGGAAAGGCATTTTTCATCTACAAGCCAAGAGTGAGAAAATCCCCACAAGAATGTATCCAGCTGGTGATGTTATGATAGAATGTCTGTCACAAAGTTTTACACAAACTTTTCAAAGAACCTCACAGGAAGTCATTTTGTTGCAGCCCTGACCTTTAGGACAAAACTCACTTGAACTAAGTGCTGTTGAGGCTCAGTCTCCATCTTTTTGTACTACATGGAATGTATTGCCAAGAAAGGATGCTGGCTCAGAAGTGAGCATTCCCTAACTCCACCCTCACAGTGATTTTTATCTGATTTTAGATTCCCTTAGCACTTATTCATACATCAAATGTTTTTCGCTGAGATCAATTGGTGTTGAAAGTGCTATGGCAGGGAATTGTTAGAAGGACTGATTGTCATGCAAGGAAGGTGTGTTTTGCTACTGAGCACTTTTCCTCTGCCTCGGTTTCATTTTTTTCCTTAATAGTATTTTATTTTTTCCAATTACATGCAAAGATAGTTTTCAACATTCACTTTTATAAGATTTTGAGTTCCAAATTTTTTCTCCCCCCCCCGACTCCCCAAGATGGCATTCAATCTGATATAGGCTATACATATACAATCATATTAAACATATTTCCACATTAGCCGTGCTGTGAAAGAAGAATCAGAACAAAAGGGAAAAAACACAAGAGAGGAAATAGTGTTCTTCAATCTGCATTCAAACTCCATAGTTCTTTCTCTGGATATGGATAGCATATTCCATCTTGAGTCTTTTGGAATTGCCTTAGAACACTGTATTGCTGAGAAAAGCTTAGTCTATCAATATTAGTCATCACACAACGTGACTGTTACTGCGTACAATGTTCTCCTGGTTCTGCTTACTTCACTCAAAATCAGTTCATGTGAGTCTTTCTAGGTTTTCCTGAAATCTGCCTGTTCATCATTTCTTAGAGAATAATAATATTCCATTACATTCATATACCACAGCTTGTTCAGTCATTCCCTAATTGATGGGCATCCCCTCCATTTCCAATTCCTTGCCACCACAAAAAGATGTATACATATATATTTGTACATGTGGGCCCTTTTCCCTTTTTATGATCTCATCTCTTTGGAATACAGACCTAGTAGTAGTATTGCTGAATCAAAGGGTATTCTGCCTCGGTTTCATGAAGAAAGCTATGGCATCAATGTCAAATCCCTTTTATTCACTGAGCACCAAACCTAGATTTTGGTCTCAGTTTTGCCAGAGGCTTGGAAATCTTGGGCAAATCACAGCCCCTCCATTGTTCAATTTCCTCATCAATAACATGATGGAGCTAGATTAAATGATCTCTAAGGTACTTTTCCAGCTCCAAGATTTATGTTTTTATTTAGATTCCTTTCTAAACGGTTGAGCAGCCATGCTTAAAAAATTTTGTAAAGAAAAGATTCCAACTGCATAGAAATATTAAATCAAGGATAAAAGATTTTATGTGAAAAATTCTTGCAATATCAAGGAGAAATGCTTTTGTACACAAAACTTATGCTCAAGCAAGGCTTGTAATCAATCAGAATAAAAATATCTGGGGGCGGGGAATGGTTCAGTGTCCTTTCTCAAAACATTTTTGACATTTTCTCAAATGTCCAACCTGGGAACAGCATCCACATTGTCACACCATCACCCCAAATATATCCTACTCCCTAGAGTAAAATCAGCAATAGAATTAGGTTGTTTTTATTTTAGTGTAGCTTAGATTCCCACACATGTGTAGTTCATGTTTACACTATGTAGAGTACATGTAACAAGTTATTATTTTAGAGTAACCCTATGTGTAGCAATGACAATGGAGAGAGGATAGAAGAGAGGAGACAAAAGCAGGAAGTCCTTCCTAAAGAATATTCCTTTCTAAAATCTAGGCTTTTGACTCATAACCTGATTTAGATTATTAACTTCTCTCTGTTTTTCTTTCTCCTGCTCATCACCTTGGACTGCCTTAGGAAGCGGTAACAGCCAGCACCATCAGGTTTGAGAGTTCCAGGGAAGACACCATGGTTCAGCTGCCACTTCCCCCTTTCATCTCCCCCCCCCAACCTTTTCCCCCCTCCAGAAGGTGCCTGCCTCTGCTTTGGGGATTGGGTGAGTTCTGCATTATCAGGACAGTGTTGGCTTCTAATTTCTATTACCCATATACCTACACACAAACAAATGTTATTGGCTCCTAACATATTTTATGTAACATGTGAATAAATAGTATGAAAGGAATGGACAGGAATCAAAGGGGCTGTGGATCCCTGTGGATATACGCTAACTGGGCACAACCAGGCCCCACAGAAACCAGGGAATTTCCCATGTTGATGCCTTCTACTCACAGAAAAGGCATGGAAAACAAACTCCAGAGCAGTGCTTCAATCAAGGGTGGACTTGTCTCCCCAGCTCAAAGCCAGGGGGAGGAGGGATTTGTCTTTAGTTCAGCAGGGGACTCTGGTCGGTCATTCTTATCCAGACTCAGCTGCATTGCTAACCAGGCAGACTACTTCTGTGCTAGTGAAATCTACTTCTTTCACAATCTTTGAAGAGGAGACCAGCTTAAAAGCATAGATATGAGGCTAAGGGCCTGACTCTGCGAAACTCCACATGGCCTCAAGACCGAATAAACTTGACCTTTTCACTTCTGGGTCTCAGCAGCCTCCTTATCCCACTCTGGCTATTTCCCAGAATCCTCTTCAAACAATCCCACTATTATCTCTTTCCCAGAATCCTCCTCAAACCATCCTAGAAACATACACAAACTTCATGATTTCAGTGGAATCCGGGAAAAGTATCTGAATCTCTGTAGTTGTTACCTTGACACAGACTGGATTCTGGAAAAAGGATTGCATTTACTATTCTTACCAAGAACACTACTAAAGATTACTAAAGGTCTGATTTTATTTTGGAATATACTTGTTTCTATCATAGTAAAGTATCACAGATTCAGTCAACCTAGAAATTTGGGTTTCTCTAAGTAAAACATTTGCAAAGACTCCTTTATTCTTATTAACTACAAAACAAGTATCTCAAACCCGTCATCAAAGCTAGTTATGTAGGATTCATACCTAAGAAGAAAGACAAAGAAGGCAGTTTACATTCAGTTACTGGGCTCGGACTCAAAGCTTCTCCAACTTGGTGGTGTCTACCAGAGCTTTAGCTCCCTTGTCATAGTTCCTAGTTGAGTTGAACTTTCCCAGGCCTCTAAGCTTCCCCAATAGGTTTACCTTCCCGTTACCCTTATATCTCATTTCCTCATCTATAAAATAAGGGGATTGGTCTGAATAAAATCTAAAATCCCTTCTAATTCTAAACCTATAGACTATGAAACATTTTGTGAAATGGATTAAAATGCCAATCAACCAGATGAATGCATTCCCATTTGGGTGAATGGTTGGTGATAGTGTTTTCTAATACAGTCATTTAAAAGTTGCTTTCAATGAAGTCTGTATTTATGTAGCTAACATACTACTTACCTACAGAAGTGACAAAATAAGATGTTAGGATGGCGAAGTCCATTGGGAGGCCATCCAGTCTGTGCAGGATTGCATTCAAACCATTCCAGAAAGAGTGTTTGCTATCACTTTCCTTCAACCTCCCTTGGTAACACATTCCAATGTCTCCCAACACTTATGCTTAGGAGGTTCATCTGAATGTGCGTGGGAAAGCTATTTTAGTCCTAATTTCTTAATAAGTCTGTTTCTCTGAAGCAGTGGGTCAGAGCTTATTCTCAACAGAAACTTACGGACTATAACCACTATTATTGACTGCATCACTGATCATAGTCTAGGTTCAAGATCTTAAATTTGAAGACTCAAATTAAAAATATATGAAAGGGTCTCATTTTTTTGTTAGTTCAAAAGGGAAAGTTCATTGAAGAAGGGTACCCTCTTTTTGGAATGTCCATTTGTTAAACAGAGGATATTTGGATGTTATTTACAGCAGTGGCTGATTTTCTAATCCCTGGTGACTTGTCCTTTTTAGGTAATATCTTTAAAAGTAGGTGGTCAAGATAGAACCTCAGCATTAATGTGAAATATATGAACTAAAGGTGAATTTTCAGATTACCTATGTGAACTTATCAAAATTGATACTGGGAGCTCATGGGAAGGTCAGTCTGTGTCCATTTAAATACGTAGTGAGATTCAGCTACAAAACCTCAGGAAAAAAAATTGATACAGTATAGTAGAAGGTCATAATGGCTAAATGTGATTCCAAGTTGTCACTGGGTGTCCCCTTCCAATAGCTAGGTTAAAAAAAGGTGTGACTATCTAACCCTTGGGTTTTTTTTTAATAGACTGCTGTAGAATTTGTAACTTTCCAGAATCTGGAAAGCTACATGTGATAATTTTTAAAAGATCTATGAATGAATGCATAAAACATCCACCTTTTAAAAATGGAAATCCCATCTTAGAGGGTTTTTCTCACTAGATTGGACTATAAGCTTTCATACAGGGAGTGAATCTATAGCCTTTCATTACAAGTTAATAACTGAATTTGCCGTATTCCTTAGGAAACTTGGATTCTGTTCAACTTCCTCTACACTATCTTAATCTGTTTCTTCTTTTACTTTAGCAAAAATAATCCCTGAAATGCTTTCTTGTCATTTATTATTTTCTGTCCTGGGGTCCCTTTGTAATTGACTTTAAGTCCCCTCTGACCATGCTGTTCTGAAGGCACCTTCTAGAAACTTCATTGGCATTAGATCAAATAGACAAAGTTTATCTTCAATGCATTCCACCAATGCTTTTTTTTAAACTACTGGGGAAATGATTTTAGCCTTTTTGACTAAGCATTTCTGGAAATTAAGCCTATTTTTGCCATTCATTCCTCATTTGAATTACGGTCTTTATTATTGGCTCTCTTTTTCAGGGTGTGCCCTCTGTAAGTTTCTGCCAATACAGGATGCAACAACTTGGATTCTCATCATCTCTTGACTTTTAGTACCATGTCATCTTCATTTTCAGGTCTATATTTGGATTTCCAAGAAACATAGCCATTTAAAATCATTCTACCTATTTCTTAACAATTAAGGTCACCTACCCTCAATCTTCTAGATCTGTTTGACCTCTTGAAGGTATATTTTTCTACTTCTATTCTATTTCTAAGGGCCATAGTATTCTAAAATTGCAGATTAAGGTAGATCTTATTAGCCTCTCCTTGATGGTCCTCCCTATGATTACTGAATAAGTTTCTAAGGTAGTATCTAATATGCTCCAAAGCTGAATGACTCATTCATACTCTCAGATTCAATTACTCTCTTATTCTTTTTTTTAAATTATAAACTTAAGATGTTCTTAGTCTGATATCTTTTTCCCTCTTGTCCCTCCTCTTCTGGGCTGATCTCTTTTCCCATGCAAAGATGACTGGGGCATCAGAACTGTGCCAATCACATATCTGCTCTGCTAGGGCTTTGATGTCAATACTCTATGAGTCCTGGCATTAGGACCCAGCATACATGTGATCTTGCTGACCAGATACTGCTACAGTAACCTGTCTCTACTTAATGCCTTGACTCTCAATTACTTCTCTGCTTTCTAAGTGGAAGTTCACCCAAGAAACACTCCATACCCTCTGGAGATACCCTCAACAGGCTTGAAATGTACCTTAAAGACCCACAGCCAAATATTACCCCCATAAATTTAGGGAATAATATTGGGAGAAGGAAAGGAAACAAATATTGATTAAGCACTTCCAGTGTGCCAGGCATTGTACTAAATGCTTTACAAATATCATCTCATTTGATTCTCACAACAACGCTGGGAGACAGGTGCTGTTGTTATCGTCTGGTATGTATTCCGTGAAAGAAATCAATAATGCATAATAATATTCCTCTTGGGGCAGCTAGGTGTTCTTATTATCCACATTTTATAGTTAAGGAAACTTAGGCAGACAGAGGTTAAATGACTTGCCCAGGGTCACACAGCTAGTAAGTGTCTGAAGCTGGATTTGAACTCAGGTTCATGAGTCTTCCTGACTCCAGGCCTAGCACCCTTTGCCACCTAACTGACTGTATAGGGAATTCTTAAATGAAGAAATTTCCTCTACCCATAAGCACCTTCAGGGCAACTTATAGTCTTGGAAAGTTGCCTAGAGTAATATGCTTCTGATAAAATGACTTGCCTAGAGTCATCCAGATGCAGCCAATATGTTAGAGACAGGAATGAAACCCAATTATTGTACTTGTTCTGAGACTAGTTAACTATCCATTATGTCACACTACCTCTCTGGCATGTACATTTACTTTTTTTTATGTGATCAAGGCAGAGTTTATTTATTTTTTAAATTAAATTTTATTTTTGCAATGATCAACCTTCCCTCCTGCCCATCCCCCCACCCCTCCCCCACACTGAGAAAGCAAGAAAAATGAAATCCCCTTTACAAACATGTATAGAATTCCTGCACTGGCTACATCACAAAAAATTATGTGTCTCAATCTGTACCCTGGGTCCATCGAGTCTCTAGCTGGAGGTGGGTAACATTTCATTAGTCTTCTAGAATTCTGGTTGATCATCATATTCCTCAGAATTCCTAAGTCTTTCAAATTGTCTTTACAATATTATCTGTTGTTATTATATGTTAAAAGGTATGTGCAGTTTGATATTTGGGGGAGGGGAATAGTTTCAAATTACTTTCTAGAATGGCTGGACCACTTCACAATTCTACCAACAATGTATCTGTTTTCCCATAGTCCCTCTAGCATTTATTATTTTCCTTTTTTATCAGTTTTGCCCATCTGACCAGTGTGAGGTGGAATATCAGAGTTATATTAATTTGCGTTTCTCTAATTATTAATTATTTAGGAGATTTTTAAAAGTGAGCTATTGATAGTTTGGATTTTTTTTTTCTTCTGGCAACTGCACAGTCATATATATCCTTTGAGTATTTATCAACTAGGGAAAAAATACATTGACTTACAATCAGTAATGTTTTCTCCACTTCTGCAGAGCTACATTAACTAAAGACTTTTCTCCACTTCCCTAACTTCTACATCCTCCTCACCCTCAAATTCTGTTCTTAATACACTAAGCATCCAAAGGTCAGCTTCTATCCACAGTTGCAATCATTCAATAAACAAGCATTAATTAAATACCTGCTTTGTTCCAGTAACCTACAAGGTTGTGAGGATACAAAGTTCAAAGCAAAATCATTCCTTCCCTCAAGGATCTTCCATTTTGTTTGGAGAAATAACATGCATACCCATATGTAAAAACAAAATATATTAAAAATAAATTCAAAGTAATTTGTGTGAGGGAGAAGACAATGCCAGCTAAGAAAGGGACCAGGAAAGGGCTCTTGTAGGATAGGGCACTTGAGCTGAGCTTTGGAAGGAGTTAGGAATTCTGAAAAGTGGAAATGAGCCTTGAGTGCATTATAATCATACTACCAATTACTGGTGTCAGGGGAAATCCTCTTATTCACAATGACGGACAGTTATGGATCCTCTTTTCTTCTCATACAGCTGTAAACTTGTTAAAGTTTAACAGAGTATGCATATCCATAGCAAGAAAAAGAAAGAGAGAGGTCAGGAGTGGTAATGGTAGCTACAGTGATAACTATACCATCCTCCTTACTTCTTGCCCTTGGAGATGCAAGGCTTCAGGTGAGGAACAGAGAATTTCCTTGTGCCAGAAAAGGTTGAAAGGGAGATCCTCCCTGATCCTTTAGCATTTAGGGGAGCAATCAGGGAATTTTCCTGATCATTTTCTACTCAGCTACTTTCCTGATCTTCATCATGTCCAGAAACTCATCATTCTGCAAGATGAAACTCATTTCCCACCCTGGGTGCAGGACTTCATCATGTCCCTACACAGTTAACCTTCCCTCCCTGCCAGTCCCTCCCCCAGTTTTTCAGTTTCTTTTTATGCTCCTCAAGGGCAGAGACTATGTCTTTCTTTGTATCTCTAGCATTTAGCACAGAGCCTGGCAGAGCTAGGCACTTAATAAATGTTTATTGACTCTGACTGTCTCCGAGGAGCCCTGGTCCCTGTGGGGGCAAGGTTGTTAAGGATCCAAAAGTATTACATAGAATCTATTACATTGCTTTATAGGTGGATTATTGCAAAGTATAGATTCTATCACTTTGCTTTATAAGTATTAAGTGAATCCATTTATTCAAAAGTTATGGTCAGAATAGTTTTGGAAACTATGCTGTCACTAAGCCTATATATGATGACTTAAAATTAATTGGCTCTCTACGGCCTTAACATTATGTCAGTGAGGGATCCTGGAAACTTCTACAGAGTTCTGGCAAAATTAAAGTTCGAACAAAAAATAATTTTTGGAGGGATAAAATCTGGTGACCTGAAGGTGGTTCTGGGAGCCAGGAGCCTCCAGTTCAGAATTCTTTGCCAATCACCAAACCAATCGAAGCCTATTTTCTACCTGAAGAACATATTTAATACAGAACTAGTGGCCAAATATCTAGTTCAAATGGATTTTATGTTATGATAATTTCTAAGAATTGTACAGCACTTTAAAATATCCAAAACATTTTTTTCACAACCCTGTGAGGATGGTAATATATTATCAGCCTCATTTTACAGATGAGGAAACTGAGACCCAGAGGTTAAATCAATTGACCAGAGACACAACTGGTGCCAAGAATTAGGACTTGAGGACCAGAGCTCTTCATTCCCCCAGAATTGGGATAAGATCTGATTTAAAAAAAAAAAAAAGGAATTAATTTATCTGAGTCCACCCAAAGCAGTCTTTGTAAAAGGGAGGAAAATTCTTTCATGAATAGACTCTTTCAGCAGGGGTAGGGAAGAGGGATAGTTCTAACTTGTGGTTTTATCAGTGCAGGGAACTCTTGGTGTGGAAATTCCCTCCAATGATGCAGTTGGTAACTTAACTATAACTTAGAGAGCTGCCTGGGGCACCAATAATTTAAGTAACTTACCCATGGTCACGCAGCTAGTATGTTTCAGAGGCAGGACTTGAACCCAGATCTTCTTATCTCTGAGGCTGGCACTCTATCCATTAAGCCACACTGACTCTCTTAATAGAGCCAATAATAAACATGAACTAACTTACTGATGATGAACTTGATCTAATTGTTATATTTATAAGCTTGGAAACTCTTCAGTAAATCTAATATATGAAAATATAATAAGCACAGAAGTTATGGAGACATCAGAATGCCAGAGCTTTTAGTATTTATGATGGGGAATACCACTGGAGATTACCAAGCTTTACATACCAGTGAGTTATTAGGAAAACAAAAGTGGTAGTCAAGGATACACCATCCCAGATACTGTCTTCCTTTACTTGAGGAAGAGAAAGTTAGTGAAGAAAATATTTCAAGCTCTCTTGCAAACTTCTCCAGAGCATTTAACAATGCCTCGACGTTGTTCTCCAAAGATTACAGGATTTAGAATCAGAATGGAATTGCTGAAATCCTCCTGCTAAAAATCAATATATTTTTTTCAACAGCAAATAATCCCTTGCTGATTTTAAAGAAAGATCAGCTGACTCATAGGCTAAGCTATGAGTCTCTTCAACTTTGTCTTTATTTTAAAAGTTATGTATCTTACTCATCTCCTCAGCACCAAGTACAGTGCCTACCATATGGCAGACACTTAATAAATAATGATTGATTGAGTGATTTCTTGATTTCTTGATTTAAGGCAGTATGGTATCATGGAAAAAGCTATTGATTTAGGGTCAGAGGACTGGCATCTGACACTTTCTACCTATTGGGCTAGTCACTTCTGGGTGGGGAGGGGGTTAGCTTCCTCATCTTTAAAAGTGAAGAGAATAGACTTGACCCCTAAAGTACATGCCAGTTCTAAATCTGTGATTCTGTGATCCTTCCTTTCTTCTCCCTACCTGTGTTCTTTTTTTTGGGGGGGGGACCTACATGTGTTCTTTAAATTTTTTTTAATTTTAAAAAAGAACCTTTTTGATCTGCTTTTTGTTGTTTATATTACATTGCTTCCCTGCTGCCTAGCTACCCACCCACCCATAAAACTCTACCCTGTAACAAAGAAAAATTGTTCAACAAAACCAACAGGCATGGTGGTCATGGATGACAGTGACGACATTTCATGCGCATTACCTGGGTTCTTGTTGCCATCTCTCTCTACCTTCTCTGGGACTTTTTTGAATCATTTTCTCCCCCTCTCTCCGGCATCTCCCCTCTCTCCCTCACCAGTAGGTACGTCCATCTGCCTACAAACGTGTTTCAAACATTCGCTATCCTAAACAAACCCAAACTACCCTCAACTCCACTGCCACTTTATGTCTCCATTCTGCAGCACTTTCCTCTTTCACTAACGAACTTGAAAACGCAAGTTACGCTTAATGCCTCCACTTCCTCACAATTCACTCTATGACTTTTCACCTCCTCACTCTAACATTGCACATTGGAAAGAGCATTGAACTTACAATCATAGGACTTAAGTTTGAATTCCAACTCTGTCACTTACTACTTGTGTGACCTTAGACCAGTCATCATCATCATCATCACTAGCATTTATATAGCATTTACTATGTGCCGGGGACTGTGCTAAGCACTTTACAAATATTATTTCATTTGATCCTCAAAACAACCCTGGGAGGCAGGTGCTATTATTAGACCTATTCTAAAGTCGAGGAAACTGAGGCAAACAGAGATTAAGTGACTTGCTCAGGGCCGTACAGCTAATAAGTGTCTGAGACTTGATTTGAATCCAGGTCTTCCTGACTCCAGACCCAGGGTTCTATGCAGTATTCCTATAATCTCCTTGGGCCTCAGTTTCCTCATTAGTAAAAGGAAGGGGGGAACTAAGGTCTCTTTCACCTCTAGATGTAGGGAACCTATGATGAATGATCTATGAAATTGTTCTCACAGTGGCAAATTGTTCTCTCAAGGACCTCCTGATCATGAAATGCTTTTTCTCAGCCCTCATCCTCTGGATCTTGGAATCCTCATCAATTCTAGACTCTTATCCTTCCATGCTAATCAACTGACAAGTCTTGTTTTCCATCTTGACAGCATCTCTCAGATATGTCCCTTTCTCTTCATTGGCACAGTCAGCCACCTAACGGAGGCCCTCACCACCTATGGCTTAGACTATTGCAATAGTTCAATCTTGTTTAATCTACCCATTCCTCTCCTTTCTGATCTATTCTTTGCCTTGTGTAAATGCCCCCTCTACAAAATAACTTTTGATTTTCTGTATGTTTTTATTTTACCTCTTTACTATCTCGCTCCTTAAAACCATGTGTGTTCCTCAAGAGACTAACTTAGTGACTTTCTGTTCCCATTTTTCTGCACCTTATCTCAATGATTTCATCTCATGACTTAAAGTATTACTTCTATTGCAGTGACTCTCAGATTGACTTCTCCGGCCCTGACCTCTGTCCTTAGCTCTAGTCCTACCTCATCAGCTTCCATGTGGATGTCCTATCGCTGTCTCAAACCCAATGTGTCTGACACCAAGTACTTTCTCTACTTCCTCCTTACGAGTAGTTCCCCTTCTTGACTTCCTATTTGGATTAAAAGTACCCCTGTTTTACCAGTCTTTCGGACTTAAAAATTGAACATCCTCTTTGACTACTTCCTCTTCATATTCTCCTGCACCTAATAAGTTGCTAAGTCCCCACAAGTTTCCCTTTTCATTCCCTTAACTGGTTCTTACCATTCCCTGCCAACTTCCTCAGTTCAGGTACTAATTACATCCCACCTGGACTATTGCGATAGACATCCTACATCTAGATTCTCCCTGTTCCAATTCACCCTTTGCCCAACTATCAGGAACTCCAGAGGGCAGATGATAAACATGCTATCCACCTCCTGACAGAGAGGTAACAGATTCAGGATGCAGAAGAAGACATATTTTTTTGGATAATAAGGAAATTTGTTTTGTTGACTATGCATGTTAGTTACAAGAAATTTGTTTTTCTCTTTCTTTTCAATGAAATGGAGAGTGAGAGGAAGAGAAAATAGATTTCTGTCAATAAAAAATTAATTTAAAAAATTCCTTTAGACCTTTAAGACTCAGAACATTCTGACACAAACTGCCTTTACAGCCTTATCTCCCTACTTGTAACCAGAATGAAATACCCATGGTCTCCTGAACATGCCTTGAAATTTTCCCACCTCTACACATTTGCATGTGCTTTCTTTAACTTTCTTCAAAGCACAACTTTAATCACATTTCTTATACGAGGCCTCTCTGGAGTCCTCCCTAGTTCCATTGCCCCTATCTGAAGTTAATTTGTATTTATTGTGCCTGTATATGTATACAGCTACGTACATATAATGGAAGTGGGAAGGCTGGCCAAGGAGGGCCAAGTTCTCAGAGCTTACGCGAAATGTTCTGCCAGGTTTAGTGGAGGTTTGGAGGGTCTGCTACAGCGAATGCATGATAGTGGGGACCCTTTCCCTCCTCATTTAAAGCATGCTCAGGCATCTTTTGTTTCTGGTTAGCTTAGTTGATGATGATGAAAAACCCTGTTTAAGTATGCATACAAAAGGCTCAAATAGATGCCATCTCTCTCTCTTCCCTAGCAGTGGCTTCTGCGTATGGGAAGATTCTTTGGCCCTATTTTCCCACCCAACCACCATTTGGCACTGCTGTTTCTTTTACATCTATGTATTATACTTTCCTGATCTTAGGTGAATTCCTGTCAGACAGAATGAACTAGGTCATACCATTGTGAGCACCAAAAGGGTCAAAAGAGCCCTCAGAAGTCCAGCAACTAGTCTGTCAGCAATTAAGACACCATGGTTAGGAGTTAGCCCTGAGGAACAATCTGCTTGCTTGACCCAACCCAGCAGTAAATCCAGCCAGCAGCTAAGACACTGTGTCCTACAAGCTAGGGAGCTCAACCATCTTCTATGGCACACCCAGAAGCTAATTTGGTTGGGGGTGGGAGCAAATATTTTAATTTGAGTCCAGTCTCTCCGGGGAACAAGGTGGCAGAGGGGAATGGGCTCCCAGTTTGGGAGTTTGTTGTACTTTGGTTCTTGCTATAACTTCTCAATAAATATGCCCTTCGTAAAAGTTAATTGATGCTAATTGGTTAAGTGATATTAGGGAGATGTTAGCTGGTGATTGATATTACCAGGTAACATGCCCCTAGAACCTTGAGAGGAGAATTTGTAGTAATTCGTAAAGCTCTGGGGACGTAATCTTCCAGTATAGTGAAGGTTAGAAGAGTCAGCCCCACAGCCTATGCACAATGGCTATACATGTTTTTCTCTTCAACCCATCTGATCAAAGAATGAAATCGCCTTTAGGGCAAAGATTTTTTTTTTAAATTTATGTCTTTATATTCCCTAGCCCCTAGCACAGTGCCTGGCACTGTAGGCTAGTATGGCATTTTTTTTCAAAAATGAGTATTGGTTGGTCACTTAATCTCCTTGGGCCTCAGTTTCACCTTATATAAAGTAGATGGGGAGAGAATGTTTATTTGATAGCCTCTGACTTCCTTTCCAGTATTAGATCTATGATTCTATGATGGATGGATTGCTATTTCTTGTGATATCTTCCCCTCCCTTTCCATGCCAAAATCCTACCCATTCTTCAAGGCCTAGTTCAAATCCCACCTCATACCTAGTGCTTATGTAAGTTTGGGTCACTTAATTTTTCTGGTCCTCAGTTTCCCCTCTGCAAAATGAAGGAATCCAAAGAAACACACCCTGAAATCCTACCCAACTCTTGATCTCTGATCCTTTTCTGATCCCTGTAGCCAGAGGTGGTCTCTCTTCCACCCTCCCATAGCACTGTGATATTTACCAAGAGACACTCGTCACATATGGATGGGATTTACAATCATGCTTTCCCCCCGCTAAAATTGTGGGTTGAGTCTCCATCTTTGGATTCTCTTCCCCGGTCCCATAGTACACTTACAGATGCTCAATAGATACTTGTTCAACAACCACGATGTAAGCAGTGGCTGTCACTGATTCTGAGGTTTCTGCCTTAATGAAGTCATTTGAATACTGCCATACCAGGGCAGGAAGAAATGTTCTAGGGGAAGAGCTAATTGGGCCTCAGAGCCTGTGAGTGAGTGAATACTCTTTCACAAGCCTCCTTGACAAAAAGAACGTTACTCATCGGCACTGGCATCGTCTAAGCCCCAATTATTTCTAGTTAGTCACATGGATTTTCATATGATATCCTGCCTTCTGCAGCCCTGCTGAAACAGTTTCTCTCACAGTGGGTGCCCCATGGCTTCCTCTTTTCAGTTCTGCCCTCGATGGGAATGGGAGAGCTGAACCAGTTCAATGCCTCTTCGGTGCTGACCCCAGGCAGGGGAGGCCTGAGTTAGCCAGCCTGCCGCAAAGCAAGTAAATATCAAAGTTAGGCAGACAAATGCAGCTACCAAGCACACAACGGTGGAGTTGTTTAAAAGAAGCCCTTTCCCTGCCAAGTCTGACAGGATTCTGCTATGATTCACACTGATAAATGAGTGACCTTTTGCTGGGTTCACGAAGTTAGAATTTGGGAAGTTAAAATTGGCTAAATAGTTTAATCACACAGGCATTGCCACAGAAGTGAAAATGTTGGGGATGAGAAGAGTGGGAGAGAGTCCAGGGCTATCTGAACTCTAACCTGTGTCCCTAACTTAGAAGAAAAGAAAGTTACTTATTTTTCTACCCAGGATTCAGGAAAATACTCCCCTTGGATGATTGATAGTCTACTTAGTCATGTAGCTTTTTATTTCTATTTTGTTAAAATAAATATTGTTGCTTTTTAAAAAATATTATTAACACCCCTAGTGAATCAGAGATTTAGAGCTGGAAGGAAAACTCAAAGGTCATTTAGTTCAACATCCCCATTTTGCGGATTAGGAAACTGAGGATCGGGGAGGCTTAGTGACTTGCCCTAGGTCTCATGTAAGTAGGTATCAGAGATGACTTTGGAACCAGAGATAGTTGTTTTTCCAGACGTCATAACAAGGACGTAACAAATCAGCTTGTTCTTTTAGGTTGACCACTGGATGTTAGCACAGATTTTTAATTCTGCAAAGCCTATTTCTGCTCTTATGGTGCTTAGCAATGGCCCATACCCCAGTCCCACTCTTCCATGTACACTTCAAGAACACTAATATGTTGGGGCTGGCTCATCCTTTTCCTTGATAAAGCCCCCTTCTTATCTTCCATTTAAAGCCCTTCACATCTGGGCCCCTTCCCACCTTTCCAGTCTTTTTATATTTTACTTCTCTAGAAAAAGTCTTTGATCTAGTTATACTGCCTATTAACTGTCCCTCATATATATGTATATATATTATATATATACATATATGTGTTTATATATATTATATATACATATATGTGTGTATATATTATATATATGCATATATGTGTGTATCTATATCTATATCTATAGATATAGATAGATAGATATAGATATAGATACACACATATCACCTTATAGTCCCACCCTCATCCCCATCTGTGTATTACATGCTTTATCCCCACTCCAGGCATTTGCACTGGCTGTCCCCTATCCCTAGAATGTGCTCCCCCCTCCCCCTCTCACCTCTGCCTCCAGGCTTCCCTGACTTCCCTCAAGACTCCACTCAACTCGCACCTTTTACAGGACTCTACCACTCCCAATCCCACCCCAAGATTATTTTCCGTATATATAGTATGTATCTTGAATGTTCAAAATTGTTGGAAAATTGTCTCATCATTAGAATTCCAGTTCCTTGAGGGTAGGCACCCGATTTTTTGCCTTTCTTTGTATTCTCAGCCCTTAGCAAAGTGTCTATCATATATGAAGAATTTATTAAATGCTTATTGACTGCTTAAGCCACACTAGTTGGAGAGCCTATCAACCTTCAATTATTTTTAACCTCCTATTGTTTATTGTTTCTGTTGTTGCTACTTCTTACTTTGACAGAAAAGAAGCAAACTAGGTCCCAAAGGATGGGAGGTGACCCTCAAGTCCTCCCTGTCCAAGCCCTACATATGGATAAATCCTAATCCCAGATACTTCTGTTTAGATTCATGTGTAGGCAGATCATGCCTTTACTAAGTTAACTTCCCAGTGACTCGGCCCCCTGAGGGACTTTCCACATCCCCTATACCAATTCCTGCTTTTTGACATTCATCTGAGTTTTGTGATTAGTTTTAAGGTTATCCCTCTCTGACCTGTGTCTATTTGCATAAACTGCACTTCACCTCCCATCCCTGAAATGTACTCCCTTCATATCTTTGCATCTCAGAATCTTTATTTTCTTCAAGGCTTTCCTCAAGTACCTCATCTTCTGTGAATCCTTCTTTCTTCCTCTTTCCATCCCCGTTGCTAATATTCTCTCCCCTCTGACTTTGTCATCCACCACCTATGCAACCATGGGCAAGTCATTTCACTTACCTGTAACTCAGTTTCCTCATCTCTAAAATGGTGGGGTTGGATTAGAATGATCCTATGATCACTAATTAATTTGTATTTCTTTATCTGTGTACTTTTTTTAATCCCTTAGTAAAACATAATCTCCTAACAGTCATGGAATATTTCTTTTAGTTTTTGTTCCTATATTCCCACTGCCTAGCACAGAGCCCTGTACATAATGGGCATTTAATAAGTGTTTGTTGAGATTAACTAAACTGAGTTTTAAATGCTTCAAAAGATAGTTTGATTAAAATTAATGAAACAAAAAAAAATACAGATAGCCCAGCATAAAAGATATTTCAAATTATCCCACCAAAATAACAATTCTGCAATTATATCTAAAATCAAATTGAGGAATTGCTGTTTGCATCCTGAAAGGTCTATCCAGGTACTCTACAAAGGTACTTTCAGGGGTCCGTTTAATGGTGTTTTTTTTACAAGATTTCATGAGGGTAGAAAACTCCCAATGAGGGATGCCCCCCATCCCACCCATGTACAACAACAACTATTGCGCAACTTTTAGTCTAGAGAGTTTTCTCCAGCATTGAGAGACTGAGTGACTTACCCAGGGTCACATGGCCAACAAGTATCAGAGGTGGGGCTTGAACCCCAGTCTTTCAGACTCCAAGACCAGTTATCTATCTACTTCTTGCCTCGCAGCCTTTGATTATCAGCAGTCTATTCTATTCTGGGGATGACTGGGAAAATGAGAGCAATTTTATCCTTCCACTATCATACCTAGATCAAAAGAAATTAAAATCTGCAGGTGGAGCCAAGATGGCGGAGGGAAAGCAGTGACTTGCTAGTGCTTTCCCCCAAACCCCTTCAAATACCTACAAAAAATGGCTCTAAACAAATTCTAAAGCAGCAGAACCCACAAAAAAACAGAGTAAAACAAATTTGCAGCCCAAGACAACCTGGATGGCTGATCGGAAAGGTATATCGCACCGGTCTGGGAGAGGAGCACAGTTCGGTGTGGGCACACAAGCTGCAGCAACCCTGGAGCAGGCCTCAGAGGACTGAATCGCGGGCGGCTGTGGCGGTTTCCAGACTTCTCAACCCACGAATGCCAAAGACAACTTAGAAGGTTAGTGGGGAAAGTCTGTTACTGTGGTAAGAGAAGAAGCTAGATCTCAGACACCCCGAGATCAGCAGCTGGCTTCTGAGCTTCCGGCCCACAGATTGAGGGGGAATCGAGTGGCTGATCAGAGGGGGATTGCAAGGATCTCTTTGCCAGGCCTGAGGCAGGAATCTCTTGGTTTGCCCATGCTTGGATCTGGGTCACAGTTCTGAGGGGCAGTCCTGGGGCAAGGAGGAGCGCTGGAGTGGTGGAGCTTGTTGTGGCTGTGGAGAGGAAACACCTCGCCCCTTATCGTACCACCTTGGAAGAACAGACACTTTTGAGGTCCCTGGAAGTATCTCTGAAAACAGCTGTACAAACCCCCAAACCTTGGGACAGTACATTCTCCACATTGGAAACAGACTCTTACCTTAACAAAGAGTTTAAAACTCAAGTAATTGGTTGGGATCATGAGCAAGCAGTGCAAAAAGAGTCAGACTGTATTATCTTACTTTGGTGACGAAGAAGATCAAAATATACAACCAGAAGAAGAAAACAAAATCAAAGCTCCTACATCCAAAACTTCCAAGAAAAATATGAATCAGTCCCAGGCCTTGAAAGAGCCTCAAAAGGGATTTTGAGAAGCAAGTAAGAGAAGTAGAGGAAAAACTGGGAAGAGAAATGAGAGTGATGCAAGAAAATCATGAAAAGCAAGTTAACAGCTTGCTAAAGGAGACCCAAAAAAATACTGAAGAAAATAACACCTTAAAAAATAGCCTAATCCAAATGGCAAAAGAGGTCCAAAAAGCCAATGAAGAGAAGAATGTCCTAAAAAGCAAAATTGGCCAAATGGAAAAGGAAGTCCAAAAGATTACTGAAGAAAATATTTCCTTAAAAATTAGAATAGAGCAATTGGAAGCTAGTGACTTTATGAGCAATCAAGACACTCTAAAACAAATCCAAAAGAATGAAAAATTAGAAAACAATGTGAAATATCTCATTGGAAAACAACTGACCTGGAAAATAGATCCAGGAGACAGAATTTAAAAATTATTGGACTATCTGAAAGCTATGATCAAAAAAAGAGCCTAGACATCATCTTTCAAGAAATTATCAAGGAAAGCTGCCCTGATATTTTAGAACCAGAAGGCAAAATAGAAATTGAAAGAATCCACCGATCTCCTCCTGAAAGAGATTCCCAAAGGAAAACTCCTAGGAATATTGTAGCCAAATTCCAGAGTTTCCAGGTCAAAGAGAAAATATTGCAAGCAGCCAGAAAGAAACAATTCAGGTATTGTGGAAACACAATCAGGATAACACAAGATTTAGCGGCTTCTACATTAAGGGACCGCAGGGCATGGAATATAATATTCCAGAGGGCAAAGGAGATAGGATTACAACCAAGAATCACCTACCCAGCAAAAGTGAGTATAATCCTTCAGGGGAAAAAATGGTCATTCAGTGAAATAGAGGACTTTCAAGCATTCTTGATGAAAAGACCAGAGCTGAATAGAAAATTTGACTTTCCAATACAAGTCTCAAGTGGAACATGAAGAGGTAAACAGGAAAGAGAAATCATAAGAGACTTATTAAGGTTGAACTGTTTACATTCCTGCATGGCAAGATGCTATTTGTAACTCATGAGATCTTTGTCAGTATTAGGGTAGTTGGGGGAAAAAATATATGTATATAGATAGATAGATAGATAGATAGATAGATAGATAGATAGATAGATAGATAGATAGA